>NW_017731501.1:0-63065 GCF_001890085.2 Hipposideros armiger | reverse complement strand
AGAGAGAGAGAGAGAGAGAGAGAGAGAGAGAATGGGCAGTGGGGGAGTGCTTGACAGCATACTTGAGGAAGGGTACATGTGTGAGCTTATAATAGAGTTGCCCGGTTTGTCATTTTTACTAATAGCAGAAAAAAGAAAATACTAGAATATTTGATCTTATGAAAATTTCTGAACTCTTTTTTACACATTCACTCAAGAAATAATGATTGTTAACTTTTGAGTATTTACTGTGTGTCAAGGACTGGCCAAGCACTTTATATGTATTATATTATTTCATCCCCAGGACAACTTGATGTGGCTATTACCATGATGATGAACCTCATTTTATGGGTAGTGACTGAGGCACTGAGAGGTTGAGTAACGGGCCTTCAGTGCAGATTCTGGGGATGCCAAGATCTATGAGAGGGAGTCACTCCCAGTTGAGTGGCGATGGCCTTGTGTAAACAAACAGGTATAATATAATAAAGCACTATGTTAAAGCTGAGGTAGTTGTTTGGGTTGGGAACACAATCAACACTGCAAGAAGGACAGGGTGATGGAGCTGTGTCAAAGAAAACTTTTACAAAGAGGTGACCTGTGAGCTAAGTCTCAGTTAAGATTTAGCCAGACGAGAAAAGAGTTGAGACAGTGTGGGGGAAAGATAGGCCTATATGAAGCTATAGATGCTTAAAAGAGACCCTTTTGGGGAGAGCAAGTGAGGCGTGGCAGGGAAGAAGGGAAGTAAGGATGAACCTGGGGTGGGAGGGAGGCATTGTTGCGGGGGAAGCTCTATCCTGTGAGTCAGACTCTATCCCGTGATGGGAGCTGGGCTCCTGTGCAGCAGGGACCTGGCATTCTGGGACCTTCCAGTGGGGAAGGGGATGCAGCAGGTTTTGGAGGAGTTATTAAGAGAGTCCTGGTCTCCGAGTAAGGCAGTGGTTGGCGGTGGTGACTGAGCTCAAGACGCCAGAGGTGTGTAGGGGCCTTGACAACTGTCAGATGTGCGGGAGAGTAGAGTTTCATCCGGGAATCCTCTTAGGGTCCTCCTGTGAATGACTAGCTAAACAGTGGCTGTATTTGTAGAAATAGAAAATAGGGAGTTTGAAAGGGGAATAAAAGTAGTCAACTAGGAGGTGAGGATGTTGGGTTTGAGATGCAGAGGAGAGGTCTGATCTTGAAAAGTGATTCTCAGAACAGTTCAAGAATATATAGCTGGTAACTGAAAAGGTGGGTAATATGAAAGAGAGGGGCCAGAAAATGGAAGCGAAGCATTGGGACTCTAGTCCCTAGAAAACCTGTGTGGGTAGGTAACAAAAGAGGGAAATTTTACTTAAAAGTTGATCTATGCAAAAAAAAAAAAAAAAAGTGTTCTTTTCGGGGGTGGGGGCTGGAAATTTTTCGTAAAAACTGAAGCCAAATTTTTAAAGCACTCTTTAATTTAGAAACATAAAAATGTATTACATATAACCTACCTAATTATAACCTAATAGTGTTCGGTATACTTATCCATTTGAAAGCCTGAATGGGGACGGGGAAGCTTAGAAAAATCTAGGTGTATACAGTATTTCTCCCACATTCTTTTGCTTTCATCCGCAGTCTCTGGAAATTGCTTTCCTCTAAAATTTGCAGTTCATTTCCAGGCTTTTACTTGTTCAACTTTTCTTTTCCCAACCCTGTACCTAGAAGGGAAAATGAAGCTATCATAAAATGTACAGATGGGTTTGGAAAGTAGAGGTGGATGGCCTAAACAGGCTTAAATGTTTTTATAAGAAAAAATGTCCCCGAGTTGCTTTGTACCTTTTTGCCTTTATTGGGGGGGGGCGTGTAGTAGTAGAATGAGGCTTTGGCCCAATAGAGCCCAAAATTATCTATTCTGTGGGTCGTATTTTCAATTCATTCATTTCGAGCTTTCCTACGTTTGCTGCCTTTTCTGCTCATGGCTAAGTGTCAGCTGGCGAAGAAAGAGTAGTAAAAATAGTCTGAGAATTTAATAAAATAACTTGCACTCGTATTTCTCAGGTTTTAACCCTTCTGAAACCATCCTGATGTATATTATGTAGAATACAGGGGGAAAAAAAGGAAATAGCAGTAATAAATGCTAGTCACATCAGGAAGGTTGGTTTCCAATTCCAGGCTGCAATACAGTATTGTTACACAAATGTAAATGCTAAGGAAATGCCGGTAGTAGCCTGGCTCAATCCTCTCAGCCCCTTGGATTTTGCAAAGGTGTGAGAAATCTGGGAGTCTCAAATTGAGATGCATCTCACCAATCCACGAAAATAAGGTAGAGGCCAATTTCTCCTATCAATTAGTTTTTATTTCTCATGAGTTGATTTATAAATGATGTTCCTCTGCTCTTCCTGACTTATGGGACAAAGTGAATATGCTGGCAGGTGGCCAACATTATCCTAAGAGAAGTACTAAAGATTAAAAAAAATTTTTTTCCTTGAATCCCCAGGTCCCTGTTTTGTGAAAATTTCTCTTCGGCCCACCTACAGGATGGAGAGTTGGGGGCCTCATGAGAGAAGGTGCAGCCTAGAAAGTGCTATCTTATTACAGAAGTACCAGAATTTCCTTTGTGCTTGGAGAGGAAGTGCTACAGAAGTGTAATTACTTTACCCAGCATGTGTGATTTACAGGACTTAAAATGTGTGAGTTTCCAAAGAGGCATCTGTTTTTAAATACAGTATCCCTCTAAGCCAGCAGGATGTGTTTTGAGGCAGGGGAGGGACAGACTGACACACACACTCACACACACACTGTCTTCCGTCCTGTGCCTGCCCACGGATGCTGGGTGACCGGGGACTGAAAACATTAGTAATTGCTTCTCCTTAGGGCCTTGCTAATCAGTAGAAGGAACACAGGAGGGCCTGGAGTCCAGGCAGCCACTACTCAGCCAAATCACTGTTCTAATTCAGCCTTCTTCCCTCTCCACTTTCCTAAGCCCAACCAAGTCTTGCTTTTCCAGGACCTCCATGCATTTTCCCATTAAGGAGCAAAAGAGGATTGTTAGAGCTAACGCTCAGACCATTTTTGTTGCCCACATTTCCTTGTCAGTCTTACTTAACGTGGAAGAAGATTGGAGGGAGAATTGAAGATCAGGTCCATATCCAAATATACTCAGACTTGTAAAAGCGTTTATGGAATTTTTGCACATTAATTCATTAAGCACTTACTGAGTAGCGTCTGTTCTGTTTTAAACATTGCACTTGAACCAAATGAAGGGCTATCATCCCATGTTTAGAAATAAGAAAACTGAGGCCCTGAGAGATGAAGTAATTTGTCTAAGGTTTTACAGCTAGTGGGTAGAAGCTTAAAAGTTCTCCGGTGGTGCACAAGGTTCATGTGATCTGGGCCTGCTGGTCTCTCTGAGCTCATCTACCGGGAATCACAGCCTTACTCATTGCGCTTCAGTCGCTTGGACCTTATTTAGGTGCCTCCGACTTGCCAAACTCGTTTCTGCCTCAGGGCCTTTGTGCTGGCCCTCCTGTCGGCCTGGAACACCCTACACCCAGATGTTTACAGGGCATCCTCATCCTTGTCATTCATTCAGATCTCAGTTCAGATGTTACCCAGAAAGACCTTTGACCTCCAAGTTCCCAACCAGTTATCCCGTCTCTCTTATTTTTCAGATGGTAATCGTTAGTCACTGACATTACCTAGTACTTAATTTGTCTTGCACTCCTGGAATGTGAGTCTCTGGCCACAGGGACCTCTGTCTTACTTAAGGCTGTAACCCCCAATGCTTAGAACAATGCCTGAAACTGCCCCATTAATTTGTTATTTTTAAATAACTAGAATGAAAACCAACCCGTCAAACCCTGAGACCTGTACAATATGCTGCACCATCATAAACCTTTCCCAGCAGTTTTTAGATTACATTTTCATTATTGCTGCCTTCAAGATGATCATTTCTGGATTGCCATCCCCACTTAATTACATCAGAAAATAAAATTATCACATGCTTTTAAGCCAGAAATTTGGGATGATAAGTGATAGATCCCTTGGTGGGGTTAGGGGTTATGCAGCAGTTTTTCACGAATAAAGGAATCCTTCCCTGTGTCCACTTAGAATGGAAACCTAGTACATAATTCCACAGAAAGAGAAGTGAAGTGTGGGCCTGGTTGGGGGGATAAGTAAAAGTAGAGCAAGGTGAATTTGATTCTTTATTTGTATATGTGACTGTTGGGGTGCAAAGGGTTAATGTTAGTACCTCAGGTGGAATTGATTGGAGATAGACTTAGCACTCTCAGTCCTTTGATTTAGTCTAGCCTCAAGCTCACAGTGCTTTCCTCCGTTTGCCTACAAAGTAAAAAGGCTGATAGCTGAGGATAATGCAGGCTTTAGCTGGACAAATCCAGCCTTCAAGCACCTGTATGGGTAGCCTTGAGGGGTGTCTAATCTGGGTTTTGTGAACCCTTACGGAGGCACCTCACAGCCATAATTTATACCCACTGGTCAGGCTCACAGACTCAGGAGCTGTTTTTATTCATTGTAAAGCAGAACAGATGACATTTCACAATGAAAGCAATGTAAGTCATCATTATTTCGGTCATCTGACCGGCTGTTAGTTGAGCACACTAATTAAGGCACTCATGAAAATGCAGGCCATTGGATTATCCTCATTTATGGCATTTATGGCATAATACTTGACCTTGAACAAACTTTTTAAACTTCACCGTCCATCATCTATTGTCTGACAGAGCCTTAGAACCAGTGGCATATAAATCCTTGTATTAGTCAGTTCTTGACCAAAATCATCAGTACTCTTCTTTATTTTTTTTTCCTCTCTCCTTATTTTCTCTTCTGAGGGCCCTAGGACAAATAATTTATGCTGCTTGTTTTTGACAGGTCACTTAAGCGTCTGCTTCCTTGACTAAAATGTAGGGATCGGATAGACAAGGCCTGCCATGCATTAAAAGAACTGTAACTCTATTCCCATTTTTTCTACTTATCACACTTGCCATGCCCCCATGGTGACACAGGGTGCAGTGGTGGCACCCCAGCCAGCACACATCTGGGCTGTTGTGGTGGACGTGAATAGTTTTAAGCCTGAAATTTGTTTTGTTTTTGTTTTCTACTGAGAAATGCGTCTCCTTGAGAAATGGGTGGGAGAGTTTCTGGGTGTGAGCTAACGGCAGGAAATGGCCTTCTCTAAACAAAAGGACTCTTTAAGACCCATCCTGAGTTTTTGTGTTTTTGAGGTGGGTTATGCAGAAAACCAGAGCTAGGAGATTAATCTCTGCTTTAGCCATTCTGATGGGGGAGGGGAGGAAGGAGAAGATTTCCTTCCCTGCCTGTCCTCTCAAGTGTTCAAGTGCCAGGCAGTACCCACCGTGAGTGCCAGAGAGGTTTAAGAAATGTTCTGCCGGAGAGTGTGGTCTTATACTCCCAAGAGGCAAGAAGAAACCAGGATGGGCAGAATTATGCACGGTGTGATATTCAGCTTTAACCTTGGCTTTCAGCCTGAGCTTGAAAAACCCATCACCAGCAAAATACAGCCATACAGAATGGGGGACGGAGGAGAAAGGGATTTTGTATTATCTGTTTCTCCGTGAGTAAAAGTTGGGGTGCTATGATTTTGCTAATAAATGCCCTATAAATAAGTCAAAGATTTGAATGACTTCATTAACTATCTTCATTTTTCTAAATCTAAACTGATGACCTGATCATAGGAGTGACTTCTACCTCTTGACTAACAGAGGATTCGTAATCATTGCTGTGTGAGACAGCCGGCCCATATGAAGAACCGCCAGGCCTTGCCCCAGCTCTGGAATACTCCGTCTCTTCACTTGAAAGTGGGCCGTTCACTATGTCCATATTTGTACAGCACGATCCTGAATTTATATTGCTAGGAAAGTAGTTATGTCTTATCAAAATTATTTTGCCTTTACAAATTCTTGATGACTTGCAGCAGCGAACGTCTCTTCCAACCACACCATTCCACCACCCCCACCCCAGGAATATAAATCTTTCCACTAATAATTACAAACACACATTTTGTTGAAAATGGTTTTGTGGTTTACTTAGTTTTCAGAACACTTAAAAACGACAAACATCTTTTCAAAGAAAAAACATTGTTACACCACTATTTCTAGGCTTTACATTATAACTATATTTTTAGAAAGCTGCTGATGTATCTGGTGGGTCTGTATGTTGTGGCTAGAGAGGTGGTTTACTTACTTACTCCACAGCACCAGGCACTTAACAGAATTGCAGAGATGAGATAAAAGCTGACTCTCAGATGTCAGTAGGAAGGAGTTTTCTTTATACATTAATGTCCTGGAAGATTCTGTGTCTCAAATATGAAGTGAGGGGTGCCGTGTTGTTTAAAAGAGGTGTGATCATTGTAAACCCCAGGGTTTCCAGGGAAAAATCATTCTCATTGAAAATTCCAGTGTCTAATGTGTTGGTAGGTTTTCTCATTTTCTTGACATAACTTTAGAGATAGGTTATTATTGTCGTGTTATTCATTTACAGATATGGAAATAGATATTGATTTAGATTCATTTGGAGGCTTTTATACAGGACACATTTGGCATGTGTTTCATTTAGAGTATCAGTTGTTATCCAATTATCTATGTAATATCACTTGTATTTTTACCAAAAGAAAAGATAAAAATACTAGTGATGATCTACTGTACATCAACACCTTAGAATTATGCAATATATGGCACTAACATTCTTTGCATCGAAAATCGTTTCTCCTTCAGCCTTCCAAGCATTCCCGGCTGGCATGTTTGCCATAGGTTCGTTTGTGGTTTAGGTGGATTTGGGAATAGAGTGTGTCTGCTTTTACTGAGTGGAGGAACAGCTTTTTTCTGGAGCTCTTCATACTCACGCTACTGGTAAACCTTGAGTCAAAGTGAACCTGTCCCTGATCAGAAATGTTTGTCCATTCTCTCCATGTTCTTAGATGATCAAAGGGAAGCAAGTGTCTTGCCCTTTCCAAGACCAGCATCTGTTGCCATTTGGTCATAGTGTACCCAGCCTGCTGACTCCGTATCTTAAAAACAAGAACAAATTAGTGGCGAGGGAGCCAAAGACTCAAAGGTGCCGTGGGGCTCGGAATATGTTTCTGGTTTTGGCAAATACACATCGGAGACGTTTTAACCATTAACTGTCTCTTCATCTCTCTTTCCCCAAAACCCTGAGGCCTTTCATCAACATGAAAATTACTCTTCTTCTTATTTTTTTAAATACATTTTATTGGAGAACAGTGTGTTTTTCCAGGGCCCATCAGCTCCAAGTCAAGTTGTTGTTTTCAACTTAGTAGTGAAGGGCGCAGCTCACTGGCTCAGGTGGGAATCAAACCGGCAACGCTGGTGTTATGAGCACTGTGCTCTAACCAACTGAGCCAGAGAGCCACCCCTGCTCTTATTTTTCTATTGTGGTAAATCTTGGGTCATGAGTATACTGAGGAATCCTATTGGTGTGAGCTTATCCTGAAGTCAACAACAAAGTGTTTTTCCTCATACCAGGCAGAGCTTGGGCTCTTTGAAGGAGGCCCAGGCATAGGAATCCATCCGCTTGTTCTGGGTCCTCCCACTCATTCCAGTGCTCTCTGAAATATCTCCACGAACCTAGTAAGCATGATCTTTTCCAAATTGAAATTGCAATCATATTCCTTGGACAGTCTGCCTAAAATACCCCACCTTCCTTCCCACCCTTAGTGGATTAATTTGTAGTCATACAAATGGGGAAATTTCTCATATAGGGATGGGATAGAGAAGAAGCATATTGTAAGGTTCCGAGGTGGTTTTCCTTTATCAGAAGTGCCAGGATATGAATGCAATTCTTGCCGTTGTATGAGACATTTGTAGTACCCACTCCTATATAGCAGTGGGCACAGCAGAGCTTCAGTGTGCAGCAGAGATGATCTCCTGGGAAATTTTTGCATATTTTAAATCCTGTTATTCACTTAACTCTGTGGGTTGTTTCTCCCAGCATTTCCCAAAGGAAGGGTAGTAATGTATTGCTTCTATTTTACAGATTAAAAAAAATAATGATAAGAAATCCATTGGATTTTTAAATTATTTGACTTTTAGGATTGAGATTACCAAGATTTTTAAGCCATTACATTAGTGCACCTAAAAAGATCACACCGTGCCCAAGTTTTTTTTCACTGTTTTTCCAGAACACAATCTTTTTTTTCTTGTTGGCAAATAAATTCACCTACATTATTCTCTCTCCCCCCTCATAAAATACACATAAGCAAAAAAGAAATACACAATTCTACAAGTCCTTCTCCACAACCAGTGGTAACAGTTTGGTATACATCTTTTTTTTTTTTTTTTGGCTGAGCCATCCTGCCACCTGTTGGCAACTCAGCGGCAGCTCAGCTCAGGCAGGGAATTGAACCACTGTTGCTCAGAGCTCAAACTCTTGAGCGAGCCTTTAACCAACTGAGCCACTCAGCCGGCCTGGTATACATCTTTTTAAAGTACTTTTCTTTGCACACACACACACACACACACACACACACACACACGCACACGCACACACACGCCCTTCTAGTTTAACAAAAATGAATTCATGCTATCATAATGTTTACATTTGATTTTGTTTCACTTGACATTATGCTATGAACATCTTTGCCCGCCAGTGGATATTACTGAGGGCTTAGCTTGTTTCCAGCTTTGTGATATAAACAGTACTGTACATCTTCCTAGCTAAATGTGTGTGTACACCTAGAGTGATTTCCTTAGCTTAAACTTTTAGAAGTGGAATTTCTGGGTCAAAGGGCATACATTCTTTTTAAGACAGAGATGTTTCTTGCCAAATCTTTTCTAGAAACACGGCACTAACTCATACTCCCACCAAGAGTATCAGTAGGTCTATTTTCCTGTATACCCTGTCACTGCAGTTTTGATATGTTTCAAAGGTTGCTTCTTTACCGTGGAGTTGGGCACATTGGTATTCTACCTGTGATTCATAATTAATATCCCAGTCTGATCTGTACAACACCTGGATGTCACTTGTTCACTTTTTTTAAAAAAAACCCATCTCAAGCCATCTTCTAATTGTTTCAGGTATTGCTGTAGGCACTAAACTGCTTAGCAGATAATTTCTGGAGATGTCTTTCTTGAGCTCATTGAACACAATATAAAGTGTTGATTTTGTGATCCTGTATATATTAGGTCCTTGATATATCAGGGGTGCCAAAAAAGTGTACACAAAGTGGACACTTTGGTCAACGTTGCTCAAGCAGTAGTTCGCCGTAATCAGAAGTGCCTGGACGCTGATGGTAACCACTTTGTGCACCTCTTGTAATTGCAGAAGTCAAACGTGACTTGTATTCATCTTTTGTTATTGGTATACATTGAATATTACAATTTTAATACAGTTTTCCTTTCTTAAAACATGTATACATTTTTTTGGCACCCTCTGTATATATTGCTTGCTATAAACTTAACGACTGGCGATGACACCAATATAATGGGTGTTCTGTATGCATGTACAGAATTTCACTGAGGCAGTTCCAGCTTTTGTCAGGTGACCTAATAACTGCCTTTAAATTATATTATAAGCTGCATCTCGATTTCAGAGATGTTACATGGTGGAAACGTGTCAGAACTGGTGATATGTCCTTTTATCTCTACTTTTCTAGTTGCACGGTTCGTTTGCTCTTCTGGTAAGGATAGATAGTCACATTGGTCAGTTCTACATAAGTTTTGGTGGACAACTAGCCAATTACATCCCTGCAAGGAATTTCTATAGATATAGTTAAACCAGCAATGCCTTTTGTTAGGTGTGGACCATGCACTGCATCTATTAGTGAAAATGTCCTTTTCTCCCCTCTAAATTGAGGGGGAGGGCCTGGAACTCCAGTGTAGAAGCTGCCCCAAGTGTTCCTCAGTCTGAATGAAAGGACCATGGCTTTCTCAACTCGCCCGGGGGCGTTTTCACTGCAGATGCCCACAACAAACCAAGAGCCAAATACTGTCTGAAGAGTGGAGCTCAGGTCTCCCCATGTGGGCAGGGCAATCACCATTAACCCCAGCCCTGAAAGCCTCCTTAATTGTTAACAGAACATTCCTGCAGAGCACACACCCTCCACAAAGGCTACACACATTTTCTGAGAGCGTGATTCTAGGAAATGAGCAGATGTAATAGAAACCTCAGTCTTGACTCATTCTGACTGTTATGTGAATGGAATTTGCATCTCATTTAGAGTTGATGGTAACAGTACTTCAGGGTAAATTCCCACTGAGGTCATAAAATGCTGAATTTATATGCATGTAGCACCTTTCTCAAAGGAGCTGGAAGCTCTTTTGAAAATAAAAACATGCCTTATTTTCTTGAGTCTTTGATTCTGGTTGACAGGCTGTGAAGGAGTTGGTGAAGAGAACATTGATTAGTGGTGAAGAGGTATGTACCCTGGGGTATAGCCATTGGTCCTTGAAGACAGGCTGTGAGCTCGGAGCAGTTTTTCTGCCTATTTGGAAAGAATCAGTCAACACAGAAAACAATGGGAAAATGAGTTCTGTTGTATATTGACAACACTGGGTAATATAGACAAAGCTTAGAAGTCCAAAGAGAGAGAGATCATTGTGGATGAGAGTAAAAGAGATGGACCTTAACGAACTGGTAAGATTTAAAGAGGTAGAAAGAAGTGGGCACTGGGATAGGAGAGTTTCACCATCGTAAAGGTGTGGAAGTAAGAATGAATGTGGCATATTTATGTGGCAAGGAGAAGCCTTATTTGGCTGTTAATTTTTAATAAATGAGTAAATGAATGGTAAAGATTTGAGGATATTTTAAAGAATTTTCTTTGTCAGTTGTGATTGGCTCCCCAAGTAGGACCTGTTCTGTAGGTTACAGATGTACAATCTGTAGAACTCAATGGCAATATGCTTTTTTTTTTTTTTTTTTTTTTTTGTGAACTATGCTTACAAGGCCACAGAAATTTAGGATTAGCATACTGGAAAAATAAAGCATTTTCCTTTTTGACTCTTTCCCTTTCACTTCCTTGATGAAACCAAGGCTGCATTTGTTTCTTTGTGCCTTCCTTCTGCCTATTCAGAGTAGTATGGCTATTTATCAGTCACAGTGGCTCTTAATCTTAGACACTGAATAAATAATTCCTAGGTGGTATAGTCATTCCAAAGATATTAAGCTCCTACTGTATTTTAGGTCCTGGTGATACAATGGGCAGCAAAAAGACATTGTCCTTGACCTTCCTGGAACTTACAGTGTAGTCAGGAAGTATATATTAGACAAATATGTAAATATAGACTTATAAATGGATAAGTGCTATAAAGGAAAAGCATAGTTGATGGGTAACGAGGGACCTTGTTTACTTTGTACCAAGCATTGTTCACATCCCTTCATGTATGTTAAACTCTTATAGTCCTCATCACACTATCAGGTAGGTACCAACCATCATTATGCCTAATGTACAGGTGAGGAACTGAGGCTCAGAGAGTTGAGTAACTTGTTCTGGTCACAGCTAATAAATAGCAAAGCTTGAATTTGAACCTGGACAGTTAATTCAAAATCTGTCATTATGCACTAAACTCCACTGCCAAGTCAGGAGCACTCTTTCTTCTGAGAAGTTTATTCCAGGGAGATCAAGTGGTCTCTTGAACCTAGAACCTCTTAGGATGCTGCCTTCACAGAGAGAGGAATTTGAGATATGGGACCTGCCTAAGCCCTCAGTGAGCAGCAGTGGGGCAACTTCTTTTCAAGAAGGTGAGTCACCCAGTTACGTATAGAGCATGCCTAGTTTCAGAAAATCAGGGTGGCATTGGACATCTTGCCACAGTCTAATCTTTCCCATCTTTTCCATCTCACCTGTCTGGACTCTAAATTAGACCTTCAGAGCCTCAATTGACTTTCACCCTTAGTCCATTCAACATTAATGGCAGATTCCTCTTCCAGAGGTGTTACTTGTCCTAACTCAGCACCTGAAGACAGTTGGAGGCTCCTTGATCAAAGGATCTGATGTGTATTAAAGTGCTCTGAAGACTGGAGCGCTCTCTCTACCACCATTTTTTTGTGGTAGTTAGTGGGTAAGACCCATATTTCATTAGCTGACGTTTAAAGCTCTGCATGATAAGGCCCTTACCTGCATTTCCAAACTATCTACCCCCGTGCGCTGTCTTTCCTTAACCTCCAACCCAGCAGCTGGTCTAGGAATGGTGTACTGTTTTTTTAAATAACAACTTTATTGAGGTATAATTCATATATCTTAAAATTCGCCTTTCTAAAGTATACAACTCAGTAGTTTTTGGTGTATTCACAGAGTTCTGTACCATCACAACTCTAATTTTAGAACATTTTTGCTCATTAACCCCTCCTCCCAGCCCCTGGCAACTGTTAATCCACTTTTTGTCTGCATGGATTTGCCGATTATGTACCTTTCATACAAAGGGAATAATATAAAATGTGGCCTTTTGTGTCTGGCTTATTTCATTTAGCACAATGTTTTCAAGTTTCATCCATGTTGTGGCATGAACTGGTACTTTGTTCCATTCTATCACTGAATAATATCCCATTGTATGGATGTACCACATGCTGTTATCCATTCATTAGTTGATGAACATTTGAGTTGTTGCCACTTTTTGGGGGTGTGTGTTTGTACAAAGGTATTCTACCTCCAGGTCCCTCCTGACTTTTTAGTGGCTAAAATACCTTCTCTCATCCTCTCCCTGCAATTACACGGTTTCCTTCCTGGCTTGCCCTGTGGGCTTTCCTACTTATTAGCCTATGGGGTTTCCCCCCAAAGGACTATTATGTCAATCTCTGATTTAGCACACCAAATATGCTACCTAGTAGTTTTACTTATATATTCTTTCACGCATACCTACAAATGTTTGCTTATTTAGACCTTGAGCTCATTTTTTTTAAAGATAATTTATCTTTAATATATATATAAAGATATATATATATATATATATAGAGAGAGAGAGAGAGAGAGAGAGAGAGAGAGACATAGTAGGCAGTTTGGGATAAATCAGCGAACAGAGCTAAGGGCCTTGCCTTTGTGGGGACTTTAGATTCGAGCAGAGCTTGTATTGTAGGTGACTTTTAAAAGTATACATTTATATATCTACATCTATATCTATATATCTGCTACTCTTTTATATTTCCAACACCTGGTCATAATATGTAATATAGTATAGATTCTCAGTAAACATTATTTGATAACTATTACATTGAAATTTTCTTAATTAAAAAAAAATTAATGAGGCCACTTAATCCTCTCCAAGCTATATAGGTTGCTGTCTTATTTCTTACTGGCACTATAATAACAATTGCTGAATTTATTAATGAAGGTGAAAGGATGGATATTAAGCGTTCATCCCGCTGGAAATAGAAACCAACTTGGGGAGAGCAAGTCTCACATTTGCTGTACACCATGTCTTTACTCCAGACCCTTGCCTACATCCTGCCCCTTTGTTTGCTAGGCTGTTCAAGTCAGTCTTAATAATTCTAAGGATTGGAATCTTGTGGATAGATACTCTGTGGGAAATGGAGGGTAGAGCCTGTTCTTCACATATTGTCTAAGTTGAGACATTTTCCTCCTCTCAGTTCATTAGTGGGAAAGCATTTACACAGTTCCTGACAAAACTGAGGCATGTCTGTCTGGCTTTAGCCAGGCATCCAAGAAGAGCTGCCAGCTCCTTACCCACCTTGCCATAATTAACCGTAATTAGTCAGGTATCTTTCTTCCCCGGTCCCTTTTGGAAATGATAGTAGCGTGGCTCCCCAGAATACTGTGAGAATTAATGAGTTAATATGTGGCCTCTGGAAATGTTAAGTGCTTAGTGTTGTTCTTATCTTCTCGCTGAGCATGGTTGCCTTATAAGGCTGTTCCCTGGGGCCGAAGGACTTCTGCTGGGGAGCTGGGCCAGCCCGCGAGGCTAGATGACTGTGGCAGTCCATGACAGTGTTCCCAGAATGGGCTCAGATTTCCTATTTTAATACTGATGATGCCACTTTTTTGCTAATTGTTACTGTCATCTCATAAGTACTTTCCTCTCAGTTTTATTGCATCTATATTTAGCACCCCATCTTTGTGATTCTTTCCCTCTGAAAACCAAGTATAGTAAAATCCATTTGCACAAAATAGTCCAGCCAAAGTTAAGTTCTTAAATTTTCTTTTCCTGGAAAGATAGGCTACTTACTCCAAGAATTATGCTGAAGTACAAAGTACATCCATTCTTTTTTGAATGCTGTGTTTAAAAAAGAAATGGCAGATACAACATTCCAATAGTGTTCCATATTTTAAGTCAACAAATGAAAATGCACAAATATTCAATATAGATTACTACAAAAGTTTATTCACTTTTCTTTCATGAAACAGATATTACTTTTAAAGTAGTAGTATGTAAGCATAAAAATTTACATATTTGAAAGCCAGTTTTAAAGACTTTCTCTCTTGCTCTGGTTGTCAGAATAATGACATAGAGATTTATGCTGTCATTGGTGTTTTTTGAGCTGGAAGGGACCAGTGAAATGCTTGTGTTCAACCCCCTCACCTGAGCAGTGAGACAGCCAAAGCCCAGGGCTGAGTCTGAGGCCTATTCCTTTTTTTTTTTTTTTTTTAATTGGGGAATTGAGGGAGGGGAACAGACAAGTTGCTGTCCTTTTGTTCTTCAGTCTAGTTGTGGAGGACATCGCTTCACTGGCCCATGTTGGTATTATCATTGTGCTCTTCCCAGGTGAGGCAGTTGCTCCTGGCCATTGGTCGGCCACTCACAGTGGCTCATGGCAGCTCTTGCCAGCTGCCGGCCGCTCACGCTGGCTGCCAGCCACTCATGGTAGCTCACGGCAGCCTACTGCAGCAGGGGCTGCAGCCTACGACTCACTGCAGCCCAGTTCCAGGTCGAGCTGTTGTTCACCATCTTAGCTGTAGAGGGCACAGCATCACTGGCCCTCATGTGGGATCCGAACTGGGGCCCTGCTGCTCAGAGCTGGCGTCCCAAGCCAACTCTGAACCAACATGACACTCGGGTGGCCCGCCTATTCCCTTTTTAAAGTAGGCTGCATTGTTCTAATTGATCCCTGTGTCTCTGGAGGGAGAGCTGTCATCTCTTTCTGGATCCCTTGATGTCAAGTAAAATAGCTCCTATATTTTGAGTTTGTTGATTTAAAAAGTGGAGAGAATGATACTTACTCTCAGCTTGCTCTGAAAAGGGTGCCATTAAGGTGAATATTGTAAAATACGCCAAAATGGTTTTTTGGGTCAAGAGAAGAGGGGTAGAAGGTATGTATATTATTTCTTACATCCTTCTTGCCCTCTAGAAGTATCTTGGTCATACTCCCCTTTATTTAGTGTCATCAGAACAACAGGTATTGAATCATTGGTTACTATCCATGCTGGCTCAGTGGGCTGCCGTCATTTTCATTAATGATACAATACACTACTGCTTGCCAGGGCAAGTACCTTGTAAGTAAACATAAATCCTATTTAGAGGCAACGAACAAATATTTTTGGTGAGCCTTGGACCTCCTGTATCTGCGTGAATGTTTATAGGCAATCTCTTGTTTATAGGAAACGGTGCAGAGTTGGGGAACTTTGGCCTTCATAGTGGTGGGAAGTGGGACAAAGTGGGCAGGATCTGTTACTGGTTAGCTCATTTGATTAGAACAGTATGCAGATGAAGCCAAGGTCACTGGACCATTTGTGTGTAGGCCAGCCAGCTCTGCTCTGCTGGGATTCCAGACCTCAGCCAGGAGGCTGGGCAATGTGTGTCACTGGTCACGAAGCTGGAACAGAGAGATCACCAGACCCAGGAAACAACTCAAAACACATGCCCTGTGGATAGTAGACTATTTTGTAGCTCTTTAATTTATGAGGGCTATCAGAACAGAAATTTTATGTAGTTTTTCATAAAAAAGGGTTTTCTGATGAATAACAAAATACATGTCTATTGAGGATTCTAGGAAAATTCAGAAAAGTAATAAGGAAGAAAACAAAATCACTTGTTATTCCACTACTGACAGGTTTTACATTTTGGGTTTTCCCGTTCTCGGTATTCTTTTTCCTTGGCTTCCATGACATCATGGACTTTCCTCCCTCTTCCTGACCCTCTCCTACATTATCCCTTTCATCTTTTGTTCCTTTGTTTGCTCCTTAAATGATAGTATTCCTTAGCCCTTTGTCCTGTGTCTTCATTTCTCATTGTGCTGCACTCCCATGGATGATGTTCTCTGTCCTGAGCTCCAGATTCAAGTATCCAAGTGTCTACACCACCTCGGGTAGGTTGTCTCCCATACACCTTACACTCTACACATCCAGATGATTTCATCATCCTCACCCCAAACCTGTTCCCCTGTGTTCCACATCTCTATGAGTCACTCTTCATCCAGGTGCCCAACTCTTTCCTCTCCCTCCCTAACTAGTCCATCACCAAATCCCACAATCCATCTTCCCACATCTCTCTCAAATCTGACTTCTTTCCATCTTCCCTGCTACAGTCCTAGTTCAGGCCACCATCAAAGCTTTCCATGCTACTATACCAGCTTGGAAACAAACACCTTTCTGTCTGCAGCCTTGCCTCTTTACAGTTCTTGCTCTTCGGGACAGCCAGGGTAACCTTTCAAAAAAATGGTAATATGCTCTGTCATTCTGCTTGAAACCTTTGACTGTTCCTTTGCCAGATAGCCTCATCTGTGACCCTTTTTCCTGCAGACTCTCTGCTATTCACTCACTTTTCTAATGATATGCCTTCTCATTCATTTATTCAGTAGGTATGTGTTTTTTTTATTATCTAACCATGCCAGACACTAGGTTTTGGGAACATGCTTCAAGGAGATGGGGAGGGGTCAAGGTAGACCTGGGACTGGCCTTAGCTGGAAGGCTGTAATGGCTCTGTCTTTGGGAACTGCTTGGTGTGTTAGATGCCAGTGCATGTACTAGCACAGTGCTTGGCATGTGGAAGCTGTGCAGTATTTTAGCTTGGTTTTCTGCTGGGCTTTGAAGGATGACACCCGGGAAGAACTATATGTGGGAAGCACATTGTGCAGAGAGGAGGACATCCGATTTCTTCATCTACAGTAAGTGCTCCTGAGGTGTGTCATTTTGGCTTTGTGTTAGCTTTATACTTATAATGACCATGTTTAGGGCTAAACTTGAACGTAATACAATGAGTCCCTTTTGTAATAGTCCAAGTCATGTTACATAGCATTGTGGGATTTTCAGAGTTGGGAAATCTCTGTGAGCCGAGATATAGTGTTGTTTCTGGATATACTAGTGCATTGGAAGAGTTGCGTAGATAGTAGCTTTGTTCCCTGTTTCACTCTGGGTTTGTTTTGCATCATCCTGGCCAGATAAACTAAACAAAATGATAAAGCATAGAAAGGGCCCTCCATTAGTGGAGTCAATGTTTGTGTAAATGTTAATCCTTAGGAAATAGAATGTTCTTTGCTCGCCAGTCTTACAGATCCACTCTTTTACCCTCTTTCTTCCCTCCTGATGTTTTTCTCTTATTGTTTTTCTTTTGGTGGGGGACCCTTGTTCTTCAAAGGGACAGATAGATCTTTTACCTAATCTAAGCATACAATAAAATCTTTGGTTGTGTTTGTGATCACTGAAAAGTTTGTTAAAATGTTTAGGTATTTTACTTTCCCATAGGAAGAAAAACAAAATAGATCACTTTGACTGGGTATTTAAGCTTTTACCAGAATGTTTGGAATTGTCAGATGCCGTCTGCTTTCTTTCTCACTGTCTGCACCTCACAGTGAACCTTCACTGCTCAGAACCAAGTAACTGATATCATCAGTGACTGAAATCAACATGGAGATACTCAGAAAACCTGTTTTTTATAAACATTTAGAAAGTTGTAATGAACCATAAATACCATGGCTCCTCATTTTTGCATTGTTAAAAATTAAAGTAATAAGTACTTGGGATTTTAAAAAAATGTAAAAATACAGAAGTGCATGCAGCAAACAATGTAATTCCCCCCTCAGTCTCCTACCCCCATCCTGATCCAGAAGTGTAATCAATTGATTTAATATGCATCGTTCTATGCACTTAGATGCAGATAAAACTGTTTTCTAACATGCAGTACATATGATTCGCTCCCTGGTTTTACTTTTACTTGACAATAAATCTTAGGTCTTCCATGGCAGAATGTATAGCAGTAGCTCATATTTTTTAATAGCTACATGATATTTCTTTGTATGGATATACTAAATATAATTTACCATTTCCTGCTGACTGACATTTGAGTTTATTTTAGCCTTTTTGCTGTTACTAATGCTATTGCAGGAAGCATGTTTGTGTATACATCTTTGGGCACAAGTGTGCTGGTGTTTCAAATAGTGTATTAGGGTTGCACTTTATGCATTTAACCTATCAGAATTCAACTATATATACATATATAATTAAAAATGTAAAATTTTATTTTGTCTTATACTTGTTCTTTGTGATATGTACATTGATGAATATAATTTATATTTCTGTATATATCATGCATTTTTGAATAAATGAATTACATATACTTGGACAATTTAGGGGTATTTAAGGATTTGTTTATTTTTTTTACTGTATGTCATTTTATAATTTACCTCTAACCATAGAATTTGAATATAATGTAAAGATTACTGGAAATGAAATTTCTGGATGAAAAAGTTATGTGCATTTAATTGTTTGGTAGATAAGGCTAAATTGCCCTTTAAAGAGGCTAATCAATTTATAATCTTATTTAGAGTGTTAATTTTGTCATAACCCTTTCTAACATTAGATATTATCTTTCTTACTTTGCAGTCGTTGGCTGGAAGAAGGCATTTCATTATTGTTTTAATTTTTATTTTTCTATTAATGAAGTCTAACATTTTCATATGTTCACTGATTTTTAGTTTTTAGACAACTTTGTTATTTATATATAAGTTTTGTTTTTTTTTTTAATTGGGGAATTGGGGGATGAGAACAGCGCTGGGGAATTGGGGGAAGGGAAACAGACAAGTTGCTGTCATTTTGTTCTTCAGTCTAGTTGTGGAGGACGTTGCTTCACTGGCCCAAGTTGGCACCATCATTGCGTTATTCCTGGGCGAGGGAGATCAGTTGCCGACTTCTGGACGGCCACTCACGCTGGCTGCTGGCTACACACGGTAGCCTATGGCAACCCACTGCAGCAGGGGGCTGCAGCCTACACCGTGGCCAGTGACTCCTGGCAGCCCAGCTCCAGGTTGAGCTGTTGTTCAGCATCTTAGCTGTAGAAGGCAGTGTCACTGGCCCTCATATGTGGGATCCGAACCGGTGCCCTCTGGCGTCCCAAGCCAGCTTTTAACCAACGTGCCACTCGGCCGGCCCATGTTATTTATGTTATTTATGTTTCTATTAGGTTTGTTTGTGTTCACTGATTTCTAAGCACTCAATATATTACAACATTGTTTGTCTAATGTATGTACTTTCTAATATATGTATTTTGGAAATATTTCCCCTAGTCTTTTGCATGTCTTTTAAAAATAGGCTCAAACTGTCATTATTTGCTGTCAGTGAGACATTCTACTTATAAAATCCAAAATTATCAATTGGAAAAAAAAATATTACAACTAATAAACTTCAGTAAGGTGGCTGGACAGGATAAACACAGAATCACATGGATTTCTTTTTTTAAACATACCAGCATAGAAAAGCAGTACTAATCAATTAGAAGTGATGAATAAGATACCAATAATGAAAAAGATACTGTTTTTGGCAGCAATAAAAACAAATTTGCAAGAACTACTTTGAAGAATACTGTATTCTGAAGGACATGAAAGACCTGAATAAACAAAGATAAAGACTATATTCCTGGATGGGCATTATAAAGCTGTCAATTTCCTACAAATCAGTTTATAAATTAAATAGAATTTCAATAAAAAATTGAAAGTAGTTTTTAGAACTTACACTAGTTCTAAAGTTCAACAGGATTTATAAGCATATATAATGCCAGGAAAAATTTTAAAAAGAACTATGAAGGGGACTTTCCTCACTAGATATCAAAACACATTTCAAAATGTTAAACAAACAAACAAACCAGTTTTAAAACAGTATAATGTTGTAATTGAAAGAGACAAACTACTAATTGAGGAGATAGAAGACCAGAAAAGTGAAATGCCCAGTTTAAGGTCATAGAGCTGGATAGGGACGTTTTTCATGAGGTATAAAAGTATTTCTCAGTTCTGAACTGATGGAGAGTCTAATTTTTAGCAAAACTTCATTTGGGGATGCCTCATTTTATCAACCAAAAAGATAGTGTATTTGGGGAAAAATTATATATGTATTAAATATAACCACAAATATTAACATTTAAATACTAAGTATTTAAATGTTTGAAGCCATGAAAATGGCTAATTTGAATTTATTTTCCTCCGATGCTTTAAATTGGTGCTCTGTTGGGAAGAAGATGAGTAAAAAGCGCACAGGTGGGAGGGGATTTAGAATTTGTAATTACTTGTATGAAAATTTGGCACAGTTTGTTTTGTTTTTCTTAGTTTTTTTTTAGTGTGGTATGAGCTGGTCAGCTGCAGAAGCTTCTGTGTAGCGAACTGATATCATCTTGGGTGGAGCTAAGGGCGGAAGCAGGTTTAATCACATACTCACCAACTTCCTGGCACTAAAAAAATTATCACCAGACAGCAGCTAGCAGGCCAATGTAACTTTAGTTCTAGGCAGGCACATCTGCAGCAATAATTTTTGAAGTAAATTTCTTAAAGAAAATGAAGGCATTATTTGGCTTCCTCTTTCTTTTTGGTGATGTTTTCATGAGTCCTCTACAGTTTTGGTCGTTCGTGTGTGGATATATTGTTCGTGTGTGGATATATCTTTCTTATTAAACATTCCTTAAAGTACAACTGTCATATCTGAATATTATATTTAGTATTCTTAAATTTGAAAGCAGAGCATCACATAGATGAGTTTTTAGACATTTCCTAGATACCTTCTATGGGCCAAGCATTGTAATGCCTTCAGACTTCTCATGGACTAGGGAGAAAGTATTAAACATGAGGTTAGAAAAGGCTAATTGCTATAACAGATAAGAATAAAGTCATCACTGAGTAGTAAGTGAGGAAAGGTTCTCAGAAGCAGCATTTGGGCAGGGATGTGTAGGATTAAGTACTGTTACTTTATACACAAATATAAGCTTTGTTTATGCCACAGAGTGTTCCATGGCACTTCCTTTTGAAGGAACTAAATGTACAAGAGAAACCCAAATGTATTTTTCTGTACAAGTTTAGATATATCTGAGGGTAGATTTTGGGCTCGTTGTCTTCAGTTCTTTCTCATGTGAACTAATATCCAAGAAGTCATAGGAAAAATACTTAACAAATACACCCTAAAAAAAAAAAAAAGAAACATTACAATTTCTTAATGAATGGTATTGAATGGATGTGTTTAACTGCAACAAAGTTTCATTTTCAATAAATACTTGTTTGTGTCTATTTGTGCTAAGGAAATTCAGTATACATGGAATTAATTCTATTTATGGTAGTAAGCTCCTTTGTAATTCACAGTTCATTTTGTAGAGGTCCTTGACCTCTTAATTTCAACTATTCAAAGTAGGCTTGAGAAGCAGGACCTGGCTCAAAGCCCTCCAAGCAGTTGAAATGTGTATTACCAAGTCTATGCCCTAGACCAGCGGTTCTCAACCTGTGGGTCGCGACCCCTTTGGGGGTCGAACGACCCTTTCACAGGGGTCGCTGGGTACTCGCATGTGGGCGTATCTGCATGTGGGCGTATCTGCATGTGGGCCTGGAGAGAATAGAGGAGCAGTGTCTCGGTTCCTAAGACCATTGAAAATATGTGTTTTCCGATGGTCTTAGGCGACCCCTGTGAAAGGTTGAGAACCGCTGCCCTAGACCTTCAGTGCTGTGTCAGTAGGACAGCTGTTCAGCCTCACTTCTTGTCTCTGTACTCAGCACTGAATCGCGATGGGATTTGCCATCTGGTTTCCCAGACCAGTTCTCCAGTTCTCTGTCCACCAGTGTCTTACCAGGGCTCTTTTTATTCTTACTCCGATGAGAGATCTAGACTCCCAAACATCTGTAATATTTGCCCCTTATCTCTTTGTTCACGTGTTCTGTCACTTTATGGATATTTATAGATCATCAGGCCTGCTTTGCATTGAAGACCTGTGTGGCAGGGCTGGGCACCTCTTCCGTCTTTGTGTCTGTCTGGTCTGTTGCCTAGCTACCTCTGAGGGCTGAGAGTGAGGACTGGTCTGGAAAGGGGAAGCTTGGCGGAAGTCTGGATTAGGCCTGTGTTATTCTCCAGTGTGGGAGGTGCTTCAAGGGGCTGAAGGAAAATCTATTGTTGGAGAAACGGCCACTTCCCTTCCATTTCTTCTTACACTTTTCCGCTTTTCCTTTCTCTCTCTTTTAGTTGGTTCTTCATTTCTGCTTCGATCTTAGGTCCACTGGTGCCCATCAAGAATCTGCGGAGAAAATTAGTTAAGGGGTGGGGGAAATTTCTGGAAAGAGAATATATTAGTTTAGATTTTCAGAAACAAGTCACATGGGTCAGTTGAGAAGAAAGGCATCATGATGGTGAATATGAAGAGTTTTACACTAGACTTGCATTCAGAAAATTTAGATGAGCTTTTGATTTCTTCATGGTATGTTCAGTTTTGGAGTCAGCCCGTGTACGTTGGAGTCCTGGTTTTCTATCCTGTCTCTGTCACTTGTTAGCTGTGTTATCTTAGGCAAATTACTTGATTTCTCTGAGGCTAGTTCTTCCTGTGTAAACTGGGAATAACGAAACCTACAACATAGGATTGTATATGGATTGTAGCAATATTTATAGAGAGTATGCCTTCAAAGAGTTTAATAATGTGCTCAACAAAAGCAAAGCTGCTAACTATTATTAGAGAGATATCACTGAGAAGTGGAGAGAGTGGTTAGGGAGAACTCAGCCAAGAAGCTCAGCTTTTGTGACACTGGAAATTTAATTATAAATCAGTTACTTAAGGTACATGGATCTATTGGATTCATAACTAGGTTCATGAAGTCTGTTCCACTGGCTGGCTGGGTGAACTTTAAACTCTCCAAACCCTGGTTTAGTCTCTTCGTCTATTTTTAAGGAGACAATGATAATAATGCCTACTTCATGGAGTCATAAGGTGATGTTACATGTAAAACATGTGACACGGTGTCATCGGGCACAGAATTTGACCAAGAAAGGAAGCTCTTATTTTTACTTCATAGTAAATTTTAAGGCACAGTAAGAGAGCAGTTAATGCTACAATAACATCATTGTGCTCCCTGTCCTTGGAAATATGCCTGTTGTGTTTCCAAAACTTGACACTCCTGCGTTATTTTATTTTCCCAGCAAACACACACACACACACACACACACACCCTCGCAATAGTTTTAAATCATTATTAAATGGTAACTCTTCACTCCATTATTACTTCTGTAGAAATGTCTATCTTCCTTTAAAATTTGAGGCTAGGTTCCTCCATATAGTATTACAATGCATATGAGCATGAGTCCTACTGTCAGTATTGTCTGCACCAGTGGTTTAAAGATGTGTATGTAGACTAGTTTTAATTTCTTTATCCCCCATATCTATCACAGGTGGTAGCTCAGTAAACGTCTCTTTAACTTGATTTGATTTTTAATTATTTTTCATTCCGTTGGCACTTAAACTATTTGCACCGTAATGACTATTTTTAGTGTTTCATTTCTCATTGAACATTGGACAGATGAACTCTGGATATTGGCATGTTACTGAACATGCCTTTTCTTTCTCAATTTTGTTGAAATAGCTAGTTTCCTTAACCAAGGGCTTTTGTTCGGTAAGATTAGTGTATTTGTCAAACACTTAAAAGGTTCCAGACGCTATTCTAAACATTTTACCAACATTAACTTATTGAATTCTCATAACAATCCAACGAGGGGGTACAACTATGATCCTCGTTTTATAGGTGAAGAAACCGCAGAAAGAGTGACCTGCCTGAGCTCATGCAGCTCCAGTGTAGCAAGGCTGGCATTTGAACCCAGGCACCTGCTGACTCCAGCGGTGTTCTTGACTCTGCTCCTTGCTCCCTAGCATGGCTTCTCGCTCTCTGTCTCTTTCATGAAAAGTTACCTGTATTCCCTTCAACTGTGCGCTGCTGTAAAAATGACAGCAGTGGTAGAATTTTGCTGTTCTGACAACAGAAGAATTATGATATGTTGCAATGCTGGTGATATAAGGTGTGACGATGACAGATGTTGGGTTGATATTCATGTTCCACCAGGGGGCCAAATCGCCCATCTGTAAATAAGGTTTCCTGTGTTCAGACTCCTTGGTGATTATTATTCCTCAGGGGGCAGTCATCCTTTTAATCTTGTGGTAGAAAATTAAAGTGAGTTTCACTGAAGTGTGGTTTATTTTTCAGTTTTCTTTTAAATATTAGTTCAGAGAAGTTAATTAAGTACCTGCCCTGTGGATCCGGCTTCTTGCATTTCCTCACTGTTTTTGCCATCTAGAAGGAAGGTTTTTCTTAGGAGAATTAGATTACAAATTGGAGGGTTTATTACCTTATCGGTAAATCTTGAACATTTGGGGTCCTGAATAGGTGGCAAGCTTGCATAATATGACCTGAATAAAGTTAGGCAAACATAACTATCTCAGATCTTAAAGGCCTTTTGAACAGAGTCTGAAGCTAAAGTGTTTGTCGGAGTTTCAAGTAAGGCCCAAGAGGGAGGAAAGGCGGGAGGAATGGTTTTCTCGTTTTGCTTGCATGAGTTTTTACTTACCGTGTCTTAGGGTTGTCCCAGGTGTTCTAAGATGCATGTAGGTCTGGCTCTAAGCCTGCTTGAAAGCAGTGATTGTTGTTTTTTGGGGGTCATTGATCCCTTAGAGAATCTGGTGAAACCTATGGGCACTCTCCCCAGAAAACACACACACACACACACACACACACACACTTTGTTTTGTTCATAACTGCTTAAAGACCACAAACCTAGCCTTCGGAGTATATGGTAATTCATCATGGGAGCCAATTTCCTGCCTTCCCTTCTCTGCCTGGATATCCTGGCTCTAAAATTCAGCTGATTTCTTCATTATACTTATGTCCTTGTTTACACCCCAGGACTGTTTGCATTTTAAAATCCTCCTGACTCAGGGGAAGTGAATCTTAGAAGGGAAGAAAACACATTCCCTCAAACCCCACCAGATGTTATCATCGAAGGAGACAGCTGCCCAGTGGGCCCAGCTTTCTGGCCATCATTAGCTAGATAGGAATTGATGCCAAACGGCGTCCGGTAAGCTGGCCTGTACAATCCCCATATTCCTGCCCTGCCTTCCTCTCTCCTCTCCTGCCACACTGATTCCCCAGGCGCACTCACCTTTATGTATCTTGGCACATGCTCTCCTCTACCTGGAATGCCCTTCCATTCTTTCTGCACCCCAGGAATGCCCGCTCCTCTTTCAGTACCCAGTTCAACTAGAAGCCTCGCTGAGCCCTGGCAGCCTGTCTCTCCCCTGTGTTGCTACAGCAGGTTTTAGAGGCCTGGGTTACAACATACATATCATGTTGTAATTATTTTTTGTATGTTTGGCAGACTCCACTGCCTTGTAACCAAGTGCTTGTCTTAATCACCTGTTATCACTCAGCACAGTGTCAGGTGCTGGATATGTTTGCCATCCAGAGGTTAAACAAGTGCGCTATAGGATTAGTCAGGGTTCGTATTCTGACTTTGTGGACTTGTGCTCAAATGACGTTGTCTCTGTTTCCTCGTCAGTAGGTTTGTCGGGGATAGAAGGAGTCAGCGCATGTTGTGCCTGGCACGTGGTAAAATATTCAGCAAATGGTAACCATCGTGGTATTTAATCATAAGGTTAAGTAGTAGTATTATTGAGTGAATGAAAAAACTCATAAAAATAATCCAGACATAATTGGAGATACCTTTATTTAGAATTACAGAAATTGAGTTGATTTTGTCTTCTCCAAGTTTTAATCCTAGCATAGAGCAAATACATCAATATTTTCAGGGCGCAGAAAGTAGGACACACTTTCTATAGTCCAACTCTTTGTGTTAATATTAACTGTTATCTATGTGAGGGCTTTAAGCCATTTAGAAGTTGGTACTGTAGGATATAAGACTTCTTTTTTTAAAGAAATCTATTACACACTGTTTTAATGTTATAGTTTAAATGTGTTCAAAACCTTGTGTTTTTCAAATCACTTTCAGAGCAGCCCTAGCAAGCTTTGGAAAGTGTGAAAAGGGGTTTCCACCGTGTAGCCCCAGGAGTAATGGTCAGCCTTGTGGGAATCCATAAGAAACAATCACAAAAGCATTTGCTTCTGCTTCTAAGACAAGTCAAAGGTGGCGAGAATAAAATGTCATCGAAGGAGTCGTTTCTTTAGTGAGTTTTATTCGTAGGCAGGATAGAGACATCCTGCCAAACGTCAAAGATGTAATAATCCATTGTGAGGAAACTGAGGTCATAAAAGTGGAGTGCTTTGCCATACAACATTGTGTCATGGGTGTGGGGATGGGTCTGTGCCATCAGTCCTCACACAGATTTCACATGACTGGCCCTATGGCTGGGGGCAGGGGGGCTGGAGTGCCCATGCATCTGCTGTCTGTGCAGGAGTACCTTTCTTCAAGCACACAGCTTGCTTCTAGAAAGCCTTCCTGGACTCCCCAGGGAGTATCTCCTTTGTGCTTTCATAACTAAATTTTGCCTAAATTAAAAGTGGTGAAACCCAGGCCTCCTGGAAGGGTATTTAGTTTCCCTTTGTTACAAAAATGCAAAACAATTAAGCTAATGACAGTGTTGGAAGCCTTAACTACCTCATCCAGTGATTGATATACATGTCCCCACATTTTGGTAGTGAGATATAAAAAGTCTATAATCTTATTTTGTAATCAAAGTTTAACCAATTATCATAGGTCTCAAATATGTCCTTAGCAATTGAGTTGCCAAGTCACCCAGCAAGATCCTTTCATCAACTTTGTGCAGCTATTTCCTTTCATGTTGTGGCTTCTTGGTTTCTCAGCTCAGCAGTTCAATAAATTGTACTATGATTTCCAGATTTCCATGTTTTCAAAAATGGTATACATGTGCTATTATCTCCTTTTGCAAAACATAGGTCAGTGTGTGATTTTTAAATTCTTTTTAAAGTGAAAGAGGGGAGAGTGCTTTAGAAGAAATTCAATAGGAGTGAGGTTCAATACCCAAGCCCTAGTAACTCTGATTTATAGAACAATATGTTAGGTGATAACTACAGTTTGTAGAATCTACCCATAAACTTGGCAGTTTTAAAAATGTGAAATCACTTAAGTTCCTTTGCCACTGCTAGAGATACAGGCAACAATCATACCTATTACCTTATATACCTGTAGAATCTCTGTAATACAGAGAAGAAATCAGTTGCATGTCTTGATTCTATGCTGTCATGTGAAGCATGGTAGCTGAGAGCTGAAAGCAAAGAAGAGGCTTCATTGTGTGTATCCCTGAAATGTACTCTGTTTTGGCACATTTTTCAGAAAACCAGTCTTCCGTGAGCCGTGAGTTATTTAATAGCCTTTGGTCCAGCCCCCCAAAATACATTACAAAGTATATCATGTCCAAGAACAGATATGCAGTAATGCCAGCATTTAAAAAAATTACTGGTATTTAAATGCTGTATGAGGAGAAGCAGTGTTTGAGTTCCTCGTAGCTATTGGATAGTGTAGAGTAAGCATGCAGTCCTCCTTTTATACATGGAGTGGATATACTTTGAGGGACATTTACTAGGTAGGCTTATGGGGCACAGAGGGAGTCGTATTTAGCAGTTTCTCCTAAAGGCCAAAATTATAGTCTCTGCCTCATCTTCATTTACTTAGATATAGATGAAAGTGCTATGAATTTTTTAAGTGCTTATCTCTTATAGTTCATTTATTCCAAAAAGATAAACTAAGTGTGTGCATGGCACTGTGCAAGCTGCTGAAATTTAAAGACAAAACCAGGCGCTTTTCTTACCTGGCGGGAATGATGAAAAGTGAGGCAGATGATTATAATGCAGTACAATAAGTACAATAGTATTTGTGGGTATGATTTACCTTTAATATGTAAATTAAGGTGGTTTAAAAATGCACCAAGGCCTACTCTCATTCACTTGCATCTCTTCTTTCAATATGGTGCATAGCAGCATATTTATTACTAATTATACTGTTCTACTGTATCAAGTAAGAGTTTAAACACTTTTAAATTTTACTTTTTGAAGACCACTTGTCATTTGAACCAGTCTCTTATTTACATAATTTGAAATAATCCTGTAGTTGTTTAAATAAACTGACGCTTTAGTAAAAAAGTATCTATTTTTCATCCGTTTGTCTGATGAGATGCCCTGAGTCTTTGGTTAGACGGAAAGCTGCAGACAAGTTAGCCCTGAATCTCATTTGCATTATATTTTTTACTCTTAAGAAATCTTCACTAGGCCCCCTGGTGATCTGGTTTTGACCACAGAGGTGCTCATGACTTCTTTTGATATCCCTTGAGGATGTTGGTGCCAAGGACTACTTATATCCTTCCTGGAGTAAAATGTTTTTAATCCCTCGGGAATTACTGCCTTAACCTGTGTCGCATACCTATTTTGCCTTTCTATCAATCAAACCACTTCCTTGGTTCCTGTACCTGTACAATGACAACCTCCATGAAGGTAGTTATGGAATGGAAGATGGTAATATTAAAGTCAGGTGGGCTTCGAGTGTGAGAGTGTGGTGAATGGGCTTATATGATTAATAGTTTAAAATCAGGGTAATAGCTATTATAATAAAACCAAGTACACCTTCTGGCTCATTGGTAACTTGGCAATAATTTGAGTTTATTATTTGTTATTATTCACTGCTTTATTCTTGTTAGAACAAGGCAAGAAATAAATAAATGGAAAAAATCATTTCGCAATTGTTTTCTATCTGGCTAAATTGCAACATAGGAAAACAACAAAAGAAAAAAAATCCTTTAGCTTAGGCATTCCATTGACCCAAGAAAAATCACACAAGCTCTGAAAAAAGCTTTCATTTGGAGAGCTAGACTTTTCTTGAGTCTTCCCATGTGGAACATTCAATAGAAATCCAATGCAAGCTTCTGCTTTTCTAAAATGATTGTCTTTTGCCTAAGAATAGACCCTTCTTTCAGTATAGAAACCAGATAAGCTGTCCTACAGTGATCCAAATAGCTAGTGCCTCACCCCCACCCCAACCCCAAACTTGACTAACAACACAGCAATATAATTTTACCGTTTAAAACTTGGCTGACCCAAACATGAACTTTCAAAGAAAACAAGAGTCATTACTAAAAGAGATTCCATTTCTTTCCGGGGCCTAATTTAAGATGACTTTCCAGAACTTTGAAAAAACGTATTCTTCCAATGGCCACTTAATTGTGATACAAAGTAAACACCCACAAGGGAGGCAAAATATAGAGGTCTCTATGTTAGGATTTTAAAATATCTTTTTTTTCGGAGGTGAGTTTTCTCTTTCTAGGGTTGTCATACATACTTTGGAATAATTTTTCAGCTTCTATCCGAAGATTATACTCTGAATTTTAAGGGTGATGATTTACGACTAATTCTTACACAATAAGACTTCACTTCTTAAAATTTACCCTTTTAAGCTTCTCATAATACCTCTCTATTCTCTGTGCCTTGATTATTCAGAACCAGTGAGTGATGGTGCCGGGATTCCAACCCTGGTGGCTCTGGCTTTCTAAGCCCTTGCTTGTTGCAATGAGCCATACCACCTCTCTTACTATGTATGCCTTTCCCAACATCCAGAAATGTGCTCCTAAGAACTGGAACAGCTTTGAGGAACCATAAGACAATGCTTAAAGTGGCACAGTAGAGAGTGCACAGGCTTTGAAGTCAGGCCTGGGTTTAAATCCAGACTTGTACTTTGACGCTTTGTCTTTGGGCAAAATGAGCCTCATTTGTCTAATCTGTAAACCAGCAATAATTATACCTGCCATGGCAGGACTATTGGGATGATTATATGAGACACGGTGTGCATAGGATTGGATCAACTGTCTAGTACATCCATAGTAGGAGTTCATGAAATGATAGCTGTTCTTATAATTATTGATTCATTTTCATTATTATTGGCTTGACTTAGAATTTTCATGTCCTGATTTTTGTCATTATATACATGTTAGCTTAAGTGATGGCATTCAAGTATGAGTTATTTCAAGAATAAAATCACTGTGCAGTCATTACTCTTAGGTGCTCCTAAACCAGGGCAATGACTTCTCTGAGGTGATACAGCCTATATTTTGTTCGTAGTTAACAAAATGAAAAAACTGTTTACATTCCTGGACCAACAAGTCACTTTACCTTTCTAAAGCTGTAAAATGAGGAAGCTACATTAGATGGTTTTAACAATTATTCGCTCGCCACATATATCACACAAAATTTAGTTCTCCAGGTAAATTTTTTTTTCTATTGGGGAGCAGTTTATGGAATTCCATTTAACCATCTACTAAGGCAGCGGTTCTCAACCTGTGGGTCGCGACCCCTTTGGGGGTCGAACGACCCTTTCACAGGGGTCGCCTAAGACCATCGGAAAACACATATTTTCGATGGTCTTAGGAGCTCCTCTATCCGTCTCCATGCTTCAAGACAAAATTTCATTTATTTGTAATTAGAAATAAATATTTCACAATATATATAGTTACATATAGTTTTTGTGATTAATCACTATGCTTTAATTATGTTCAATTTGTAACAATGAAAATATATCCTGCATATCAGATATTTATATTACGATTCATAACAGTAGCAAAATTACAGTTATAGAGTAGCAACGAAAATAATTTTATGGTTGGGGGTCACCGCAACATGAGGAACTGTAATTAAAGGGTCGTGATTTGGAAGGTTGAGACCCACTGTACTAAGGGCTCTTGTGGTCCTGGGAAAGGAAGGAGGACATATCCATCCTTAAGGAATTTATAATCTAAGCAAGGCTGAATGCCATAAAATGGAAAAGGTCATGAAACGTGTTTATAAGGGACAAACGTCCAAAGAAGACACATCCATCTGGTCCAAAGGGTTGTTAACTCCTTTTGAAGGTGCTCAGCTAGAATACATGCTCTCTGGAGACCTCTTAGGCACATTGTTCTTTGATTTGGTTAATTCTTTCATAAATTCATAGATTTTTGTAATCCAGTAGTACCAGTATTTTATGTTACATGATTATACATTTGAAGCCTTTTGCTATAATTTAGAATTCCATTCATATCAGTAGTCCTTGTGGGGCAATGGGTACAGTATTGGTGGTATGCACAGATAACTTGGGAGTTTAGAGAGACAGCAGCCTATGGGGATGTGCTTGGGTGTGTGTGTGTGTGTGTGATGAGTTAGGGAAGACTCCATAAAGGAATAATCTTGAAGAGGCTTCAAAGATAAGTTGGTGACTGGGAGAAAAAGAAACAATATTTGGTTAGATTATATAAATCAGCAATACACTGATCCAAGATACAATTTTTTTTTTTTGGAATATGGGTAAATACAGGGAGGGAACAACAATTTTTCTGGTATTTCCTTGAGTCCTTATTTGGAATTTAGTTATTTCCAATTACTATCCCCTTTTCCTTTTGAAGAAAATAATTGTCCTTTTTTACAATAACTGCTTTAGCCTCCCTCTCAAGTCAGGCCTTCTTTTCAGTTTGCCAAACCTCTAAACATTTCCTGGTGCCAGGAGCTTTCTATTCTCCAAGGTAGCCCATTTTTACTATGGACAGTTCAAATGGTTATATAACACACTCCTGGGATCTTCCTTTGACTTCCATGCTTGATTCTCTTTTTGCCTAGTTGGATGATGACATACAATAATAATTTACCTGTTCTTTGCTTTTTTCCCTTCAGGCTAAACATCTCTACTTTCTTCAACCATTTTTATATGCCATAGTTTCCAGTTCCTTTACCGACCTGACCTCTCTTCTCTGAGTCTCCGGTTTGTCCCTTCCAGCCTCCACATGGGATTTTTGTGCTCTGACCATAGCCCATCTGTGCAGGACAGGTTGGCATAATCACTCTCCTTTACCTCACATTACTGTCACTTAAGACTACATTACTTTTCTCAGCACATGTCACCCTGTTTCCCTGCTTCTCCAAGGCTGGGTTATGTGGTTTGCCATAGTTTGCTGGTCCCCTTGCATCCTTTCATGCAGTTATGGTTTGCTCGTGTTTTGTTTTAAAAAGAAAGATGTGGGTTCATTGTGTTCAATTCATAGGATCCTTGCTCATGGGCACTTAATAAATGTTTCCTGAATGTAACTGTATAAGTAATAAACTTAAAATATTTACACTCCTTGTCATGATATGTGTAGCAATTTGACCTAAGTTGTCAGGATTATAGGACAAACATTAAAATTGACCTTTTCAAAGCCTGCCGTTTGGATAAACAAGTTCATGTCTGAAGAATTTTCAATTGGATTCTTTGTTTGAATGCTTAAAAAAAGTTGTTTTTATTTAGGAAATGATTTATCTGCTATGCAAGTTTGTCTTAGAGCACAATTTTATTATTCATTTCCATCTTCCTTTGCTGATAAATAGCCTAGTGGCTTTTAGTAAAATAACAGTTAATCAACAGCATTTTCTATAATATTTCTGATCTACTGCTTGTCTTATCCTTTTTCTTTCCAAGTAGCCATTATATGTATATACACCACATTTTGTCCGTTCATTTGTCGATGGGCATTTGGATTGTTTTCATCTCCTGACTATTGTGAATTATGCTGCTGTGAACATGGGTGTGCAAATATCTCTTTGAGATCCTGCTTTTGGATATATACCCAGAAGTGGAATTGCTATATCATACATATGGTAATACTATGTTTACTTTTTGAGGAACTACCATACTACTGTTTTCCATAGTGGCTGCACCATTTTGCATTCCCACTAATAGTGCAGAAGGGTTCCAATTTCTCCACATCCTCGGCAACACATATTTTCTTTCTTTCTTTTCCTTTTTCTTACTTTCTTTCTTGTAGTAATTGACAGTTTTTAACATTAATCATAAAGATCAAATAATTTTTGAGTGTCCAAGGTGTGTGAGTATGAGATTTGTGTGCAGTCTAAAAAGCTGTTTTAAATATAATTTTTTTTTTTTAAAGATTTTATTGGGGATTTGGGGGAGGGGAACAGACAAGTTGCTGTCGTTTTTTTCTTCAGTCTAGTTGTGGAGGACGTCGCTTCACTGGCCCATGTTGGTATTATCATTGTACTCTTCCTGGGAGAGGCAGATCGGTCGCCAGCTATTGGATGGCCGCTCACGGCGGTCTTGGCAGCTCACACCGGCTGCCAGCCGCTCACGCTGGCTGCTGGCCACACACGGTAGCCCATGGCAACCCACTGCAGCAGGGGCTGCATCCTATGCCGTCGCTGGCGACTCACGGCAGCCCAGCTCCGGGTTGAGCTGTTGTTCAGCATCTTAGCTGTAGAGGGCAGTGTCACTGGCCCTCAAATGGCATCCGAACCGGGGCCCTGCTGCTCAGAGCTGGCGTCCCAAATGAGCTCTTAACCAACGTGCCACTAGGCCGGCTCTAATTAGTTTTTTTTTTAAATTGGGGAATAATGTGTTTTTCTAGGACCAATCAACTCTAAGTAATTATCTCAATCTAGTTATGGAGGGTGTGGGGATCGAACCGGCAACCTTGGTGCTATGAGCACCATGCTCTAACCAACTGAGCTAACCGGCTGCCCCTAAAAAGCTGAGTTTTAAGTTGTTGTCTTGTACTTGTTTTTTATAGGTCTGGTGTAGTACAGAGTATCATTGTTTCTTCTTAATTTTTCAGCAAAGCCTGTGTGGGAACGTTTAACCTATGTAAAAATAACCAGTGGAACATTTTGGTAGCTAAAATTGCAGATCTTAACTTGGCACAACTATTATGCTGATAGAAAAAAAGTAAAGTTCAGTAGAACATATTGTGGGGAAACCATTATTCATGTCATAAGAGTTTACAAATAACAGGTGTACACAGTTAATGCACTGGGATGTTCCTGCCCATTAATGGAAATGCTCCAGAAACTGTACAGTCAAGGAAGATGAATAAGGTCGTGGATCTCTTCAGCTCTCTCTAGTGTTTGATTTTTTCATCATAATGCCTAATTTCCATCCTTATATATATAGTATATAGGAGGCAGATTATAAAATTATTCCCAATATATTAAGAGGATATAAGAATAAATTTAAAAATACTATTAATGGCAAATCCAACTTCCAACATATTAATATTTATCCTTTTTCTGTTACATCTGCTGTTCAATTTGGTTTTGGAAGTTTGATTTGCCATCAGTAGTATTTTTTAATTTATTCTTGAATCTTCTTAATATATTGGGAATAATCTGCCTCCTATATACAATATGTATCAGAGAATCAAGTAAACTTGTGTAGAAGAACATCGGAAATTTCTGACCTAAGAGCATTGGGTGACTAACAATTTGCAACAACTGTTTGGACCGTAAATATCAGAGTGTTCCCTCTGGTGATATGGGCATAATGAAGTCAAAATATGAAGTCAAACATCTTAGATTCTTTACACTTCGTGTTTTTCATTCCCCGCTTCTCCAGGTCTTAGTGACTTTTTCACCGTTGCTCTTTGTTTTCTAGCACTCACGTCCCTCAAGGTTTTTCTCCCTCACCTCATCTCCTCTAACTCCAGCAGCTCCAGAATGCGGGATTGGTGGTGCAGTTACCTTGTTTCTGTAAACCCTCGCAGCCAGTTACACAGCCTTCTCCATTTTAATACATTCCCCCCACCCCTGCGGTCTTCCTGGAACGCTTCCTGTTTTGCTAACAGTGGAGCCTGTTCTCCTTAGGCCTTCATCTCGCCGCCTGCTTGGCCCTTCCTCTGACGAAGGCCTGCTGCTGCGCGGAGCCATCGGCCGGCCGGAAGCCATCGGCCGGCCGGAAGCCATGTCAGAGGCACAGTCGCACTTCCGGTCACGCGGCCCATGCCAGCCGCCATCTAGGTAGAGGATTGGGGCGCGCCAGCTGTCAGCAGTGGGAGGGCACCAGCGAGCCCCAACGCTTGCCAGGGATCTGTTAACTGTCCTCCAGGAGGAGGGGAAAGGTTAGAACATGGCACTTGCCTGTGGTGTTAGTGCTTGAACTGGGCCTTTCAGGTAAAGGCTAGAGAAAGACTTTTGCGATTAGCCCTCCCTACTGATACAATGACTCCTAATCATTATTTTTTTTTTCTACCATAATTTTTTAAACCATTATATTAATAATATGTCTCCTGAAACATTCACTTGTTATAATAGGAGCAATGAACGAAAGCATGTGTTTAATAACCCTTGTCCTCACCACTGGCAATGGCTCCTCAATACCAAGAACAGGTGTGACAAGCCACTTCAAGCTCCACCATTTATCTACAACCCTAATCTGGAGCAATGTGCTGCATGGATGTTGCTTATTTATAAAATATCGGAATGAATTTGCCCAAATCTTATTTTTCCTTAAAATGGAATATTTATTGTACTTTTTCTGAAACCTAATTATGGTTTTAAAAAGATATAGATATATACATATATATCTATATCTATAGCTGTAGATATGTCTTAAAGTCCTGCATTAATAATTTTGGTAATGATGGCTAGAAAATATAAAAACCTCATCCATCTGCATGATGTAAAAAGAAAAAACTGCATAGCATAATGGTTAAGAGTCCATTCAGGCTCTGAACTACTTGAGTTCTGATCTCAGCTTTAAGACTTACCAGTTTTGTTTTGTCTTTATCTTGGACAGGTTCCTTAACCCTCAGTTTCCTCATTTGCAAAATAGCTCCTGTTTCATAGGGTTGTGATAAAGGTAACTGAGTTAATACAGATCCACACTTCCTTATCTGAAATCCTTGGGACCAGATGTGTTTCAAAACCTTTCAGATTTTAAAAGGTAACACAGTACATAACCCATACATAAATAATACCCCCAATGAGGTCTGAGGTAGCACCTAATAATTAAGCACATTAATATTTTTGCATTGAAGCATAAATAGTAACGCTAAATGGGACAAATTAAAACTATAAATAGTTATACATCACTTCAGGTCCTGTTTTGCCACCCAGTGAGTTTTGCACATACAACCCCCTTCCCCCCAACACATACAACTTTAGGCTTTCAGAGCTTTTAGGAATTTGAATTGTGGATTAAGGTTTGTGGATGCATGTATATAAAGCATTTGCAAGCACCATATAAATGTTAGTTATATGCAGAACTGAATTCTTTCTATACTTTATGACTTTTGACTGGTCATTATTTATAAGGATAGTTAAATCGTTGTGGTTTAAAGTAGATATGGTGGGGGCCACACACAACTGTATGTATTTTTTACATATTATTATTTTATGTGGGTTTCAAGTCCACCCCTTTTTCCAGTTGTGTAAGAACAAGGTGGAGTAGAAATGTTCCATGTTCCTCTTGACTCTCATCTTGCCTTGCTTACCAGTTGATTCCTCATAGAACAATTTTTAAAGCACATTTATTTCAGAGATTTCAAATAATTTCTGAAATATTTTCTTTTGTTGTGACTAGTGTAACTTCTGCCTGACTTGCCTCTACTCTTAAGCACAGGTTAAGAACAAAAAACCACCAGGTAGATCTTAATCTTTTGATCTGCTTTGCTGCCAGTGGATCATTTCTGAAACATCTGATGGTGTTTAAAAAAGCAATAAAAAAAAATTTTAAATTTTAAGTAACTTAAGTGCTTTTAGGTTTTAGCTCTCCTTACCAAAGAGAGTTTAAACTCCCTAGTTTAGAATTGTGGGGTTAGATGTTTTGTATGAATTTGTGTGGACTGAAAGTCTGGCAACCTACTATATTTTATTCTATTAAAATTCATTAAAGATCCATTGTAGCTCTTCTAGTAGAAAATGATTAGACCTCTAGATTTTTATCCCCTTTCCACCTAATACATATATTTGCCCACTCAAAGCCCAACCAAAAGGAGGAGGTGGGAATGTTTGAAAGAATTATATATATATATATATATATATATATATATATATTTTTATTTTTTTTTTAAGATTTTTATTGGGAAATTGGGGGGATGGGAACAGTGCTGGGGAATTGGGGGAAGGGGAATTGTTGTGAAGGACGTTGCTTCACTGGCCCAAGTTGGCACCATCATTGCACTCTTCCCGGGAGAGGCACATCAGTCGCCGTATTCTGGACGGCCGCTCACTGCGGCTGCTGGCCGCTCATGCTGGCTGCTGGCTACATACAGTAGCCCATGGCAACCCACTGCAGCAGGGGCTGCAGCCTATGCTGTCGCCGGCGACTCACGGCAGCCCAGCTCCAGGTTGAGCTGTTGTTCAGCATCTTAGCTGTGGAGGGCAGTGTCACTGGCCCTCATATGTGGGATCTGAACCGAGGCCCTCTGGCGTTCCAAGCCGGTTCCTTAACCATTGCGCCACTCGGCCGGCCCAATAATATATATTTTTGAAAAGATAAACCAGGTACTAGGAGCAGAAACTATATATTATATACTCTATGAAGGGCAAATTTAAAGTTTTAAGGGAAATATTATCTTTATATCTGCAAGCAATATTCATATTGACAAAAGTAATTAAATACATAGGTATTCTGACACTTCAGGAGAATAACATCTTTTCAATTACTTTGTTGGCTTAAAGCTATTCTATGAAGAACTGTGAATTCCACTTTTACCCATAAATCAGTTGTCCATTAGTTTTTAAAATTAATTGATTCTCTGTAGAGAAAAGCTGATATTGGAGTTTTTATATTTTTTCTTTCTCTCTAACTTTTCTTTATCATTTATTTTTAGTTTGTGTATATATTTATATTTGTGTGAGCGCTTTCTTAAAGAAAGAGGCAATGGAATCAGTTAGGACATACCAATGTTGTGGTACACTAAAAATAACTTGGAATGTTAGATGAGAATTACCAAAGATCACCTTCTTAAAGTTAGCCTTGTTTCTTTGGGTAATTTTATCTCTTTTTCTCTTTCACATTATGGTGATGTCGGCTATTAATTTTAAAGATTATTTTGTAGTTTATTGTGTATAGTGATTCCTTCCGGTTCACTTTCTTCTTTATTGTGGTTAATCTGTGATGTAAATTAGGACATTTAGTACATTTTATTTTTAGCACTCTCACAGTATTTAAAATTTTATATTTTACTCCTTTAACAAGTAAGAATCAAGACCAGCAATCAATTAGGGTGAGGCTGTTCTGTTTCAGACTTGCTACTCTAAAACCAAGGGGCTTAAGGAAGAAACTAAGATATCTTAGATTATTTTGCTTCTCTGTTTTCTAAGATTTAATACAGGTTGATTAATTTTTCAGTCATCACTCTAATAAACTTAGCTTTAAAATGAGATATTTTATTATAGCATTAGAATAACTTCTGGGTACGTGTGTGTGTATGCACAAATGCATGTAGTATGATATTGAATGCAGCAACATAAAACAAAATGTGGCTTAAACATAATAGACATTTATTTCTCTCTGACATGAAAACCTGAAAACTGGTGGGTATGGTGGGTACATATTCATCAGAGACTTTTTATTTTGTTGCTGTTGAAGCTATCTTCAACAGGTAGCTTTTATCTTATGGTTTGAGATGGCTGTTTTAGTTTTCACTATCATGTCTTCTAGACAAAAGGAAAGATATGCTCCTTTTCTGGGCACAACTTAGAACTTGCAGGCTTCACTTCTTCCCATACCATAGGCCAGACTTTAGTAATATAAACTATAGTCCTAACAAGAGAGTTTGGGAAATTGTGTACCCAGCTAAAATGTGTTACTATGTAAAATAGGTAAGATAGATATTGGAGAAAATGGGCAGTTGTTACTAAAGTGTAGAATATAACTACAATGTTTTGTTAACTGTGGATACTCATCATTATCAATATTTACCACAAGAAGAAAAAACCCACCTCTGTTATATAGCCATTGGAATCTATAAATCACCAGTCTTGGATATCCCCGAAAAATATTTTCTTCCAATACGTTACATGTGGACAGGGCTCTCCTAATTCTTAATTTAGGAAAACCTTTGTAAAGGAGAAATTATTAAAGTGAAACATGTGGTTAAAAAATAATTCAGTAATGAAAGTAAAAGTCCTTACTTTCATTGAGATACTTTTAGAACTTGATTGTGTCTATATACGAAATTGCATCTGCATTGTTTTATTGTTTTGTTTTACTAAGCAATGTGTCTCAGACATCTTTCTGTATCAGTGGTATAAAAAATGTTATATAGGGCTGGCCGAGTGGCTCAGCTGGTTAAGAGTTGGCTTAAGAGGGCGAGCTCTGAGCAATAGGGCTGCCGGTTCGATTCCCACATGGGCCAGTGACACTGCACTGGAGCTGAGCTGTCGCTGAGCTGCCAACAGGTTGCAGGATGCCTCAGCTGGTGTAGCAACAAGATTGCCTGTTCTATGGTGGGCTATACGCACCCACAACTAAGACTGAACTCAGCACTTTGAGCTGAGCTGCCGCCCGGGTGGCTCAGTGGATAGAGCATGCACTCTTAACAACAAGGCTGCTGGTTCAACTCCTGCATGGAATGGTGGCTACGCCCACCCGCAACTAAGATTGAACACAGCACCTTGAGCTTAGAGTCCACGAGCTGCCGACGGGAAGCCAGATGGCGACTGGCGCCCTCCACAACTGAGATTGAAGAACAACAACCTGGCTGGCCCCCTTCCCCAATTCCCCAACACTGTTCCCCTCCCCCAATTCCCCAATAAAATCTTAAAAAAAAATAAAGTAAAATAAAAAATGTTATATAGCATTTAATTGGGGGATTTTAAAACAATGCTGTTAATATAATTATCATATGCTTCATTTGTGATCACATTTTTTGCTAGATGATGGATTCTATTGTAGATAGCTCCCTGATATAAACAGGTGATTTCTAAAGCCTCTTAATTCATTTTGTCCTCTTGCCTCAGAAATCTACAATCTGGGCTTTCAGTATTCTAAATTTTCTCTGTGAGAATACATATGCTGTTAGAAGTAAGAGGGTTCTGGCATGAAAAACAAACAAACGAAAATTGAGACGGTTTACAACTATAGTTAGTACCCACTGCTAAATTCAAGAGTGAAACAATAAAAAAAAATTAAATCTGTTTTCTAGTCCTAGATAATTTTGTATAATTCTTGTTAATTAGAATATTAAGATTTAACTAATTAGCTATAGGTTAATAAAGCATTAGAAGAGTTTACCTGTATTTGGTATTCTTCATATGTTTATGCTGTAACAAGCATATGTGTATGAGTAGTCCTCCTTTGCACATTATTACTATTTTTTTAATGTACAGCATAACATTCATGGTGGAAGACACTAAGATGCTTACAAGGTGGTACATGCCTAATGTTTGGCCCTTTTACCACTGGCCTGGGGATCAGCTCTCCCTGTTTTTTCAGTACTAGTCTTAAAACCACCTCCCTTTCCTTTCCTTTCCTTCCCATTTTTGCTATGTTGCCTCTCAAATTCAAGTCAAGTCACCATATCTATTCAGTATAGAATTTTTCAAGATGGAAGCAGCAATCTGTGAAAAAGAGTGGGTAGCTGGTAGAAATTGGTAAAAAATTGGAAAAGTAAAGAGAGAGAGCAGTGGGTAGAAATGGGTATAATGGTTTAGAGCTCTTGAATTCAGGAGTCAGGTCTTGTTCAATGTTCAAGTTTTGACTCCATCACTTTCTAGTTTTGTTACAAGTTACTTAAGCTTTTTGAGTCTCTGTTTCCTCATCTATTAAACGGCGACCAAAAAATAGTACCTAGTTTATCTAGTTGGAGTTAGGATTAAATAAATAATACATGTAGTAAAATACTTGGCAGTATGTTTGGCAAGTATGACATAGCCCTATATACTTTTCATTTCTTCTCCATATTCAGTATCAAAACTTTGTGAGACCATACTCATAGGAGGAACTTTTCTATCCATTTTTCTCTTATCCAGCTCCTGCCTGCCCCGACCCTGGAGTTGAAGTCAGGATTAGAAAATTGGGGATTTGACACATTATATTTTATATTATTTCTTCACTCAGCTAGGAATGCTGGAGAAGAATGATAGGTAACTTTCGCACGAGAAAACTGTGACTAGAGCAATCTAATTGCAGATTCTCAGGCTTTTGAGCAGTTTACCATTCTGGCATGTATTCCTTAAATGCTTTGTTGAGACTAATTGAGAATGAAAGTAAGAAATAAAGTAAGAGAAAGGAAAATGTGAAAGATAACGAACTTCATAATGTTTTTAAACTTGGGTTTTAGTTAAAATACTAAATCTCTTACATGACCTTTCTTTCCTGACTTAGCCCCATGTTCTCATAGCTTGATTAATGTCGCCTTCCTCCCCGCTCTCTCCTCCTCCAGCTCTTAGTTCTTTGTAGGTCATGATATCCGTTGTCCTCACATACCACCTCTCAGGAGGAGACAGAGGCAAGCACTGTCCCCTCTGCCTCACACGGGAAAAGCTGGTCCCTCAGGAGACTCACTGAGGGACCATCTGCTCTTATTAGACCATCAGCCCGATTCTAGGGGGTTTCTGCTCCTCTGCTAGTCACTTAGGCAGTTTGACTTTAGGAATATTTTTACATTGTTTTAGAAAGAACTCCTTCAGGACCAGCATCTACAGTTTTATGAGCAGAATTTGGTTTCAACAGAAAATCCTGAAAAATTACAATTTACATTTAGTTACACTCCAAGTCAACTAGGATATCCTGTTTAGAAGCAGGGCTCCAGGCCTTTTTAAAGAACAGTTTATCGTTCTTTTAAACAAACGGAGGTATTACAAGGGACACAGATGGAAGGTAGGTTGCCACATCAAAATGAATTTGTGCATGGTTTCCTTCTCCCAGATAACTTTCCTCTTAAAATGAAGGGTGGGAGAATGGATTACAATGACAGAACTTTAGATTGCTACAGTCAGTCACTTTACAATCACAAAGCATGATGGCTAGCCAGCATTTTGATGGCCAGCATTTGTTTAAAAGTAGACTGCTTTAAAACACCTGGAGGTGGAATATTTAATCACTGGCATGCTAGTTCCTAAGAATTAATAATTAAGCAGTTTAGCATGAAATGAGCTTACAGATGCACTAACTTGGGCTTGATATTCTCTACCAAGTAGACCTAGTTTCAGTGTGGCCGAACTCTGGACGGTTACGACCTGATGTTTGCTTTTATTCCTTGTCTCCAGAACTGGATTTAGAGGAGGGGGTAGGACAGGCACCATGGAAGTTACTTTAGTTGGAAGCTGAGGGTGTGAGCAGACACCATGTCCATACTTGTGATACTGGCTGGGAACTCCGTGAGTGAACTGCAACTTTTGGGTAGTTTCCCTACAACAAGCTCAGGCCTTCAGTCCCAACTCCTGCCTTGGAATTTATGACACTTGAATGGACAGAAGACATCACCTAAAATGCTCATAATAGCATTTCTAGAGATAACAGGCCCCTGCATGACTATGAAAACATAACTAGAGATCTAAAAGCTGGCATAATCTGTAACAGCGTAAGTATAGCTATTTATCTATCACTTTTGGCCTTATTTGGTTACCCATTGCCTGAAAGCAATAAAAATATGTTTTCTTAAACTGAAGAAAAAGCTTTCATTTAAAAATAGAGAAATTTGGGCCAGACGAGTGGCATGTTGGTTAGCAGTTGGTTTGGGATGCCAGCTCTGAGCAGCAGGGCCCCGGTTTGGATCCCACATTAGGGCCAGTGACGCTGTGCCCTCTACAGCTAAGATGGTGAACAACGGCTAGACCTGGAGCTGGGCTGCTGTGAGACCTGGCAACTGTGTAGGCTGCAGCCCCTGCTGCAGTGGGCTGCCATAAGCTACTGTGAGTGGCCGGCAGCTGGCATGAGCGGCCATCCAGTGACCAGCGACAGATCTGCCTCACCCGGGAAGAGCACAATGATAATACCAACATGGGCCAGTGAAGCGACGTCCTCCACAACTAGACTGAAGAACAAAAGGACAGCAACTTGTCTGTTCCCCTTCCTGATTCCCCAACGCTGTTCCCCTCCTCCAATTTCCCAATAAAAAAATCTTTAAAAAATAAAAATAGAGAGATTTTAGGGGCGGCCAGTTAGCTCAGTTGGTTAGAGTGCATTGCTCATAACACCAAGGTTGTCGGTTTGATCCCCACATGGGCCACTGAGATGCACCCTCCACAACTAGATTGAAACAACTACTTGACTTGACGCTGATGGGTCCTGGAAAAACACACTGTTCCCCAATAAAAAATTAATTAATTAAAAAAAATTTAAGTAAAATTATTTTTCCTTAGCCTTTTATGATAATGATAAAAAGCAGGTGTTTTTCTTTAGTAAAAATCCTACTACATATATGAAAATGATTAAAAAACATCAATATGCATGGTGACTGGTTAGCATTTTAATATTTGTTTAGAAGTAAACAGCTTTAAAAGCCCTGGAGGTAGAATATGTAATCATTTTCATGCCAAAAGAAATGTTCCAATCCTGGGGTCTTCAACAGGCCCTGGGTGCTACAACATAGCAGTTTTTTTCTTTTTCATAACCTGCTCAGTAACAGAAGTAGGCAGGCCGCAACACATTTCACTGGCTTGGGCTCCTGAGGTCTTTAGAGTTACACCTGCCATCCCAGTGCTCTAAGCCTGGGTTGCTTTTTCATACCTCCCCAAGCTAATATCTAATAAACTTCCTGTATAAAATGATGTATATCAGAGATTCAGCTTTTGACACAGGGTCTGTATCATGGGGATTTGTTGGTTAGGCATGACTGAGATGTCTTTCATTATTAAGTGGGTGTGTTGAATTAGGTCATGTGAAGGTTGTCTGTCAAGCAAAGCAAGAATGCTTTGCACAGGAACTAAGTTGAGATTTTGATAGTTACAGATTATTATCTACCCCTCCCCCCAAACAGTTTTCTCTTTGGAAATAGCTCACATTATTTAAGGCTCTCCAGAAGTGTGAATGGGGCTAGTGTCTTTTCTCAGGGAAAACTGCCATTTTACTGATGTTTCCCAGCAGGAAACAGTCTGTTGGTGATGAATATACTCATAAGAATGAAGAACAAGTGAGAAACTGGAAAGTTTTGCACAGAGTTTGGGGCTAGTTTTATTTATACACACATTTAGCCCATTTGTGTTTTAAAATCAAATTGTTAATTGTACAAATCTCTCCCATCTTCCATGGAATGCAGAATAGTGAGCAGCTAGATGCACTGTTGTTTCAGGAATTGACATTATTAGCCTGGATCCACTCGATAGTGGTTGATTCTGTTTCGTTCCCATCATTATTTTAATTGCAGTATTATTTCAAGCATTCTCAGAAAGATGTCACATCCGTGGACAATAATTTTTAGGAATGAAGTAGTAGTCAAAGGTCATTAGTACCGGAATACAGGACTCGTAATTCCTTGTCAAGTGTTTTTTTCCTGCATATCATTCTACCTTCCTCCTTGGTGAGCCCCCTCAAGAAGGCTGTGTTTCTGTTTCTAAGCGATCATCCATACAGGTTGTATTGTGCTAAGTTCAACTTAACTAAGCACTGATGTCTGTAAAAATACATTCTGATCATTGCCTTCCTCTTAATTATCCTGAAACATGGGCATTCCAGGAGCCTGTTATCTCTATTCAGAGGCGGCCAAGGAACCAAGGTTCATCGAGTCCAGCCTATGGGAAGGCAGGAAAAAATGAGTAATTGATGTTTGATGTGCAGAGATGATTGTACCAGGTATTACCATTTCCAGAGAAGTCATCCAAACCATAATAAGCAAAATGCTTGATGGCAAGGAGAGGACAGGTGGGAGGCACTTGGTAGGAGTCGGGCATTTTGTCCAGATGCTAGATGAGGAACATGATTGTCACAGCTAGGTTAATTATTAGCTCTACTCACCTCCACCACCCAAGTATTATTATTTGTTTTCTATTAGTGCGTAGGAGTAATCCTTCTAGAGGTGGCCGGGTGGCTCAGTTGGTTAGAGTATGAGCTCTGAGCAACAGGGTTGCTGGCTTGACTCCCGCATGGGATGGTGGGCCTTCCCCTCCTCCCCACCCCCGCCCTCGCCGCAACTAGATTGAACATGGCACATTGAGCTGAGCTGCCGATGGGCAGCCGGATGGCTCAGCTGGTGAGACCACGTGCTCTTAACAACAAGGTTGACAGTTGGACTCCCGCGTGGGATGGTGGGCTGTACCCCCTACAACTAGATTGAAAATGGTGACTGGACTTGGAGCTGATGGGTCCTGGGAAAAGCACACTGTTCCCCAATAAAGTTTAAAATAATAATAATACTTGACAATAATTCACTAAAAAAAAAAAAAAGAATAATCCTTTTATCTCCTTCAGTATAGTTCCTGTCATTCTGTCATCTCTGGCCTCTATGATGATGCCTGGGTGGGGGAAGATTACAAATCTGTTTCTCTTATGGAAAGGGTCTGACTCTTCTCTGCCTGTGATAGATTCACCCTGGGCCACACTCAAAGGCCTCTGCTCTAAGGTCAAGGAAAGTCTTCCCAAAGCGGACCCTATGGCACTGGGGAGCCTTCAGGGGCCCATGCCTCATCTCTGGGGAAGTGAGTGTAATTGAAAGTTGTTTGTATGTTCTTTTAAAACTAGAGAACCCTTCTGTGGATTTGGTAATGTGTTATTTCAGTGTTTCTCAAATATGTTTGATCAGGAAAATCGTCTGTGTTGCTTATTAAAAATTTGGACTCCTCAGCCTCATCCCCAGATCAACTGAATTAGAATTTCTGGAGGAGAATCCCAGCAATCTATTTTTCAGCAGACACCCTGGACATCCTTTCAATCAGGTGTATTTGAGAAATACTGAATTATGTGGTCTTTCCCCCCAGCAACTGAATTTTCTGTTTATATTTTTTGGAACACATAATGTCATCCCTTTGTTTTCTTGAACACATGGTGCCCCCCAAGTGCGGTAAAGAGGCATCTCAGGATTGCCAGTTTAGTACTGAAAATTGGAATGTGGATAACTTAAGTACTGCGTAATATTGCTGGTTAAGGACTTAAAAATACTATAAGCTATTTCATACTTTTCATATTTCTTTGAAAATGTCATAAAGTGTTATGCCCACTCTGCATGTGGAGGAAACAAGATCTAAGATGGTGAAGTGATAAAGCATCAAGGAAGGAATACTTGAGGGGAGGTGTCTGCGTGCGTGCGCGTGCATGCATATGTGTGTATGGGTGATGGGGAAGGGTAATATATGTGATTTGCCATCTCTTATCTCAGAACTCCTTTGTTCACGTTTAATTCTTGACTGTGCTTTACATTCAGAGATAAACTTTTATTATTTTTGCTATTATTTAGAGAAATGAATTATGCTTCCTTTTCATTGTAATTAAATAGTTCATGTGCCATCCTTTCTGAACTTTGCAGAAGAAAGCTGGTTTTTTTGAAAGAAACAAATTCTATTGATATCTAATTTAGGATTAGAGTAATCCTTGTAATCTTGAACATTAAGACAAAAGGATAAGTTATCAAATACTTAAGGGTACTGTCTTAGAAATCACTGAACTTATTATTTGTGTAAAGCCATGATTGAATTAGGTAGTGTTACCTAATTTGGGAACCCAAATTCTTGTACTTTATACTCTTTTCATGGGTTAAATTCTGAATTATTTTTGATGGATAGATAGAAAGGGAGCCTTTTTCTCTTACAATTAAAACCTGACCATTTCTGTGAAATAATTTAAATACTATCCTCCTTGGCTTTCTGCAAGTGAATGTGTCATTCTTAAATGTCAGGTGCAGAAGGAAACTTAGATCCTTCGTTCAAGATTGTAGTGATAGGTGAATAAGATACAGTGCCTGCGCTTAAGGAATTTATAGTTTAATTGGAAAATACTTAACTAAAGCCCGTGAAAGAATTAGAGAACAGAGTAAGTAAGACATATGAATGTGGTACAAACAGTGCAGTTAGGAGTTCAGCAAATATTATAAAGAGGGAAAGAATTGGAGTCCATAGAAAGCTTCTTCCTTGGAGAAGGAGGAGACATGATTTGGGCTTCTCAGTCAAGAAGTGAGCCTTCCACGCAAAAAGAATAACCACAACAGAAAAGGCTTTTAGCCAGGAATAAGCAAGGTATGGTGTTAAGACTGACCCAGAAAGCCTGGGGGTGGTGGTGGGTGGGGTAGGGGGTGGTGTGTGTGTGTGCGGGGGGAGTTGCAGAAGAGGAGGGAAGCATAATTATGAACATTTGGGTGCCAGAGGCTCGGGAATTTAGTTTTGATGTAGCGTGAAGACACCGATGGATGTGATCAGTGTTGATTGTGAGGTTAGAAAAGCAATATTTTGTTGTGTGTGTTTTTATTATGCATTTCCAAAACAAGTATGTGTATGTGTATATGTGTGTCTATTCTTTTTAACATCTTTGAACCATAACATGACATTGCAAATAAAATTAAAAATTTTTGATGAATGGTAGACTCTCCAGCACAGATTAAGACATTTGGAGAAAAAAAAGTGATGCTGTGCTAGCCCTAGAGGTTCATCTGAGGGTTATTGGTCAGTTGTCCAAGCACTGCTTATTCTTGGATGGTTTTGTAGCAATGAGGTATGAGGTTAAAGATCCATTTTCATCTTCGCTGGGTTCATAGCCTCTGTGACACAATCTGAGCAAAAAAGTGTATTGCTTGTGTATGTGGTGTTAACCACACTAAAAAGATTTTGTTAACGTCATAGGTATATTATAGTCCAATATGTACATATACTGTCTTTTAGATTTCTGAGAGGTTTTATATTTTATTGTATTTAAAATATTTGTAAATTCTTCCACTAGGCTCTGGTAAATTACACTCTAATTAATAGATTAGATGTAGCTGTTTGTAAGAATGACTGAGGAGTTTTGGCACTACGGAACAGCATATCTGGGGTGTTGGTTGTCTCTTTATTTGGTCATATTAGAATACAGACTCTGGCACCGTGAGAGCTGTTTTGGCTGTGTGTATCTTAGCCTGTGTTCTGGCCAGAGCTAGGCTGGCACATCAGGTTCCAGGTAGACCACTGACAGGCCGAGTCATGTCCACTATGAAAGATTTTTCACATGCCTCAGGTTCTGAGAATTTGGAGAATTCTTCCTCATTTGGAGAAGAACAGTTTTGGAAACTGCCTGAGCTGTTGGAAGTTCACAAAATGGAAAATATTGAGCTGGTTTCTTACAGTGTACTGTTTTATTTGCATTTTTTACAAATATGTTATATTTCAATGTGTGTTCTCATTCATGTGTTAAACCTTGAAAAGGAATTTCTAGGGAGTGGGGAGACACTGTGAATAATAGAGTTTTACTCTGGAAATTCAGTATTAATAATGAAATGTTTGTGTCTTATTGTTCAGGGTTTTTTGTGTTTTTTTTTTTTTAATTTCCCTTTACAGCTATTTTTTTTAATCCTTTTTTATTATTTATTTATTTACTTATTTATTTTTTAACAGCTATTTTGTAAACACTGTTTTATTATGGGTAACTTTTCAAACTATCTTTAGCTGGCTCAGGAAACTCCCAAGTTTTAGGATTTGAACAATTTCATTCCTTAGCGCTTATTCTGCCTCTGCCAGCAAAACATGTTACCAGATAGCAACCGACGGGTTATATTTATTTTACTTATTTAACAAAAACTTGTATAATGCTTCCTACATGCCAGGCACTTTTCTAAATACTTTACAAATATTCATTTATTTAATCCTCTCAGCAACCCTATGAGGTAGATTTTGTATCTTTCATTTTACAGATAGGGAAGCCGAGGCTCCAATTAGTTAATAGGTTGTCCAAGATCACTTAGCTAGTAGGTGTTGGAACTGGGATTCAAATCCAGGCAGCCTGGCTCCAGAGCCTGGGTGCTTAAGCTCTGTGCTCTGCTATGCTTTTCTTTCTCACAAGGGAAAAAACACAAGCAAATAGATTTAACCATGACTGTTAGGTCAGAGTATCTGTGATGAACTAAGTGCACATCAGTAACTCTGGAGTCCATTTACCTTGTTTTGCACTGACAACCCTGCTGAGTTCTTTAATTTTTAGCGTTAAGACATTTTTTTTCTTTTTAATGGCTGTGTGTCCCATTGCAGGGTGGCAAAGGATTCCTGGATAAGCATCAGTCTACATTTATAGCTAATATCCTATTCACTGGGGCTCTAGCTCTTAAATCCTGAAAACCGAAACAATTAGAGACACAAGAGACAAAATAGTTTTTGAACTTCAAGATTGTGAATTTCAAGTTTCTATTGCATTAAACTAAAGAAAAAGAAGTAGCTGCAGTTTTATCCTGAAATGTTACATTATAAGATGAGGATAAATCCATTATGTAGCTCAGTTTTCATTAGATTTTAGTAGGCCCTTTTCCATAAACTGCAATCAAGTTTACCGAGCATTCAAGATAACCATATCCAGGGTCCTGAGCAGGCTAAATGCTGCTCCCCAGAAATGTCCTTGCACTTCAGAAGTTTAAACACAGTGTTACTAAAACAAGGAACCATGGTCTTTGAAGTCAAGAGGTTTTGGTGCTTATCAGATACATGGAGACCACAGCTACAGTGATTTCATAGAGAGCCTGGAAAACTTAGGGAGCCTAACCAAATAAAAAGAGCAACACTCAGGTGGAGTCAGGTTGACAAAGGTTACTTCTATTTTTATGGCAAAATATGTATTCTATTATTGTTTAAAAACTACAAAATTATAAACAACTCATTTATAGAGATTAAACTGTAATACATCCAACTGTAAAATACTTGCAGTCATTTAAAGTATTTAAAAAATATATGTAACTAAGAAAAAAGTTCATGTGAGAAATTCAAGGTAAAATTGTATATACAATATGACTACACCTCTGTTGGTTGTTTTAATTAACAAAAAAACCTCTATTTTAAAAAAATAGACTAAAAGAATGTAGACTCAAAATTTTAACAATGCTTAGGTTTGAGATGGTGGAGCTATGGGCTTTCCTCCTGTTTTTTTCTTATTTCTAATCTCAATCTCTAACTTAATGTACATGTGCTACCTGAAAAAAATTTTTTCTAAGTTTTTGTTAACATTTTGTACATGTCAAAAAATTTTGTACAAAGGGGGTTCTAATGAAAGGCAATGAATGATCTCTTGTTTTACCTTTCTCTGCCTCTCATTTGGACTCACCTCCCCCAGAGGTAACACCATTTAATTGGATTCTGTCTTATTGTAACTTGACTTACTTTCTTGTTTTCTGGAGTACCTCAAGTAACTTTTTGCTCTGCTGTTTTATAGTTTACAGTGTCACCGATAAGGAATTTGTTGCTAGTAACATTATCAATACTTTGTAGGTGGTGTGTGTGTGTAACATTAGAGGAGATGTGTGTGTGCGTTAACATTTCTCTCTTTATCCTTGGTGTTCTGAAATTTCACTATGGACCTAGCAATGTGTTGAACACTTAACAGGCCCTTTAAATCTGGAGTCTTATGGCTTGAGACTGTGTGTGTGTGTGTGTGTGTGTGTGTGTGTGTGTGTGTAAATAATTTCCTCCCCTTTTCTCTATTTTTAAATTTGAAATTTTTTTTGTAGTTGGATTTTAGATCTTGATTAATCTTTTGTTACTCTTTTTTAAAAATCTTGTCCTACTCTTTGTCTTTTTGCTTTTCAAAGAAATTTACTTATTTTCTATGTCCATTTATTGATATTTTTATTGTAACAATCATTTTAATGTCTAAGAATTCTTTCTTGATACACACTGATTTTCTTTTTATAGCATTCTGCTCTTTTTATGGATTTTATAATATTTTCTTGAATTGCTCTAAGAAAACTAAGTAGAGCTCTCTTGTAAAGCATTCTTTTTCCTGAAATTTCTGCTTCCCTTAGGTTTATTGTTTTTGTTTATCTTAGCCCCTCCATTTCAAGACATAGTCTTTTTTTTAATGTCTGTAAATCTTTGTCCATTCATATTTAATAATGAGTTAGCAAAAACTGATGGAGATCTCTGCTGACATTGGTAATATTTATCAACCAGTGGGCTTCACCATTTTTCTGGGGATTATTTAATTTTCTGGGGTTCTTTTCTCTGGGGACATTCACAGTCTTCAGGAAAGAACCAGTAGTTCACCTGATAACACGGGTGTTGGACTTTCCCAGGTGGGGATAGGGTAAAGGGCTCCTCTGCCACATAGAGACCTCCAGTCAATCCCAATTGTCAGCCTGTTGCCTTATACCTGCTTTCCAATATGTCTTGCATTTCCACATAAGCCTACCCAGGGCTCAGGTATACTGGAATCTTTTTTTTTTCCCCGTTATTTCACTCATATTTATACCACCCCCCACCTCTGGCAACCACCAGTGTCTTCTCTGTACCTATGAACTTGGGGTTTTGTTTTGTTTTGTTTTTGGATTCCACATATAAGAGAAATTATACTGTATTTGGCTTTCTGTCTGACTTATTTCATTTAGCATAATATTCTCAAGGTTTATCCAAGTTGTCACAAGTGGCAAGATTCTTTTTTTATGACTGAATAATATGCCATTGTGTGTGGCATATTGTGTGGCAAATATCTCACAATTTCTTTATCCATTCATCCATTGATGGGCACTTAGGTTATTTCCATATCTTGGTTATTGTTAATAATGCTGCAGTGAACATGGGAGTGCATATGTTTTTTTGAATTAGTGTCTTTGTTTTCTTTGGATAAATATCCAGAAGTGGAATTGCTGGGTCATATGGTAGTTCCATTTTTAATTTTTTTGAGGAACATCCATACTATTTTCCATAATGGTTGCACCAATTTATATTCCCACCAATAGTGCATGACGGTTCCTTTTACTGCACATCCTGCAAACACTTTTCATTTCTTGTCTTTTTGATAATAGCCATTCTAACAGGTGTGAGATGATATCTCATTGTGGTTTTTATTTGCATTTCCCTGGTGATTTAACGATGAGCATATTTTCATGTACCTGTTGGCCATCTGTATGTCTTTTTTGGAAAAAAAGTCTATTCATATCTTCTGCCCACTTAAAAAATTAGATTACTTAGTTTTTACTATTGAGTTGTGTGAGTTCTTTATGTGTTTTGAACATTAGCCCCTTATCAGTTGTATGATTAGCAAATATTTTCTCCCATTCAGTAAAGTGCCTTTTCATTTTGTCGATGGTTTCCTTTGCTGTTCAGAAGCTTTTTAGTTTCATGTAGTCCCACTTGTTTATTTTTGCTTTTGTTGCTTTTGCATTTGATACCAGGTTAAAAAAATTACCGTCAAGACCAATGTCAAGTATTTTTCCACCTATGTTTTCTTCTAGGTGTTGGTCTTACGTTCAAGTCTTGAATCCATTTTGAGTTAATTTTTGTATATGGTGTAAAATAGTGGTCCAGTTTCATCCTTTTGTATGTAGCTGTCCAATTTTCCCATCACCATTTATTGAAGAAACTGTCCTTTCCCATTGTATATTCTTGGCTCTTTTGTCATAAATTAATTGACCATATATGTGTGGGTTTATTTTTAGGCTTTCTATTCTGACCCATTGATCTATATGTGTATTTTTATGCCAGTACCATACTGTTTTAATTGCTAATTTGAAATGGGGAAAAGTGATGCCTCCAGCTTTGTTCTTCTTTCTCAAGATTGCTTTGGCTTTCAGGGTCACTTGTGATTCCATATAAAGTTTAGGGCTTTTTTGTTCCATTTCTGTGAAAAATGCCATTGGAATTTTGATAGGAATTTAATTGAATCTGTATATTGCTCTTGGTAATATGGATGTTTTAACAGTTTTAGTTCTTTAACCAAGAATACAGAATATTTTTCAATATGTTTGTCTTCAATTTCTTTCATTAATATTTTGTAGTTTTCAGTATACAGGTCTTTCACTTCCTTGGCTAAGTTTATTCCTAGGCATTTTACTATTTTTGATGTAATTGTAAATGGAATTGTTTTCTCAATTTCTCTTTTGGATAGGTTGTTATTAGTGTATAGAAATGCATCAGATTTTTTAATATTGATTTTGTGTCCTGCAACTTTACTGAATTCATTTATTCTAACAATTTTTTGGTGGAGTCTTTAGGGTTTTCTATGTACAATACATTGCTATCTTTAAATAGTGACAGTTTTACTTCCTTTCCAGTTTGGATGCCTTTTATTTTTTCTTGTCTCATTGCTCTGGCTAGTAATTCTAATACCAAGAATAAAAGTAGTGAGAGTTGGCATCCTTGTCTTGTTCTTGATCTTAGAGGAAAAACTTTCAGCTTTTCACCATTGAGTATGATGTTAGCTCTCAGCTTGTTGTATATGGCCTTTATTATGTTGAGGTACATTCTTTCTCTACTTGCTTTGTTGAGAGGGTTTTGTTTTTGTTTTTGTTTTTTGGTAAGTGGGTGTTTAATTTTGTCATGCCTTTTCAGCATCTATTGAGATGATCATCTGATTTTTATCTTTTATTTTGTTTATATCATGTTGACTGATTTGTAGGTGTTGAACCATCCTTTCATCCCCAGAATAAATCCCACTTGATCATGGTTTATGTTCCTTTAAATGTATTGTTGAAATCAGTTTGCTAATATTTTGGTAAGGATTTCTGCATCAACGTTCACAAGGGATCTGGAGCTGTACTTTTCTTGTGGCATCCTTGTCTGGTTTTTGTTATTGGGGTCATCTGGCCTCCTAAAATTAGTTTGGGAGAGTTCCCTTCTTTTCTATTTATTTTTGGAAGAGTTTGAGAAGGACTGGTATTAATTCTTTTTTGAATGTTTGATGGAATTCACCAGTGAAGCTGTCTGGTCTTGGACTTTGGTTTTGGACTTTTGTTTGTTAAGAGTGATTTAAACCACCAGGTTTAATATAGTGGTCTTTTCCTCTTATTACAGTAATTGAAAAGTGTTATGGGAACCCATATTAAATATCCAACAAACTTTTACAATTTTTAGATTCATTTGAAAAGCATATGTTACTTTTGTTAATCTATGTTATTCCTCAACCTCAAACCTCACCATTTCTTTTTTTCTGACATTTGTTATATGTCTTTCATTGCTCCCAGCTGACACATACGGCCTTACTTGTAAATCATGTCAAGTCTTCTGAGACCTGATCCCTTTACATAATTACACATGCATATACATATATAAAGCTAATACTGAATTCATTTATGATCACATAAATGGTAAACAGACATAATTATAGGTGATTATCAAATCAAATCAATTATGTCTCAAAGGAGAGGTAATTCCTGTAGTAGGCTGCGGGATTATCACAAACTAAATATATTGGATGTATTTTGGAATTGGAAATTCCTATGACTGAAAATCTAGGAAATGGTCTAAACTTAAAAATGGACATTTGCTCTTTTATTGGAATAATGCAGTATAAGCACTGGGCTTTAAAGTGTTTAAAATAAACTAATTAATTTATGAATTAAAGGAAGTATCTACCCTATATTAGGTTGTATTCCTAAAATTTGTATTTCAGTTGTGTGGTATTTTAAACACAAACAAATGTGGCTGACTAAATTTTCATGTAGAAACAAGTTTAGAAAAGTGGATGATTCTTAGTAGTGACCTCACCAATACCTTGTTAATACAAAATGTAGCCTGCATATATGTATATCTGTGCTCTGTGGACTTTTCTGGGTTTCACACTCCTAGTCTTTTCCCTGGTAGTAGTTTAAAATATTTTAAATTTATATATTTGACATTTTAATTTTTTATATCATAAAAAGTAGAGATGTATCTGGAATGAGGAATGGATATTTAATCAAAGTAAACCATAACTAAGATGTCATATACTACAATAAAAGGTAGTGATTGAACAAATCAGGAAAATTATAAATTGAATAAAATGTACATTTTTAAGAAAAACGAAAGTCACATTTATTTCATTCCAGTGTCTTTTACAATACTGAATTTTACCAGTTAAAAAAATTAAAGGAGAAAGGCTAATTTATGGTAGGGCTTTAAATAAAAATGCATATGAATCCATAACTATATAGCTTCACTCCCCAGCTTTAGCAACTGATACAAATCTCTTGATTATTGTGTATATAATTATTTATGTCAAAAAGTTTTTCTAAATGTACACTTAAATTTGTTTAAACTTTATTTTAAGATAATGTGGTTTACATACAGTTCTAAGAAGTAATACAGAGAGATCTTTTGTGCCCTTTGCCTAGTTTTTCCTAGTGCTAAAATCTTGTAAAATCATAGTACAGGGGTGGCTGGATGGCTCAGTTGGTAAGTGTGCGTGCTCTTAACAAGGTTGCCAGTTCTACTCCCGCATGGGGTGGTGGGCTGTGCCCTCCCCCCCACCCTCCCGTCCCCCCCGCAACTAGATTGAAAATTGCCACTGGACTTGGAGCTGAGCTGTGCCCTCCACAAGTAAGATTGAAGGACAACTTGACTTGGAGCTGATGGATTGATCCTAGGAAAAACACACTGTTCCCCAATAAAGTTAGGAAGGAAGGAATTAATCTCTAAAAAATAAAAAAAAATAAAAATCATAGTACGATATCACAGCTAAAAAATTGGTATTGATACACTTCAGTCATTTTATTTAGAATTCCCCTGTTTTATGTGTGTGTTTTGTTCTGTGGGTGCTGAACAGTCCATCCCCAAAAGGATCCCTGCCATTGCCCTTGTGTAACATGCACCTTCCTCTCACCCCTCACTCATGTGGTATATAATCTTTAGGAATTGGGTTGATGTTTTTTTTTAACTCAGCATAATTCTCTTGAGACTTATCCAAGTTGTTTGTATTAATAGGTTCTGTTTGTTTGTTTCCTTTTTGCTGAGTGGTATTCCATGGTGGAGCTGTGCCACAGTTTAATCATTCACCCATTGAAGGACATCTGACTTATTTCCAGTTCATAGCTATTATGAATAAAGCATCTATGAATGTTTTTGTACAGGTTTTTCTATAGTAATTGTATTTTTGATTGATAAGAAGCTGCCGAACTGTTTTCTACAAAGGTTGTACTTTTTACCTTCCTACCAGCAGCGTATGTGAGAGATTCAGTTTTCTGCATCCTGCCAGCACTAGTATTGTCATTATTTTTGTTTTATATCAGATGACACAGGCTGATATGGATATTAATCAAATGGTTGCTTTAATGAGTTATGGATATTAATCAATGTATAATTTAGCTAAAATATACAATAAAAATAGTGATAAAACAAATCAGGAATATTATAAAATTGAGTAAAATATACTTTTAATGTACCTTAAATGCTAATACTTAATCAAGAAATTAATTCATACTTTTAATTTTCCCTTCAATGTAGGCAGGAAGAGGGCAGATATTATTATGTCCAAGCTTAATTAAAGATTTTAGAAAGTGATGATTTGCTAACAACACTTGAAATATATTGCTTTGTTTTCTTTATTTTCCTTTTCCTTCATAGAAGTGCTTAAACCCATCAACCCTGATACTTTTTTAAAATCTCAGAAATAGAATGAAAAGAGAAACTGATTTTTCTGACGTGACGAAAGTTGGAAAAGAGGGATAGGCAGGAGGAAAGGAGTTCAGGAGAATGCACGAGGAGCAGGAGGGTGGGGTTCTGGCCAGAATGGGACTTGCTCATGGCCTTCTTAAGAGGTAGAAAGAGAGAGGCGGGTGGTGAAGGACTTTGAGTCACACTATTGGGGTGCATAATATGGAAAAGAATTGTACTTTAACTTATGCATGTTAGTTCTTTTTACTATGCAAACTTATTTTTATTTTCTCTCATGTCCCCTATAAGCCTGTGTATAATTATTGCATGAATATTATCAGTTGCAGCTTCTCTTGGGGTTGCCTTTAGAGCATGAAAATGGATATTCTTTTTGAATGTTGTAAGCCACCTTAATATAGATCACATTTTCTGAGCCCTTATTATGAACCAAGCACTGAAATCTAGGCACTTTTATATCTATTAACTTATTTAATCCTTGTGACAACACTGTGTAAGAAATTACCCCCAAATTTAGCAGCTTAAACAGCAAACATTTATTATTTGACAGTTTCTAAAGATCAAGAATTTAGGAGTTGGCTTAGCCAAGTGGATCTAGCTCAGGGTCTCTAATGAGGATGCAATTAAGACATTTTTAGCTGAGGCTGCAAGTCATCTGAAGGCTTGACTGAGGCTGGGATATCTGATGCTAAGGTGATTCACTCACATGGCTTTTGGCTTAAGACTTCAGTCCCCTATCATGTGGACCTCCCCAAAGAGCTGCTTATCATCAAGCCATGGCATTTGACTTTCCCCAAAGCTAATGAGCCAAGAAAGGCTTCTTCCTCTGAGGAAGCCACAATGCCTTTTTGACCTAGTGTTAGAAGTCACACCCACTCATTTCTGCCATATTCTGTTCATTTGAATTGAGTCACTAAGTGAAATCCATGCAAAAGGGGAAGGAAATTAAGGTCCACCTTGCAAAGGGAAGAGTAACAAAGAATTTGTGGACACGTTTTAAAACTGCCACAAGTGGGTACCTTTCTTGTCTCCATTTTCCAGATGAGGAAACTTCTGAACCTGGAGATGTTAAATGACTTGTCCAAGGTGCATAGCTAGTGAGTTGCAGAACCAGGATTTAAATCCCAGCCACGTGGCTCAACATGCATCTTTTATTTTTTTTAAAATACGTATGCTTTACTGCTTTGAGTACTTAACCTCTTAAATGCATATTAAAGTGTCACAATGACTTTATTTTGTCTTTATACTCATCCATATCTGAATATTTATGGATGGAGTGCCTTTTGTTTGAACAGATCTGCTTTGTTAAATAACCACCCAAACTATACAGAAGGAGAAAGAAAGATCGGTCTTGGAATTTTAATAAGATGGTTTTTCATATATTCTGCTTATATTTCATTTTGTTAGGCCATGAGAAAGTCTGTATTGTGGGTAGCCCAGGTGATCTTTTTGACATTTGATAGGATTAAAATCCTAGGGGCAAGTGCATGTTAGGGCACAAGAATGCAAAGTTCTGTTTATAACACACTGGGTTAATGTATCTCTCTTTAAATCTTCATGTTTTAGCAATGTAAGCCGTGTAATTGAATGAAGAGTAGGTAGGATTCCATGGGCTAATCTGGGAAACAGAATAAGCCATTGGAAAGTTGACTAAGGGAACTAAGGGGCTTTTTTTTAAGCCATGGTGGGTTAAGAACAGGACCAGAGTTAAGAGGTAAAGCTTCCTGTCTTTATAAGGAACTTCTTATTGAGCTCTAAGGACTTGACAATCATATATTGTGTTTGACAGCTCTCAGTGAATTTACTAATAATGAAGTTAAGTTCTCACATGCACACACTTACATATCTGGTTTCTTATCTAGGATAATTCAAACCCTAAATTCCTGATTTGCCTCTGGTACCCACCTCTCTTTGTGTCTGACAGCACTAAGGACATTTCTGAATAAAGAGGTTAAGTGCTTACATGTACAGACACATCTCCTGCCTATACCTGGGCAGTTTTCAAACCGTAAAAATACTCGATTTGTCTTTTAACTTTTTAGGCTAACATATAACAGATGCAGGGGATGGCCTAGATGAAACTTTGGTCTTAAGAAGCCCTATCGGGACCGGCCGAGTGGCTCGTTGGTTAAGAGTTGGCTTGGGAGCGCGAACTCTGAGCTGCAGGACCACTGGTTTGGATCCCACATGGGCCAGTGATGCTGAACCTCTACAGCTAAGATGGTGAACAACAGCTTGACCTGGAGCTGGGCTGCCATGAGTCGCCATCGGTGTGGGCTGCCTTGAGCTACCATGAGTGGCTGGGAGCCAGCGTGAGCGGCCGGCAGCCGGTGTGAGCGGCTGTGAGCCTCCATGAGCGGCTGTCCAATGGCCGGTGACTGATCTGCCTCAGCTGGGAAGAGTGCAGTGATCAAATACCAACATGGGCCCGTGAAGCGATGTCCTCCACAACTAGACTGAAGAACAAAAAGGACAGCAACTTGTCTGTTCCCCTTCCCTGATTCCCCAGTGCTGTTCCCCTCCCCTAATTCTCCAATAAAATCTTTAAAAAATAAAAAAGTCCTATCAAAGTAAGATTATGAGACCATCTGATTATCAGTTGACATTGGGTTGGGCTGTGATTCTCAACATTGGGTTGAGGCTCCTCAATGAACATAGTCACATGGTGTATCTATTGCTAACTTGCTGTACCTATTCCCTGTGCATGTTCTGAGCCCTGCATATATGAGTTTATGGAACACCACGTTCCTCCTCCTTCCCCATGTGCTTCATGAGTCTCCCTTCCTGATACTACTGGGAACTTTCTGATCGCCTTGACAAAGGGAGCTGGCTTCCATGGCCCTAACTAAAGATATACATTTGGTTATTCTACAGATAGGGTTAACCAACTGAATATCACTCAGGGCAAACACTAGTGGGTCCCTTAAAGCTAGGGAGACATGCATTGTGGATAATTATGGGACTTTTTCCTTTAGAAAGGAAAGAGCAGTTATCAATTTAAAACTAAAACAGACCTGGGAGTCAGTGTACTGACTCTTTTTATCCTATGTTTAGTCAGTCCTTGGTGTCTGTAGCAATATGGACTCTTGAACCAACACATACCTTCCCAGTGCTAGGAAAGGAGTGAGCCTTAAGTCCAGTAGGGATCCATTGTCAGGAAAAAGGAGCCTGACCGCCTGCTTCAGCTTGAAGCCAGTGCCAACAGAAACTGGAGCTTGACCAAAGGCCGGTCAGGTTCTACTGAGCTGCAACCAGAATCAAACACCTGGTAGGCAGTCCATTTTAATGATTGTGGTAATCCATCTCCATGGTGGCAATACATGAATGGGCAACTGTAGACCAGCAGAGCTGCCTTCGTAAGTGAGAGGACCCACAGTCCTCGGTAGGGTTCAATTTTGCAATATGGTGTTTCAGTTGGTGCTTAGGGAATAAGCAAAGGACTAAATCCATTTATACTTTATTTGAAAAGAAAAATAATTTAGCCAGAATGTAGAACTTACACAGCCCTGGAACCCGCCCCTCCTTTTCTTCCTGCCTTAAGAGATGGTACTCCCTTAGTTGAGAGTGAGTGATCCCGCTGTTCTTGGAAAGTAGGGTGGGTGCAAAGCAAGAACCACCCTTTTGACTGCAAGGAGGATGGTTCTGCTCCTCAGGCCTTATCTTAGAGGCATTGGTGCCCCCTTTGGGTTAGATTTTATTTTTAGAGTAAGAACGAAGACACATTGACTTGTAGTCGAAATTGAAACGTGAAGCAGGTATATGAATGTGTATCTCTACTAAATCAAGCTTGCCCCTATGGAGCAAGAATAGGCAGGAAAATGAGAATTTCTAAGGACAAAAGTGGAAAGGCAGGACCCAAGGTTTATATTTTCAAAGAAAGGAGATACATTTGAGCTTGTGTTTATTCTCTTTTTATAAATAAATAGTTTATAAATATTTAAATGCCAAAGTATATAAATGTATAAAATGTAAGCTCTGTAAATCCCACCCCATTTTCCACTATTAACATATAGGGAATTTGATATACATTCTTTCAGTACTTTTTTTTTTCACTTGAGCATGTAGTAATTTATAAAAACACTGAAAGAATTAAACTGGGATTATGAATAATTTCTGGTGTTTACTTTTTTACTTAATAATCGAGAAACTTGTTCTATGTCAGTAGATATAGGTAGCTTTTCACCGTTTTAAATGTGCAAGCTAGTAAGTTTGGGCATCTTTTAAAATAACTTTGAATGACACGTTTGCATATATTTGTTGCAATTTCAGTTTGTATTTTTCATTTTTCTCCCTTGATGCTGGTTGTGTATATCTCATTTCTCTTACAGTGTTAATCTCTTTTGTCTTTATTTTAGAAATATTTATAGAGTATATACTGTGTGCCTAGGACTGTTCTACCCACTACAGAAAAGAGCCTTCAGATTCTAAAACACTCTTTAAAAGTTTTTTGGGGGGGGAGGGCCGGGCATCGAACCGCTGTTGCTCAGAGCTCCCACTCTTGAGCAAGCTCTTAACCAACTGAGACACTCCGGTGGCCCAAAAGTTCTTATCTGTGAATCCACTTGTGTGTTTCAAAGAATGGTTATGCCAAAAGAATGATTTAAACGTACAGCACATTTGAAAGCTTCTTTTGGAGCCTACATTTGTATGTTTAAAAATGTGGGTAGATGGAGATAAAGCTTGCAGAGGATAGGTGGTCACAGAAGCACCCCATGGGTCTTACTTATTAGAATGTTTCAAATGACTGACTATATAGTTATTCACGAGTCATTAGAAAATAAGAAATTGCTTCTCCTCATCCTATGAATTTAAGAGGAACCTCAAGAGGCCATCTTAGAGCAGCTAGAGGATTATCCCTAAGACCTTTTAATAAACATTTAAAACATACACAGAAAATGCCTGTAGTCTTTGAACACCACGGTGTTTACCAGATGTGGCTATTTACTGAAAAGTGTGCATGATTAGTCTCTGCTGTGTCCTGAAATTAACAAGCATTTACCTGTTGGTTTTTATTTTAATGTCTAGATTACTTACAAGATAATGCCTGTTCCTCATTAAAGGTTGGGCCTTTCCATTTCAACGGCTGTTTTGGCCTTTCTATCCAAGGAAGCTCAACACTGACACAATGACTTGACTCGCTGAATTAGAGTTTATTAAATTAGAAGTCAGTCACTGAAATGTGGCTTGTCTTTCCCAGTGGGAGCTGGCAGTGCCATTTAAGAACACATGGTTAGTTTTATCCAAAATGTAACTGTGGCCTCTGCAGGAATGGGACATAGTAGCTGAGCCAAGAAGGCCCTTGCTCTTACTGTTCCCCACAGGATGATGTCTTCTAGCATTTATTCTTTCAGTCCTGTTGGGGTAAAAATGAAGTTGGAGGTGCATCCACAGAATCTATTAGCGTTCCTCTGGGATAGAGCTGTCAGCAGCTTCATATCTTGAACTTCTATGAGGCATGTTGTGTCCTTGACTAAGAAATGTGTTTCCCCATGTGTCTGCTGCAGTAAACATCTGTGATGCCAAAGGCAGAGTGCCAGGCACATCTGTGTCCTCAGACACTGCTGGTAAATGAAGGGTTGCCCTGGATAATGATTGACCTGCCACAAAGTTCATTTGGCGTGCTTTATTTGCTGTTTAGGGAGGCGGGGAGACTTTTTTTTCTGAGTATTTGATCATGGATTTCCATGTTTCTTAAACTTTTATCTCACTGTTTGGGTTCTAATCCCTTTGTGAATGAGCTAAGCTTTCTGTTGTCACAGAGGGTCATGTCCATATTGTTTCCTTCACTGACAGTGAGCCCCCTGCAGTCAAGAATTGTGCCTTACCTTTGTGATTTCCACAGACGCAGCAAAGACAAAGCCAGAAGTGTTTTGTTATTTAATGGTTCAGATGAAAAGTATGGCAGTGGGAAGAGTAGGGAAGCTAAAATATTTTCAAACATCCCCATGATTTTAGGGCCCAGTCCCTTAGAGTTCATAAAAAAGTGTGAATTACACATCTAGGAAGAGTTTTTTCCATTCATTATGCATGATTTCTTTTTAAACTTGCTTAATAAGGTCTGCAAATCTGAGGGAGTCTAGAAAGGACTCAAAGCACATGGCTTCCAAGCCCTTGGATTTAAGTGAACTTTAGTTGGACTCATAATTTCATAATGTAAGTATTTAAGACTATTCTTCCTAGTCAGTAGTATTAGTTTGAAGTACACAGAGAACATTTATCATTTTCTGGGCCAGAAGACAAGGAACTGAAGGCAGTTTTCTAAAAAGTAAAGCATATACCTACCATATCATCCAGCTATTCCACTCTTAGTTATTTATCCAAGAATAAAGGAAACATATGTCCATACAAAAACTTGTACAAATTGATATGTGAATGTTCATAGCTATTTTATTTGTAAAAACCCCAAACTAGAAATAATCCCAGTGTCCTATCAAGAAGTGAATGGATAAACGAACTGTTACTTACCCATATAACACAATACTACTACTCAGTAAGAAAAAGAAATAGACTTGATAATGTAACAATGTGATTGAATCTCAACATAATTATGCTTAAGGGAAAGAAGCCAGACAAAAAGGATACATACTTTATGCCTCCAGTTTATATAAACTTTAGGACATATATACTAATCTATAGTGGCAGAAGGCAGATCAGTGATTTGCCTAGGTATAAGGGTGATGGGACAGGGTGGGAGGAAGATGAAAAGCGCATGAGGGGCCAGCTGAGTGGCTCAGTTGGTTAAGAGTTGACTTAAGAGTGTGAGCTCTGAGCAACAGGGCTGCCGGTTCGATTCCCACATGGGCCAGTGATGCTGC
>NW_017732859.1:187188-188429 GCF_001890085.2 Hipposideros armiger | reverse complement strand
TAGACAGATACTCAGGTTGTTTTCATACCTTAGCTATTATTAATAATGCTGTAATGATCATGGGAGTACAAATATCTCTTCGATAAAATGGTTTTGGTTGCTTTGGCTATATACCCAAAAGTGGGATTGCTGGATTATTTGGTAGTTCTATTTTCAATTTTTTGAGGAACATCTATACTATTTTTCATAGTGGCTGTAAAATTTACATTTTCACAAACAGTCCAAAAGTATTCCCTTTTCTACAGATCTTCGCCAGCATTAGTTAACTCTTGTATTTTAATAATAAGTATCCTAACAGGTGTGAGGTGATATCTCATTGTGATTTTAATTTAGATTTCCCTGATGATTAGTAATGCTGAGCACCTTTTCATGTACAAGTGGCTATTTGTGTGTCTTTGAAAAAGTGTCTATTTATATCCTTAGCCCATTTTAAAAATCAGATTATTAGTGTTTGTTTGTTTTTTGCTATTGAGTGGTATGGGTTCCTTATATATTCTGAATATTAACCTCTTATCAGATATGTGTTTTGCAAATATTTTCTCCCACTCCAAGGTTGACTTTTAATTTTTTGATTGTTTCTTTGCTGTGCAGAACCTTTTCATTTTAATGTAGTTCCACATATTTATTTTTTTTTATTGTATTTGCTTTCGGTATCAAATCAAAAAATTGTTACAAGACCAATGCCAAGGAACTTACCTAATATGTTTTCTTCTAGGAGTTTTAGATTCAGATTTTACATTTAAGTCTTTAATTCATTTTGGTTGATTTTTGTGTGTGGTGTAAGATAGAGGTCCAGTTTTATTCTTCTGTATGTGGCTATCCAGTTTTCCTAGCAACATTTATCGAAGAGACTATCCTTTCCTTGTTGTATATTCTTGGCTCCTTTATTGTAAATTAATACCATGTATGCATGAGTGTATTTGTAGGTTCTCTGTTCTATTCTTTTGACCTATGTGTCTGTTTTTATGCCAATGCTGTGCTGTTTTGATTTCTACAGCTTTGTAATATAGTTTGAAATCAGGATATGTGATCCCTCCAGCTTTGTTGTTCTTTCTCAAGATTGTTTTGGCTATTTTGGGTCTTTTGTGGTTCCATACAAATTTTAGGATTATTTTTCTATTTCTGTGAAAAATTCCATTGGAATTTTGATATGGATTGGATTGAATCTGTATATTGTTTTGGGTAGTATGGACATTTTAACAGTATTAATTCTTCTACTCCATGAGCACAGAATATCTTTC
>NW_017732859.1:184556-185483 GCF_001890085.2 Hipposideros armiger | reverse complement strand
GAAAATCTGAAGAGATCATTACTAGTAAGGAGATTGAATCAGTAATCAAAAGCTTCCCAACAACAACAAAAAAATCCAGGACCAAATGGTTAATTCTGCTGAACAATTAAATACCAACCCTTTTCAAACTCTACCAAAAAATAACAGAGGAAGGGCCACTTTTAAACTTATTTTTAAGGCCAACATTACTGATACCAAAGGCAAGCAAAAACACTACAAAAATGAAATTACAGGCCAATATCCCTAATGAACATAACTGTAAAGAGTCTTAAAAAAATATTAGTAACCAAATTCAACAATATACTAAAATGATCATACATCATGATCAAGTGGGGTTTATTGTAAATAAAATTAGCATAAAAAGTTGAATGGGACACAAAGCTGCCTTGGATGATCAAGATGGTGGAGTAGATAAACACTTTGCCTGCTTCCTTCTGTGAACACATTAAAATTACAACTAAATTATAGAACAATCAACCTGGAGAGCCATCTGAAGTCTAGCTGAATAGAAGTTTTACAACTAAGCATATAAAGAAGCCACTTTGACACTGGTAGGAGAAAGACATGAAACTGGCTGTCTCGAAACCTCCATGTGGTGGTTGAGAATCATGAAGGATATATCGGCCACAGAGTTTCCTCCTGGAGGGACCTCAGCTCCACTCCAGGCTCCACAGCCCAGAGTACTGGTGCCAGGAAGAAAAGCCCCCACAACACCAGGTTGTGAAAAACAGTGGGGATTCTGACCATCTAGGTGGGACAGAAGGCTGCGGGAAACCCAAACATTTTCTTAAGGGTCTTGCATATGGACTCACTTGCAGGTACTCACCCTGGGCTCCAGGGAATGGGCAGTGACTTAGGGGGCATCAGAGGCATATGAATGGCAGACTGAGGTGTGTGGCTTTCAGGCGAAGGCTAGTGAACACTTAC
>NW_017732859.1:180275-181486 GCF_001890085.2 Hipposideros armiger | reverse complement strand
TAAGAAAAAGTAAGTTTCAACAGAAATTATGCATTGTCTACATATAGCACAGCCTGCCAGGAATTACTTAATTTTAACCTTTCATTGACTTTTAGCTATTTTACAACACTGTATAAATTGTAGGTCACTGATAGATATGCAAATTCTGTCTTATCTAGTAGAAAATCACTTATCTACCCTGTGGAAAACCCATCTTGCCACCATTTACATATTCATTTCCATATTCCTGATCTATAAATGGGCCTGTTTCTAAATTCTCTTTTGAACTTGTCATAACATGTCTGACTCCCGACACTAAATGAGGAAACCTTTAAAATATGTTCAATTTTATATCTATATGAGAGTCATAATTTTATCCTTTACAGAAAATTATCTTCAAAACAGGCACAAGGAATAAGATATGCTCCTAAGATCAAGGGAAGAAAACGTTTTGGGAGGGAGTTGTCACATAGCTCAGGGGTGGCTGGTAAGTTGAAAGAGTTTTTTTTAAGAGCTGTATTGCGTTTGGTAGCCAAATAACCATTGGTATCTCTGCAAGAGTATTTTCATAAAGTGGTCTAGTTATCAAGTACAATGCAGAATTTTGAAGAATGAATAAAATGTGAGTAAGGAAAGCAGTAAAAGGAGACAATCTTCGTACATTTTTTTTCTTTTGAATCTTACTCTTCTATAGCTGTAAACATTAATGTCATTTATATATAACATTTCATATAATTTTAACACAGCAGCCAGATTGCTCATTTTAAAAGCTATCATATCACTTCTCTGGTTGAACTCTTCAGCAGTTTTCTTTGTCTCACTATAAGTCCTTATATTAGCCTATCAGCATCTTCTACTACTTCCTGTTTCATGTTCTTTTATTCTCTCCTCCTTACTTACACTGTACCAGCCACAGTAGCTGTCTTGGTGTTCAATTAGCAAGTTAAACCTACTCCTGTTTCAGGGCCTTTGCTCTTGCCATTCCTTGTGTCTGGAAAGTTAATTCCCCAGAGATCTGCTTGGCTTGCCAACTTCTGGTCTCTGCTCAGATGTCTCCTTCACAGTAAAGACTAAACATCCTATTGAAAATACCAACTATGCACTGTCTTCTCCAAAACGCACACTCCCTAGCTTTCTTCCTGTTTTTTTTTTTGTCTCCCATAGCACTTTCACCTTCTAATATACTATGTATGTTACCAAAAAATAACATATATATGATAAATGATAAAGAA
>NW_017732859.1:177288-179085 GCF_001890085.2 Hipposideros armiger | reverse complement strand
CTACTTTTCAAGGTAAGCCTGTCATGTAGATACAATGAAGATGAGTTAGAGAGCTTTACCACAACACTATTAACATATGCATGTCAACTTCTTCAATTTCAAAGATTCATGTTTTCTGTCCTTACCCAGATTAGGCGATTGTTAAAGCAAAAGTCTTTGGAGCTGAAATATTCATCATGCTCAAGCAATTTCAAATATTTCATAAAATGGCAGAGAGAGTAGGACACATCAAAACCTGACCTGGTTCAAAGATTAGAAAAATTAATATTTAAGCAGGCCACCAAACTCAGCTGTCTCTGCTCAGGAAGTGAAGAGTCAATGGAATCATGAAGACAGAGAGACTTCACTGATTGAAAGTCATGGAAGTGGAAGAGAACTCCAGAGAAACAAAAGGGTCTGCTCTGAACTGAGAGCACCCATTACCCTACTTCAAAATTGAATTCTGAATTGATTTCAGAGGCCTACTGCCCTACTTAGATATGAAGAGGGTTTTTTTTTTTCTTTCAAAAAACCATATGAAGATAATTCTTTCAAAGGACTATAGAAATTACTTAGGGACATCAGCCTAACCTAGAGGTATTAGACTATGTTATATTTAGTTGACAACGTTAGAAATGCATTATCATATAATTGATGTAATGCATTAATATTCTTTCTTTGAGGATTGGCATTTTTATTATCTTAAGGGATAAATAAAATAAAAAAGTTGAAAACTTGTTATTTAAGGCCCACGGGCTTCACTGAGCATCATATATATGTTTCAAAGAACTATCGATCTTTAATTTTCAGAATTCTCTAATTCATCTCTGAAGAAAATTGCTATGCATTATAAACTTAGCTTTGTGGAAATAGACAAGTAAAAATGAAAGATTAAATATAATCCTCCCTGACATACATTACTTCTAAGTAAGCTGATCATAAGAATTGGGTTGTTGGAAAAGTCATGACGCACTGTTTACAACAGCTGGCACTAGTTCATTTTTGGAAGTACTAGAGTCATTCGCATCNAGATTGAAAGAAAACACAGATGGAAAGTAAAGGGATGGAAAAAAGATATTTCATGAAAATGGAAATGAAAAACAACAAAAAAGCTGGAGTAGTATTACTTATACCAGGCAAAATAGACTTTAAAAAAAAAAGGCTATAGCAAAAGACAAAGAAGGACCCAGTAATCACACTTCTGGGTATTTATATGAAAAAACCCAAAACACTACTTCGAGGAGATGTGTGTGTCCATGTGTTCATTGCAGCATTCTTTACAATGGCCAAGATGTGGAGGTAGTTTAGGTGCCCATAAATGGATGATTGGATAAAGAGGGAGTGGTACATTTATAAAAAGGAATATTGCTTGGCCATGGAAAGGAATGGGTTCTTGTCACCTGCAGTGGAATAGATGGAGCTGGAGTGTACTGTGCTGAGTGGAGTATGTCAGACAGAGAAAGACAGATGCATTGTGATTTTATGTGGAATCTAAAGAACAATATACACAAACAAAACAGAAAGAAACTCATAGATGCAGAAAACATTTTGATGGTTGCCACAAGGGAGGGGGTGTTAGGAGGTGTGAGTGAAAAAGGGAAAGCAATTAAGAAGTACAAATTGGTTGTTACAAAGTAGTTATGGGGATGTAGGTTATATTATAAGGAATATAATCAATAATTTATAATAACTATGTATGGTGTCAGATGGGTACTGGATTTGTTAGGGTGATAGATGAGAGGGGGTTGGGAGACAGTACGAAAAGGTGAAGGGATTAAGAAGTACAAATTGGTAGTTACAAAATAGTCATGGGGATGT
>NW_017732859.1:172636-176401 GCF_001890085.2 Hipposideros armiger | reverse complement strand
CTTTTATACTGTACTTTATCTGTCATCTAAATTAAGGAAAGGAATACCAAGAGATGCCCCCAATGGGCCCCCTGGATAGCAAGTGTATTTTTCCTGTCCTCCTACTCCAATGTGGAATATCAGCCTTGCTATATGAAGGTTAGGGTCATTTATCCATACCTGGAAGATGACTCCATTCCTTGTTTGTTAGTTTTATGGCATAAGGAGCCCAAATGACCAGTAACAGTCCTAGCTAAAATTTAATGAGATTCTCTTTGGGTGCTCTGGGAGAAGCATTTCTCCTCTGTAGACTTCTAGAACCAAAGATCTTTGAGTTGTAAGAACAGGAAGCACAACTCTGCTATGGAATCATTAGGTATGTTGGGAAGTGGAGCCACTCCTATGTCTACCCATAATTCCAGGACTCATATGTTTTTACCTATTGGGGAAATAGCACCATAAAATGGTTATTGATTTAGGGTATAGCTTACATCTTAAAGATTGGAGTGCCGTTTTTACAAAGTATGATATCCAAACTGGCACCTCTGCTGCACCTTCAAAAGGATCTTTCATTGTTCTTTCAGATTGGCAGCCTTTGTATATTGCAGTTTATGTAAGAACTGGTAGATTTTATGATCATATATGCCCATTTCTACATATTTTCTTCTGTAAAGTGGGTTCTTTGGTTGATGCAGTATTATATGGGAATCATAGGTAAGTGAGGGTATGTATTCCCTTGGATGGTATACTTGTTTAGGTCTTGTGGATAGGAAATAAATGTAAGCTTAACCAAAAATATCTATTTATTTCAGTATGTTGATACACTGTCCCTTCCAGAGTAGAAGAGATCTGGTGTAATCAACATTCCTGCAAGTGCCTTAGTGTTCTCATTTGAAGATAGTATAGTATCAAAGACTCAATATTGGTCTCTATTTATGATACATTGGACATTTGACAGTTGCTGTGATTTTAGATAGATCAGTCTTCGTGAATACTTGATAAACATTTTTTTGGTTCATTCTTTAATAGCCATGCTCTGAAAATCAGAGGATCTAGCTCTGAGAAAGCTGACACAGAACCAAATTGTTCTAGTAAAAGTAGGCAGGAAAAATATTAAATTCCCAAAGAAACTAAAAATCAAACCTAGAAGATAGATTAGTCAAAAAATATTCAGTGGTAATGTTTAGAGTGAAATGTTTTCTGATGCATAAAATAAATATTTTTTTCTGCCTCTCTTAAAAAGGGAAAAATATATGTATCAAAACCTTTCCTCCACCCTAATATTTCTGGTATATATTTTCTTATGGAATGCCAGGTAGGGCTTTTTCCTGCTTAAGGCTAGCTGTAAGCAAAAACAGTGTTGTCACAACAGAGAGTACATTTCACTATACTTACATATAAATTATTGAATGTCACCATCTTATAAACACATCTTTGAGCAGCATTTAATAACTTGGCTTTATATTCTGAGAAGAAAGTACTATCTCTATCTTCTTCATTGTTTTATCTATAGCACATAGCAGAACACCTCAAATATGTAAGGTTTCCACTTAAATTTAACAAATAAATCAATATATTTATACTTTTCTAACACTGTCTAGTTGCACATGTATACACATATGTATATTTTACTGCATTCTGCATGAGTTAGAAAAAAATATAGTATACTTTATTCAATTAGTTGTTATTAATGCATCCAACTGTTCAACAAATATTTATTGAACTTATATTCTGTTTTAGGCATTACACTAGTAATCAAGACTAGACAATGTCTTTCTTGTGCTTTTAATCTAACAGAGAGCTATACCTTGAAGCAGCAATTAAAATATAAAATTATAAATACTCTAATAGGGGACAGGTGTTGGACCCAAATGACCTATAGGTTAAGTAGGAGAATCATAAAAGGCATTTTCTAGGAAATAATAGGTTGATAGTAGTAAAGTTGAAATGATGGGGAGCAGAGAAGCACATCAAGTGGCCATCACATGCAGAGATGTGATGCATGTCTATGGGAAAGCAAGAACAATGAAGGAATAAAGGCAATTGGTTGTGATTGGATCTTAGAGTACAAGGCAGAGTGTAACTAGAAACTAGGTAAGCCAGGACTCAACTATGATAGATCTTATAATCAAGTCGGGTAGATTTTATCCTAAAGGCTGGGGGAAAATATTGGAGAATTTAAAGCAAGAAAAATATCATAGAGACAAGGAGTCCAATAAAGAGGTAATATTGGCTTTAATGAAAATTCTGGCAATGGAGGCAGAAATAATTGGCCACTTTGAGAGACATAGGATTTAGAGATTGATTTGATGAAAGAAAAGACAAGAAGGGCTTCTTGTTTCTGGCTTTAATGATAGTAACATTAACTTCAACAGAGAAATTAAGATGTACAGCAGGTTAGTTATTCAGGGATATAATGACATTATGCTTGAACTTTTGAAGGAAGAGTTGAATTTATGGGTGTAGCTCTCAGGAAATACAGATTTTGGATCCATATCGGTATACATGGCCATGGAATCCTTAGAAGTGAATAAAATATTCTAAGTAAGACAAGTGAGCCTAGAAAGAAGAGGTTTCCAATACCAAACATAAAATGAGTTGTAGATGAAGAGCTTGCTTTGGGGGAAATCATGAGAGAAATGCAACAGAATCCAAAGAGTATAGAAGGTTAAAACTCAGCCATGACATTTGCTGGAAAGAAGTCAAGTAATTAATTTTTTTTTTTTTTTACTTTGGGCTTAGGAATAATTGGTGACTCTGACAAGAGCATTTTCTGTGAAGTAGTTGTGAAAGGAGTCAGACTACAGTAGCTTTAGAAATGAGGAGACATTAGGGAATCAATAATATAAATTGCAACAAGCTATTGAATGGTGCTATTATGAAGGAACTTGCAAATTTTCAGTTGGCAGGAATTTGACTAAAGTCAGAAGATAACAGCAGAAGAGGAGATGCTGTGGTTACACAAGATACCTACATGTGAGTTATACAAGGGTCATGTGGTACTAAGCAGAAGATGAAGAAAAGTAGAAGGATAGCACTCCATATTCAAAAACTGCTATTACTTTCCAATACAAGTCACATTGTATTCATCTGCTCTAATTCTTTATGTCATTATTTATGATGTGGGAGTATGGCTCTGTTACCATATCCAAGATTGTGTGCCCAACACTTTGAAAGGCCAAAACTCAAAACGTCAGAGTTTGGAGTGAGGAAAAGTTTATGATTGAGAAGGCATCAACTAACAAGATGAAAGATATAATGGTGCCTCAAATCTACCTTGCTCGTTGGACTAGGTTAAGGGTTTTTAAGGGGGTTGGGGGAACAAGTAGGTGCAAGTGCTGGAGTGGCAAATTGGAGGACCTTGGAACATCATCATTTATGGTAAGGAGCATCAACACCGGATCTTCCTGGACAACGAACCCTTTGCTTTTGAAAGGGTTCGGATGTTGACGTTCTGGTTCTGTCCTGTCCTTTGGTTCCATGTGTTTGTTTGGGGGTGGGGCAAGACTGTCATTCTGGGTGCCACTGGAGGTCAAAATTCTCTTCTTTGCGCATGCTTCAGCTGCATGACTTGCAGTTTTGGTTTGTGGTCTTTGAAAAGCAACTCATCATCTTATTAAACAGGATAGGACCATTTTGAGCTGGTTCTGTGACTACAGCTCCTATTCCTTTATTATTGACTAGCCTTTACGTTTTGTGGGGGGAGTAAAATCTCATCATATAAAACAATGGAGAAATTAAACCTTTATTTAATAGTCTTTTAGGAATCAAAATGCTTACAATTAA
>NW_017732859.1:161914-167103 GCF_001890085.2 Hipposideros armiger | reverse complement strand
GGCCTTCTGGCGTCCCAAGTCAGTTCTTAACCATCGCGCCACTCAGACGGCCCAAAAGAATGTACATTTTAAGAAAGGAAAAACTGTATTAAAATTGTAGTACTCAGGGTCAACTGTTGACTCAGGTGGTTGGAACACTGGCTAGTGGCACCAGGGTTGCTAGTTCGATTCCTGCATGTGCCGGGGAGCTGCACCTTCCACAATTGGATTGAAGACAACTATTTGACTTGGAGCTGATGGGTCCTGGAGGGGCACACTGTTGCCCAGTAAAATTTCTTTAAAAATGTAGTACTTAATATGTACAGATAACAAAAGATGAATACAAGTCATGTGTGCACATTTTATGGCACCTCTGGTGTGTATGTGTGTGTGTGTGTGTGTGTGTGTGTGTATTATATACCTTAAGAAAGGAGAGCCTTACATTTGTGAAAACACGGATGAAACTGAAGGACATTATGCTAAGTGAAATAAGCCAGACAAAGAAAGAAAAATACTGCTTGATCTCACTTTTATATGGCCTCTAAAATAGTTGAATACATATAAGCAAAGAGTAAAAAGGTGGTTGCCAAGGTGAGAGACAGGGGTGCAGAATGGGAAGATGTTAGTCAAAAGGTATTTGTAGTTGCAGTTATGCAGGATGATTAAGTCTAGGGATCTAATGTACAGTTGATGATTATAGTTGATACTATATTGTATACTGACAATTTTCTAAGATTTCAGGTGTTCTCACCACAGTCAAAAAATGGTAACTCATTAGGTAGATATGTTAATTAGCTTCAATGTAGTAATTATTTCACTATAATTTAAATCATCATGTTTTACACCTTAAATATACAGAACTTTTATTAAAAACTCAAAATGAATAAAAATGTATTGTGATTTTATTTTCAAATGTATGTTGAAAATTCATACTTAAAGTGAAAACTATGTTTTAAAATTATTTTAGTAAAGTGAAATTCAGGACCATAAATATCCTTTACATGGTTCTGACTAACTAGCATAAAGGAGTCATTGATATGCAAGACCTGTTACAGTGGAGTTTGCACCATCTGTAAAGCATAAAAAGTAGTTTAGTTATAGTATTATGTATTTGAAACTGTAATTTTAGTTTAGTATATTTTTCATTCCACCAATTTGAAGTACAAAGGAGAAAGGAATAATGATGAAATCATGAGGCTCTCAACACAAGCAAGTTGTAAATTCTCCAATTAACAATAATTGCAGAATCAGCACTTACTCTACACTTGAAACAAATGCCTCTTTAAAGAAACTACAGTTTAAATATTCCTCACATAAATGTAGAAAACAACACTGTCTCAAAAGGAAATAAAATAAAAACATATTGATAGCTGAGGTAATTGCTATGTTCAAGTTATCTATTTGTACATTAAAAACATATGCTCCACTTATTTATTCCCATCTCTAAAGATGAAAAAAATATATACTTTTTTTGCACTCCCAATTGAAGCCATGCTCACCTACTTTGAAGAGAATAACAGACAAATCTCATAATATTGGTGAAAAGTAGACTAAATCTACATTAAACAATCAACAACTTTTCACATAATTAATGTATTTGTGCTACCCTATTCTCTACCAAAATTTCTAAGAAAAGGACAAAATATTCATAGCTTAACATTTTGGCTTTTGGAAAGNCCATCAGACTTCCACTTGTCTCGCTCTCTTCAAAACTTGTTGTGTGGTATAACGTTCAATTCAAATGAGGCTGTAAATCAGCACCTTGTTCAATTTTTTGCAAATAAAGACAGGTCCTTCTATGAACAAGGAATTATGAAGCTCACTGAAAGTTGGCAAAAGGTTATCAAACAAAACGGGCAAATATCATTGATTGATCTTTGTTCTTTATATAAATAAATGACCTTTGAAAACCATAGACAAAATACATCATGACTTTTCCGACAACCCAATATATCAAATTAAGTGAGGAAAAAAATGAGTTTTGTTTTCATTTCCAACCATATTACTTTTAATTTAAGCAAAGATACTCTTAGCTATATTGTTAGTTCAAGATTAAGAATGCATTCTGTGCATTAAAATCTCATTCAGGAAAATAATTTATATGTAAGAGGACTGATTTTATAAATGGGTTTGGGGGTATTACATTTAACTAACTTAAAGCTTAATTGTAGAAAATAAGTGCCTAATAGACTGGAAAAATGTGTAATGAAAGTCACTAGTAATTGATGTAACTAGATGAATTTATCTTATTTTGAGAAGGATTTCTATTATGTGAATCTGACCCAAAAAAATGCTATAAAATGCAGTTTGAAATATAGAACAGGAAATGTTAAATTTTATATTTTATAACTATATATACTTTATAATTTTAATTTTTAATCTCTCTGATATAGGAATGGAAATGCATCAGTAACTGCTCAGACATGAGTTTGATCTATGAACCCAGGTGAACATGTACATATTTCCACATTATTTTTTATTTATTGCAAATCAACTTATTTTCTCCTCTCAGCTCAATACCAAAAATTGAATGGAAATCCAAATTTAGTTATTTGGATTGTACCCCTCTGTCTCAACTTTTGAGGTATATTTAAATTCTGGGGTCTTAATTGGAGCCAAGTTGTTGGCTATGTTTTGACCATTGGTCTTTGTTGACTCTGTTGCTAGGAATCCCATTGCCCTGGTCTATTTTGTCACATCAGAGCCACCACTCTTCTGGTGCTGCTCATATGGGGACACAGGGATCTCTGTTGAGGCTGGGAGTCTAAGGACTGCAACCAGGAGTCCTGGCACACCACACCACCATTTCCTGTGTTGTCCTTCCACATTGTGCTCTGGAAGGAACAGTTCTAATGCTTGCTTCTTACTAATCTCCAGACCTATGCCTTTTCTCCCATTTCAAAGAATATTATTTTTAATTTTACAAATCCCTCTCTCTTTGTATATTTTCTCCAGCTTTTGGAAAACAAAGCTAATAAACCCTGCCACAAACTTTGTAAGCATGTATGAAGCAGGTGTCTGCCTCTTTGCTGGAGTGAAAGGAATGGGAGAAAAAAGATGAGAAAAAATTTGCTCAAAAATTATTTTGCCATATTCTCAAACAAGGATTTTATTTTGGGACTATTTTTACATCCACAAATGTTTTAATAGATCTGCTATTAGAATCCAGCCCCTCTCAACCACAAAAATCAAGTTGGTCAACTCATTTGCCTTTTCAGAACTGAATGTAGTTCAGCCAGCCAAAGCTGGTATGAATGTGAATATGGACTTTATGTTACACTGGGTTAAAACGGTATATTTTCTGTCTCCATGTGTGAACATGCATATTGCTAGGTCTTCTTAGGTATGATAAATTGCTCACGTACTCAGTCAAAATATTTTAAAGTTTTCATCACATTCAACTATCAATCTAGAGGAAGTAACAATATTATGTTTCTATTGCCCATTCTCCCTTAATACTGCACCACTACTTTTTTTAATGCTTTATCATATAGTCTTTTGCTTGATTAATCAAGTGATTACTTGTCTTATTGACATTATTTATTTTAGATTAGGCCCTAGAGACAGGATTTCAGTCACATTTTAAACATTTTCCTGCTATATGACATTGAAAAGCTTCCTTATATTTTCTAAACCTTGATATCATCATTTGAAACAGATTATAAGAACTATCTTGATATCATCATTTGAAACTGAGATTATAAGAACTATCTTGCAATATAGGTGAGAGCATTCTATAAAAATAGGAAATGCAAAACTGTTAATATGACATAGTTTGTACACAGTAAATAGTATATAATAACTTTATCCAATCACTAGAAAACCATTTGTTTAATTAATCAATGAATGTAGCATTTTCTTCTCTTCTTTAAGTATACACATACCTGGAAACATATATAGAAACATCTATTTTAGCTTATTTCTGATGGGAAAAACATAATAGGCTATTTTGAATTTGACAGAGAGTACTAAATATTAGTGACTTCAGATATCTTTAAATTTGGCATTTAAAAAACATTGATTGTAACCAGGTGCCTGGCTCCATCTGATTTGAAACACCATCTTAGATATTCAATCTTCAATGCAATTAGGTTACAGTATACTTTAAAGACTGAATTTTTTATTATAGAGTAATTTGTGACATAGTTGAATTTTTTTATAAAAGACAATGTTGCCTAATTAGATACATGAATCAATATTTTCCAGTTTACCTGTAACATTTCAGTAGAATTTGCCTTTAAAGTGATCATTTTTGGCCCAGTGGATTATATTTAGTCTATTATCAATTGTTTGTGGGTTTGTTTTGTTCCTCTACCTTCCTTCTCACCCTCATCATAGAAAGTACTGGATAATCTTCTCTAAAAGTTACATTTATGTTTTACATTCTTTATATATAGCTATAGTATATTCCAGGCATTCCCCATGTTACAACAAGAATATTTCATGGCTCATTTTTTTCATTAATAATATGGTGACTTTATATATATATATACTTTTAGCCTAATATAGGTTAAGTCACCTGGAAGACACACTCTAATATGAAGATTGAAGTAAAAGAAGAAGTTAGGAAGTTTACTGGGTAACATTCTTCAGAAACAAGATATGCGAGAGACAAAGAAAACAGAACTGGGCTTAGAGAGAAGGTGAAATGCAGTGTAATTTCAACTGAAGCTCAGCTAACCTCATAGGAGCACATCCAAACTGGGATGAAATTTTAGCGACATATAGTGTAAAGGGGTTATACTTTTGTACTTCACCCCAATCAACAGTTAAATACCAGGCACAGGGAGATGACCTTAGTTTTGGCTGTTCTCTTCACCTTGGCTAATTCATGGGGCTCGGCTTAGTAAAGAGACCTCAACAGCCAGCATTCCTCATAGATGGAGAAGACAGTGCCTCAGTCATGAAGGGGGATCTGAGTAGCACAAAATGGCATCCCATTGAGCCATTTGAGTACTATACTTGTTTTGTAAGATAAGTTTATCCCAGCTCCCCATCTAGGAACAGCTCCTTCAAGATTTTAAACGATATCTTTTCATGGGGAAACTTACATAAAGTAGGAGGAATATAGCCTGAAGTATAGCCTCAGCTGCTGTAGTTGCTCCAAGGACTCCAATTAATATTCATTATTTCTTTCTTCTCTACTTTCTATCTTCCCTTCACCTTCAGTTGGCATCTCTAACCAGTTTGGGAAGATTATCTGATGGCAC
>NW_017732859.1:154245-156289 GCF_001890085.2 Hipposideros armiger | reverse complement strand
TCTATCAAGAGGATATAATATTTCTAAATATGCATGCACTCAACTTTGGAGCACATAAATATACGAGTATAAAACAAATATTAACTGACCTGAACAGAGAAATGGAATAGTAGGGGACTTTGGTATATCACTTTCAACAATGGGTAGATCATCCAGACAGAAAATCAATAAGGGAAAATTAGACTTAAACTACACATTTAACCATATAGACTTAACCAATATTTATTAAATATTCCATCCAACAGCACCAGGATACACATTCTTCTCAGGAAGTGTGATGCCTCAGCTTTATTATTTCTCAAGAATTTACTTGGGTATTTGAGGTCTTCTGTGTTTCTATGTGAATCAAAAGGGTTAATATCCACAATATCGAAAATATTCATTCAATTCAATAGCAAATAAGAATTTATTTAAAAATGGGCAGAAGGATTGAATAGACATATTCTACAGAAGACATCCACATGACCAATACATGTGGATTGTATTGAAATTGTATTGAAAAGGTACATGAAAAGGTGCTCAATATCATTAATGATCAGGGAAATGCAAATCAAAACCACAATGAGATCTCACCTCACATTTATTAGAAGTGGTTATTATCAAAATGACAAGAGATAACAAGTGCTGATGAGCATGTGGAAGAAAGGAAGCTCTTGTGCACTGTTGGTGGGAATGCAAATTGGTAAAGTCACTATGGAAAAATTAAAAATATAACTTAGAAAATTAAAAATAGAACTACCATATGAACCAGCAATTCCATTTTTGAGAATATATCTAAAGAAAATGAAATCATTATATCAGAAATATATCTGTACCCTTATGTTCAGTGCAGCATTTTTCACAAAAGACAAGATATGGAGACAACCTAGGTGTCAATTGACAGATGAAATGGATAAAGAAAATGTGACCTGTATATACAATGAAATATTATTCAGCCATAAAAAGAAGGAAATTCTGCCATTTGTGACAACATCTATGAACCTTGAGATCATAATGCTAAGTGAAAGAAGACAGAAAAAGATAAATAATGCATGGCATGACTTATATGTGGAATCTAAAAAAGAGAAGTGGTTGTAGAGTCTGGGGTGTTGGGGAAAAAAGGAGAGAATGATAAAATGGTACCTACAACCTTTCAGCTATAAAAGGAATAAGATCTGAGGAACTAATGTACAGCATGGTGACTATAGTTGTTAACACTATTGTATATAATTGAAATTTGCTAAGGGAGTTGAAATTAAATATTATCACACACAAAAAGTATGTATATATGAGGTGATAGAGTGTTAATTAATGAGATGATGAAAATCCTTTCATAATGTATACATATATCAAATCAACACAATGTACATTTTAAATATCTTATGATTTCATTTGTCAATTATACTTCAAAAAACCTGAAATTTAAAAAGTAAAAAAAAATAAAATAAAATAACAAAATAAAAAACAAAACCCTAATGCATAGGGTTGACATAGAACACTCAATTATGAAATTCCATTTTTGTCTTAAAGTTAATGAATTTTCATGTATATATGCATATAAACCTTTCATTAAGTTCTAAGTATTGAGAGATATCATTACTTGTTCTTTTGCCCTTCTCTCAACGTCTAATAGTTCACTGAATGAATGGGATCAATATTAAAATGACCCATTTAATTACTACTACATTTATTAATATGAGATTTCAAATTGCTCTTGAATTTGAGCTAGCCATATTGTCTCATTGTGTGTTATATACGTGAGGCTGGTCCAATTTGATATAGTAAGGAGAGAAAACACAGAAATTATCTGAGGGAGAATATAATCTTTACCAATGCTTTTAACTATTTTGGATTTAAATTATCTATACTATTCTTGGAAATTTCAAAGGGAACACTTTACCATGTAACTCAATGATAAGTTCACCTCATCCATATCATTTCTTTTATGATTTTCCCTGAAGTTAGAGAAAGGAAAATAATAAGATTTACCATTTCCTTTCAATGCTACTTTAATTAACATAAAACATTGGAAAGATAATTGGATCTGTGAAAATAAAAATGAAAG
>NW_017732859.1:147598-150465 GCF_001890085.2 Hipposideros armiger | reverse complement strand
ATAGTAGTGATGGTTTCTCAACACTGTGAATATTCTAAATGCCACTGAATTGTACACTTCAAAATGGTTAAAGGGGACATTTTATGTTATGTGAATTTAATCACATACACATGTGCGTGTGCATACACACACACACACACACACACACACACACACACACACACACTAGTGCAATGGCTCTGAGCCATGGATGGAAGCACAGGAAGTTCAGTCTGTGACTTCCCTGCTATATTCCAGGTGGTAGCGACACTGGGATACCCTAAATCTCCACCTAAGTTGGTGCCAATATGCAAAGACCCTTCCCCAAAGTTTGTCCTTATTAAATGCAGTGTGCAATTCAGCATTGTTTATGTGGTTACTTCATTTCTGTCTGTATCTACCACACAGAAGTCTCATCCAAGCTATTTGACACTGAGTTTTCACATCAGGTTCTCAGCAAGTACTCACTGAATAAAGAAATACATAATAGGAGGGAAAAATGTACAAAGATAGCCTGCATATCCTTCATCCAATTTCCCACAGTGGTAACATCTTGTGTAATTATAGTACAATAGCAAAATGAGGAAATTGACATTGATAAGATCCCTAGATTTTATCTAGGTTTCACTAACTTACATATACTCACTGTGTATATAGCTCTATGTAATTTTAATACATATGCAGAGTTCTGTAACTACCACCACTATTATAATAATGAACTGTTATTGTTTTGTAGCCACATCCAGCCTCCTTTTTCCCCCATCTTTTGTCCTGTGCAGATCCTGTCTCATAAATACTAACTACCTCTCAAGATCAGGTGAAAACATGTTGGAGGAGTACCCAATAGTTGGGAGAAAATTATCCAAGAGATTTCGTCAAGGAGCTGGTACCTGAGCTGAATCTTCAATGAGAAAATGTTTATAGAATGTTTTGTGAAACTCCCAACATAAACATTCAAATTGAGTGTTTTTTTTCAGTTTTGCTCACATTGCCTCTGTTGTTGTAGTTATTTTTGTTATTATTATTGCTATTATGATGAATAACTAGGAATTAGACAGCTAAAAGAGCTCTGGGAGTGGAGAATGTGGTAATTCCAGGGTAAGAAAGTTAGTGGACAGAAAAGCATATAGAACATATACAGGCATGTAGAGCATAACACAGAAAAATTGAAAGTAATTCAGTATAGCTGGGCTTCAAAACAGAATAGGAAAACTTGAAGGAAGGGAGGACACAACAGCATTTGTGAGTTGTTCTGAAAAGGATAAGAAACTAGTAAACTGATGGCTGATGCTCATTTCTGAGCAATCTCTCCAATGGTAATCTAGTTGTGTATTAGAGGGAGACAATTGTGGATTTAGGTTGACTAGTGGTGAGTCTGTGCACTGTTTCAGATGAGAAAGTTGGTTTGAGCAGAACTGGTGAGAGTGAGCATGGGGAGAACAGAATGGATTTGGAATTTAAGTAGCAGAGTTGACAGATTTGGTGATTGATTTAAAGTAGAGGGAGAAAAAAAAAAAAGAAGAATGAATTAATTGCAAAGCTAGGTTTCTGGCAAAGGCACGTGTGTGGATGGAAGTGCCAGTGATTAACACAGTGGTTCTGGAAAGAAAAACAGACCCAGAGTAAGATTGTTAGTTAAATTTAGAACATGCCTTGTGTTTTAGTTCATTGGGTTGTGGAAACAAAATATTACACTGGGTGGCTTATAAACAGCAGAATTTATTTGGCTCAAAGTTCTGGAGGCTAGAAGTCTGAGATCATGGTGCCAGCATGGCCAAGTGAAGGCCCTTTGCTGAGTCACAGATTTCTCCCTGTATCCTCACATGAGGGNCTGAGGAGCAAAGGGTTTGGACCTAATATCTAGCACTCCAACTTTTCAGGCTTGTACCTGAGGCATGACCTTCAAAATGCCTACCTCTGAAAACCAGTGAGGTGTGCATCCATGAGACCCACAAGACTATAGCTGGCTAAGAAGTAGTTAGTGGGCTATCAGGGAACACAGCACAAAGTTGATAGAAGAACTAATCTCCTAAGATTTCTCAAAAAGAGGGCTATTTCCATACTTTAAAAGCTGCTACTTAAGGATCAGTCTTCTAATTTAGCAGGAATCTAGAGAATGACTGTGATCCTCCCTGAAGACCTAGGTGGCCTTTGGGTAGAGTCTCCCTGTCCTCTCTCAGGTGCTAGTCTCCCTGGCAGAAGCTTGTGCACAAGTCTTGTATTCCAGCTTTTGTGGCTGCCATCAGGAGATGCACCCCTCAATCAGCTGGCTCTGGGGTCTGCTATTCTATGGTCCCACAGGACCATGGCAAACAAAGCTCTTAACCAGCTGTTCCCCCAGGGCTCAGTGCAAAGAGAAACAGACAGAAACTTCCATCTCCCAGCCTTTCCTTGAAAGAGGCCTATTTGCATACTTTAAAAGCTGCTGCCTAAGCATCTGGCTTTCATTAAGCCTGCATTTAGGTGCTGAAAGAGATCCTACCCCACGGGAGACTAACAGATCTTGGCATACCCTCAACTACTGGGAGCCACTAAGAACAAAGAAGGTAAGTAGCTGGGAAAGCTACAAAGGAGGAAGAATTGAGAGCTTGGGCAGGCTGAATGAAAAGGTTCATCTCCTACACAGACCGCTCTGTCAAGACTGGGAGAGGTGGTTGTTATATCTAATGTGTAGAAACTTATTCAAAAAGTCTCTCCCACCCCCCCAAAAAGAAACAAAAGAATATGTCTCAAAGAAAAGTACATGACAAAACTTCAGAAACAATCTTATTGAAATGGCAATAAGTGATTATCTCACAAAGAGTTTAAAAGACAAAAGTAACAGCCAGTAAACAATTAACAAAGTAGCAATAAAAAGCCATATTTATCACTAAGTATTTTAAATGTCA
>NW_017732859.1:115233-145738 GCF_001890085.2 Hipposideros armiger | reverse complement strand
AAGCTCTATATAAATAAGCTCTATATAAGTAGCAAGCATTTTCATTGTTATATCCCCAACAACTACTATTGAATCAGGCAGAGAACAATCATACAAACATTATTTATGGGATGAAAGATGTTTGGGTATGAAGGAAAGAATGTATTATGAATTTCTAACAAATGATACATGTCTCCCAAGAAGAATTTTGAACAAATGGAGTAGATTTGATAAATAGTGGGGGAGGGGATCCTCAACTAAAATAATACCTAAGTTTTGTATTGCAAAAACAAAAAATTTGTATTGCAAAGCCATTTGCAAAATATATTAAATATTATATCTCTATAGCTGTAAGCATAATGCTTTCTATTAGATGGATTTTTTAATCTAGTAAAAAAAAAATAAAAAGTGTCTGTTCTGCGCCAGGCAGTGTTCTAAGCTCTGTGATAACCATAACAAACAAAACAAGGCCTTGCCCTCATGGAAGTTATGTTCTCATGGGACAAGATGGGCATATAAATAGTAAGCAAATAATTATGTAGTGTGCCATAAAGTAATCAGTACCGTGGAAAAATAATGAAGCAGGGTAAGGATGTCAGGAGTATCAGAGGCAGGAGAGGGCCTGTTTTATTTAGAGTGATAAGGGAAGGCCTCACTGATTAGGTGTTAATATAGCAGAGACCCAAAGAAAGGAAGTAGGAAATCATGTGGATACGGAGATGAGAAGAGGGATTGGTTTAGGCAGAGAGGTTAGAAAATTCTTGAAGTGAGAATATGTTTGTCAACTAAGAGGAAAAGCCCTAGCAGGGCTTGAAGCCAGAGAGGTATCCCAGGAGCCAGTTCCTATGAGTTTAAGGCAGCCGTGTGCTGACATTTAACTTTTATACACAGACCAATAAGCATTGGAAAGGATGCTTAACCAATTCATAAATCAAAGAAATAAAAATTAAAGTAATTTTGTTTGGGGCCTGAAAAATTGACAAGATTGATCATGCATCATGTTGGTGAAAATATGGGAAAATGAGCCACATCACATTTGGGTCATGGGAGCTGCACATTTGAATAATTGTTTGAACAATAACCTATATAGAAAATTTTGATTTCAATGCATTTGACCCTGTCATTTTAGTTCTGAGAATTTTTCCAATAATGTTATTGTAATGTTTTCCAATAATGTTATACATTTAAAAATATATTTACAAGGAAATCTTTACTATAAAATTGCTTAAGATAATTTGGGAATTACCTAAATTACTAAAATACATTCTAATATATCCATTAAATAGAATATTAGGCAGCTATTAAATATGCAAACAGTCTATGGCAGAGAGAGCCACTTGAGACCCAATATCTTTCCTAATAGAAGCCCCAATTTTTTAGTTGGGCATGTGGCAACATGCAATAAACACTCCATTTCTCAGCTTCTGTTGCAGCTATGAGTTGTTCTGTGACTAAGTTATGGTTAATAGCTTATATAAAGAAATGGTTCTATGAAACAATGGGGTCATTACACATTTTTGTCTCTTCCTCTTTTTTACTGTCTGGAATGTTGCACTTTAATGATAATAAAAGCTGTAGCTTCAATAGCCACATTGATCCTTTGCAATATAAGGCACTCATTGAGGAGAGATCAAAAGGATGGCCTAGGGTAAGAACACAGGGAGACCCCTCCACACGGCCGCAAATCAGCCCTAGATTGCCTTCCCCCAGGTTTTTAGGCTTATTCTGTTTATATTGCTGATGCTTTACATCTCTGTTACTCACTTTAACCCTAGGTGATTATTATTATTTTTTTAATGCAAGTCATAAGGTAGCTAAACAGCATGTTTCTAAATATATCTGGGCGTCTGTTTATGGGGAGAGAGGGAGAAAGATGGCAAGTTGGAAGAGAGAACATAAATCGTCTGTGGAACAGGTGATTTTCACTTCCTTCTTAATAACTTTCAAATGTAATGGGATATTTTTACATAGTCTTAATGTTCTCAAGATTAAAATAAAAAAACTTTTTAAATGTTTCTATAAATTGGCTTTCATCTATATTTGAAAATTAAAATAATGAATATACACATACAGATGTATTGGTAATTTTTTAAAAGTTTAAACTTTGATAATTTTTAAAAGCTACTACAAAGGAATAAATTCAGACTGGCCTTTATATTTGTTTTTCAGTGAACTTGTAAGTGATTGCATGGAGAAAACATTTTCAGATATTCTAGGGGTCATTAAAAATATAACTCATAGTTGTTTGCAAAATATCATTAAAAACAGCCTATGGCCAAGTTAGAAATAAATAAAAATAAATCAAATCAATATAAATAAAAAGTAATATAAATAAGAATCTAATCTAAAATTATAAAGATGTGTTTTCTAAATAAAAAATTAGTAATATTATTTCAAGAGTAGAGTAAATGAATAATTCTCTATAAGAAAGAAGATTTTATCCTAAGAATCCAATCATTGCTTAATATCAGGATACCTATTAATATACTACCAGTAGTTCAAACAGAAAGGTCATACTTTCTTTCCATTTATTCTGCATAAGGGCCCAAAATTACATTCATCCCTGAGAAGGAGACAAACTGTATGAAAAATAACAATGTAAATATACATTTTATTATCAAAAGAAATCTAGCTTAAATGAACAGGAAATATTATAATTAATGATGCAATACTGGAGGCATTTTCATTAAATAATAATTAAGAATGCCCACTATCACTATGTTAATTGTATTATTTTTCTAAAGGTATATGATAAATATAATACTTCATGAATATGATATAAAAGCTGTGATTATTGGTAAAGAAAAGACAAATCTATGATTTGCAGTTGATAATTTTTTTTAGTGGGGTGACAATAATTAAGCTACATAGGTTTCAAGTGTACAATTCTGTAATACGTCATCTATATACCACAGGTGTGTTCATCACCCAGAGTCAGTTTTCCTTCTATTACCATATAGATAAAATTTTATGTATAGAATTTTCAAAAGAAAAACTAATTGAATAATTCTCAGCGAATGTTCAGTACAGATCCTGAATTAAGTTTATGAGTATATTTAAGGATCAATAGTGCCTGCCATTTTCTTTTCTTAACATTCATAGCAATAATCAATTGGAAACTATGGAGCAAAGAAATAGCAATCAAAATAGTAAGAAAATACAATTTGCCTAGGAATATACTTACCCCAAAATTTGAGGAGGTTGTAGGAAGAAAAACATAAACCTTTGCTTAAAGATAAAAAAGAATATGTGACTTAATGATTACATAAAACATGGCCCTAAGCAACTGAGTGTACATATGTAAATCCCATTGAAATCCCTTTAATTGTCAGAAAACTTATAACATCATTCTAAAATTCCCCTGGGAGCATGTACAATACAGGAATAACTAAGAAGAATGTGAACAAGAGAGGACTAATGAAGGTTATAAAACTGCAGTGATTGGGCAGGCCGAGTGGCGCATTGGTTACGAGTTGGCTTGGGACGCCAGCTCTGAGCAGCAGGGCCCCAGTTTGGATCCCACATGAGGGCCAGTGACACTGCGTCCTCTACAGCTAAGATGGTGAACAACAGCTTGACCTGGAGCTGAGCTGCCGTGAGTTGCCAGTGATGGCGTAGACTGCAGTAGAGCTGGCCGGCAGCTGGCATGGGCTTTCGTGAGCTGCTATGAGCTGCTGTGAGCCGCCGTGAGCGGTGGTCCAATGGCCAGCGAGCGATTGCCTCATGCGGGAAGAGTACAGTGATAATACCAACATGGGCCAGTGAAGCGATGTCCTCCACAACTAGACTGAACAAAAAAGGACAGCAACTTGTCTGTTCCCCTTTCCCTATTCCCCAACGCTGTTCCCCTCCCTCAATTCCCTAATAAAATCTTTAAAGTAACAAAAACAAAAAAACCCCACAGTGATTAACAGTGTGATGTGGCATGATAAATCAGTGATGTAACAGTAATGACTTCTACCATAAACAGTCATTCACTGTGTGACAGGCAGTGTAACAGGGAGGCACGACATACACAGAACATCGCACCTGGTCTATGAGTCAAGTGTTAGTGTATCTACTTCATACGTGGAAACTGGTGTTGGAGAAGTTAACTAATTTATTTTAAAAATGCCACAATTAGTATTTTATACAATATAAAAGAATATAAAAGAAGGCCTCATTCCACATTGGAGATGCTAATCAGTGAGAATGATTTCCTTACTTTCTATTTTCTAGACCAGCTTTCCAGACACCTGGCTATTTTTTGTTTCATATCTAAATGAGTATTAGGTTACTTATTATATGTTTACATTAGGCCATTGTTTCCCTTTGAGGATTTTGCTGTTGTTTGTTTGTTTGAAGTTAGTTTGAGTAGATTTCAATCTCTTACAGTCAAATATTCCCTAACATACATGTCAAAATCTAGTGTCTTTGTTTTATATCCTCCAAAAATAGATAGCACAGAGCACATTCTAAACTAAAGTTAAAGACAATGCTACAATTTTAAGAAAAGGAAGTATGATTTAAGAAGTTTATCTTTCATATTCATTGAAAAAAATCAATAATATCTTCACTAATAAAACTTCATAGTTCACAGCACATAACTTACCTCTATTTTAGAGGACAAAAAAAAACTTAAAATCAATTATAAGAAATTATAGATGGAGTAGTACAGTATTTAAGCTTGGAAAATAAAAGCAGACAGAAATAAATGTAAATGAATTACATTACAAAACATTTGTGCTTTTTACATGTCACATAATATCATAAACAAAATTTATTATCAAACAACTAAGTAAAAAATACTTGCTAACATAAAAATACTTGCTAACAATCTGACAATTAAGTTCACGAAAACTCACCCTAGAAAAAGTGCTACATAACTCATTGCTGAAAATTACTATGGTCACCTTCCAAATACTCCCCTTGGTAAGCCATGCACCGACGCCAGCGCCTAGTCTACCCTTCAAAGCAATTTTGGAACTCTTTTTCTGGAATGGCCATCAGAGCTGTCGTTGTATACCCTTCATGTCCCAAACGTCATCAAAATGTCTTCCTTTCAATATTTCCTTTATTTTTGGGTAAAGAAAGAAGTCATTGGGGGCCAGATCAGGTGAGTAGGGAGGTGTTCCAGTACAGTTACTTGTTTACTGGCTAAAAACTCCCTCAAAGAGAGTGCCATGTGAGCTGGTCCATTGTTGTGATGCAAAAACCAAGAATTGTTGGCGAAAAGTTCAGATCATCTGACTTTTTCACGCAGCTTTTTCAGCACTTCCAAATAGTAAACTTGGTTAAATGTTTGTCCAGGTGGTACAAATTCATAATGAATAATCCCTCTGATATCAAAAAAAGGCCAACAACATCGTTTTGACTCTTGATTTGGACTGACAGAACTTTTTGATCATGGAGAATTGGCTGACTTCCATTGTACACTTTGACGCTTTGTTTCAGGGTCGTATTGCTACACCCATGTTTCATCACCAGTGATAACACGGCCCCAAACATTGTCTTACCTCTCCAAAAGGCCTTGGCAAACTTCGATTCTCCATTGCTTTTGTTCATTGGTGAGCTCCTTTGAGACCATTTTAGCACACACCTTTCTCATGCCAAGATTTTCAGTTAAGATTTTCTTGTTTCTCTGTCAGTGTTCACTTGGTCTGCTATGCTTCTCACAGTCAGCTGATGATTTTGATGCACAATTCGATGAATTTTCTCTTCAGTTCCACTCTTTACTGGCTGTCCTAAACTCTCTTCATCAGTGATACGTTATCTCCCCTCAGAAAAATGTTTAATCCATTTGTACACTGCTGTTTTCTTCATGGCATTATCCCCATAAACTTGGACTAATAAGTCCCTGATTTCACTTCTACTCTTGTCAAGTTTAACAAGAAATTTAATGTTAGTTCATTGCTCTAATTCTAGCTCAGACATTCTCGCAATGGCACACAAAAACACGTAACAATGTAATGAACGTCATTCAGTGAGACACTGCCACACATCGCCACAAACACAACTGTGAGACACTGATATACCAAGGTTATGAAACCTTTACCGGGCTATTTGTACAGTGCTGCCAATGTAAGCACATGGTGGCAAGTTCATGAACTTAATTGCCAGACCTTGAATGAACATGAGCTAATATGTTGCTATAAGAAAAAGGTTTACACAGTTGATAAAAAACACAAAACTTATAACAAAATAGAAATATATTATTAATAGTTCACAAAAAGCTAGTTAATGAAGATGTTAAAAGTTCAATGATAACAAAATATGCCAATGAAACTATTTTTCATCTATCAAATTAGTAACTTCACTAAAAAGAAATATTTAAGGGCTGGCCTGGTGGCTCAGTTGGTTAAGAGTTAGCTTAAGAGTACGAGCTCTGAACAGGGCCACTGATTTTAATATTCACATGGGCCAGTGATGCTGCGCCTGAGCTGAGCTGCCACTGAACTTCCAACAGGTGGCAGGATGGCTCCGCTGGTGAGCACATGCTCCTAACAACAAGACTGCCTGTTCGATGGTGGGCTATGCCCACCCACAACTAAGACTGGACTCGGCACCTTGAGCTGAGCTGCCACCAGATAGCTCAGTGGATAGAGCATGCATTCTTTTTTTTTTTTTAAAGATTTTTTTTTAATTGGGGAATTGGGGGGATGGGAAGAGTGCTAGGGAATTGGGGGGAAGGGAACAGACAAGTTGCTGTCGTTTTGTTCTTCAGTCTAGTTGTGGAGGATGTTGCTTCACTGGCCCAAGTTGGCACCATCATTGTGCTCTTCCTGGGTGAGGCACATCAGTCGCCGGCTTCTGGACGGCCGCTCACTGCGGCTGCTGGCCGCTCACGCTGGCTGCTGGCTACACATGGTAGCCCATGGCAACCCACTGCCACAGGGGCTGCAGCCTACGCCGTCCCCGGCGACTCACAGCAGCCCAGCTCCAGGTTGAGCTGTTGTTCAGCATCTTAGCTGTGGAGGGCAGTGTCACTGGCCCTCATATATGGGATCTGAACCGGGGCCCTCTGGTGTCCCAAGCCAGTTCTTAACCATCGCGCCACTCGGCCGGCCCGAGCATGCATTCTTAACAACAAGGCTGCCACATGGGATGGTGGCTATGCCCACCCACAAGTAAGACTGAACTTGGCACCCTGAGCTGAGCTGCTGCCTGGATGGCTCAGTGGATACAGCATGCGCTCTTAACAACAAGGCTGCTGGTTCGACTCTCACATGAAATGGTGGCTATGCCCACCCGCAACTAAGATTGTAACACAGCACCTTAAGCTTAGAGGCCACGAGCTGCTGATGCACAGCCAGATGGCAACTGGCGCCCTCTGCAACTAAGATTGAAGAACAACAACTTGGCTGATCCCTTTCCCCAATTCCCCAACACTGTTCCACTCCCCCAACTCCCCAATTTAAAAATAAAAAATTCATTTCTTTGTCAGTCATTATCTTAGATTTCTTATATGCATATGGCATAAAATTTTGATAGTAAAGTGTAAAAATATTTGCATCTAGAAATTCCACTTTTAGGAATACATTTGAAGAAAATAAACTTACACCTAGACAAAGCAAAAGCATAACAATTTGCATCATCATACAGTGTGTATGAAATAAATATTGAAAACATCATCTAAAAGTTTAAGTAATATATACTATAATTCCTGATGGAATATTACAAAATCAAAAATCATATTTAGGGCATTTTATTGCTATTTGTTATGGTTACAACAAAATAATAAAACAAACAGAACTGATTTTACAAAATTAATGAACTTTATAAAAATAAGTTGAGTTTATTACGGAGTTATAAGAAGGTTAAGAAATATTATTTCTTAAGTCAGAAAAAGTCAAGAACCATATGACTTCACTGATATCTGGGATACAAAACTGAAAGCAATAAAGGAACAAGACAAACAAATAAAGAATCAAAAACTCATAGACACAGACAATAGTTAAAAGGTGTGGGGGGTGATAGATGAGGGTAAAAGGGATCAAATACATGGTGATGGAAGGAGAACTGACTCTGGTGGTGAACACACATGTGATATTAGATGATGTATCAGAGAATTGTACACTCAAAACCTATGTAATTTTACTAACCATTGTCACTCCAATAAATGCGATTAAAAAAAAATGTAATACGGTATCCTGGGTGGGATCCTGGAAGAGAAAAAGATATTATGTAAAGGAAATCTGAATAAACTATGGACTTTAACTAATCAACTAAACCATTTACTAATGAACTCAACTTTAGTTGGTTCATTAATTATGACAAATGTACTATAGTAATGTAAGACAATAATAGGGGATACTTAATGCTGGGCATATGGGAACTCCCTGTACTATCTTCTCAATTTTTCTGTAAATCTTAAAAACTGTTCTAAAAAATAAATTTTATTAAACATTTTTTAAAAATATATTATTTCTTCATTAAAATATTTTATGGTTCTTTATATTTAATTTATTTTTTGCAATGAGCATCACTTACCTTTATGATAAAATAAAAAAGCAAGCATACTTTTAAAATAATTTTATTGAACATTAACAACAGTATGATAGTGGTTTTAGCCTGGTATTTGAGGAAGGTGGGCAATTGGGAAGTTTGGTACAAAAGTAGTCTTGATCAAAAATTGACTGTAAATAATAGATTCATAGAGACCATAATGCCTCCGTCTTCCTGGAAAAAGTAGAGAGAAGAAAACATGAGTAACTGGATTATGGGAAGTAAGCTATAAATAGAACTAATCTCTATTTTCACAAAAGGGCTGTGGTCCTGTCATGCCCAAATGGGGAGATCTGCACTAAGGCCTCATTGCCTCAGCATAGATGGAGCAGCAGTCCTAGTTGACACCGTGGTACAAGTAGACCTCATCACAAACCAAGAAGGGATGTGACCCAGCAAAACGGACTTCTTGGGGAGGAAGCCAGACACCAGCTGTACATAACGTGTCTGATTATTTTGTTTTGCACATGCATCAGAACTAAATATTTTCTATTCACTGAGTAGGTTCTTGAGAAAGTAAGGACTGAAGGGTTTTCTAGCTGAACGTATCATTTCTTATGCAACCATTATACTATGGCCAAAGTCAAAAAGGGTTTCAACCATTAAGAGAAGGCAGATCAGATGATCCTCAGTGACAACAGGACATGAGCACTCTGTCATTATTCTCTGTTCTACCTAGATTTTATGTATAGACTCTGAGCTGGGAGCACCCAAATCCATTTCTTGGATATATTTACCTGAGATGCTTCATATAAGTGTTAAATCCCAGGGAAGAGGTAGAAATAACGTGTCATAGTTACTCTTTCAATTGTGGGCATCTGGGCCAGTACTTCCACATTCTCAAATGAACGCTGGACCTAAATTAGTAAAAAAAAAACCTTTAGAGATTTTCCAAAAAGGAAATTTGGACTTCTCTCTCAGAAATGAGAAAACTTATAGTATGTATTAAGGCCATAGCCAGATAGTATAAACAGAAGAAATATTTAGCTTTTCCTTGGATACAGTGCATACATGAAGAAACTATTGTAGAACCCTCAAAAGTAGTCCCTTAATGGGCAAGGCTCTCAGAATCAGAGAAACTCACAGTGGTTCTATGTATTACTTCAAAAACTTCCTGTTTAAATAAACTGGGAGTACAGGAAGAAGCATCAAGAGGACTTAAAGGCTTCAGAATTCCCATAAAAGATTTGCAAATGGCTCTACAAAGTTTTCTGGGGCATAAAATTAAAAGGACAAGATGGTCCCTACCTTTCGAAAAATCTCCTCCAAATGATAACACCAAGAATATTCTTTCAAGTGGTAGATAAGTTGGGAAATGAAGAGAGAGCCATATATTTCCGTTCTCCAAGACATATTATCTGCAAATAAAATGTATTAAAATATTAGAGGATGTGGCCTTTGCTTGAGTGTAGAAGACTCCTAGAGTGATGGCTTTTAGACCAAGTTTGATTTTGGTGCTTTGGAGGAGAGAGGGAAGCCAAATCTGGATAAAGCTGGGGCCTCATGTTTTTATACAGCCCAGAGAAAACCATGTGGACCCTCAATCATATATACCCCCTTGACTTTCATAGTTAGCAGGGTCAAAGTTATGGCCCTCAGGATTGCAAGTACTGGGAAAGAACCTATGTCCTTTCAGCACTTCCTATATAGTAGAAAAAAAAGAAACAAGTTCTTGACATTTCTTGATTCTAGGCCTTCTCTTCATCTATACTGTTTCCTAGTATAATTTTTTGCACATATAGTTTTGTTGTGTGAATATCTTTTGAATTACTACTTCTCTTTTACCATTGCAATGTAATGAAATATCTCCTATTATAAGAAAGCGAATATTCTATTTTTCATTTCTCTACAAATCCCTCCCTATTTCTCCTTCCTTTTTTTAGTCAAAGTTCTCAAATGTGTCTCTACTCACCATCTTCATTTTCTCTTAACCTGCTCATTCCCATCTAGCTTCTCCCTCCCATACTGTATTTGTCACCCATATTCTCCAAGTCATTAAATCTAATGGCAATGTATTGGGCCTCACCTTTACCTGATCTCTCATTCACATAAGAAATTATTGGTAATGCCAATAGATTTTTTTTGCAGTAACTGTGACAACACATACTCCTACTTTTCTGATTCTCTGACCATAACTTCTGAGTCAAATTTGATGACAAATATTTCTGTCTCTGACTTGGAACTCTAGAGTTCTTCCAGCCTTACCTGTAGGATCTCTTCTCACTCTATTCTCTGTTCCTAGATAATTTCATCAATTTTTAGAATACTAAATAGCATCCCTAGGCAAGTATCTCCCAAAATTCTAACACAGATCTGTCCTCTGAAAAATACAGCTATGTAACCCTTTTCTCTTCATTTCATCTTGAAATACATATGCCAAAGATACCTCAAACTTTCTTGAGGATTCCCATTTTAATGAATGCACCATAGTCATACACTTAAAACCTATTATTCCTTCTTCTTCGCCTGCCATATCCACTAAACCATAAAGTCATATTAATTTCTATATACTAATTATTTCTTATATCCAACAACTTACCTCATTCCAAGACTATCATTATTACCTATGGCTTATAATACTGCAATACCATTTTAACCTACCTCCCTATATCTACTCTTCTTATATCCATTGCCCACAGAATACCCAGAGTGATTATTTCAAAATGGAAATATTATCATTTCCTTGCTTAAATTTTAACAAAATTTTGATTACTATTAGCACAAAGTAATGTTAGTAATAAACTATATTGACATATACTTTATTCCTTAACATATGAGGCCTCAAATTGTGTGGCTCCTGCCTGCCTCTCCAACCTCCCTCTTGTTAACCCTCCCCTGGCTCCATGCTCTAGCCTCACTAGCCCTGTTTTCCAAGCTCCTTTCTTTCTCAGGCACTCTGTGTACACTTCTCTTTCTGTCCACAACGTTCCTTTCTTACCCTTACTGTGGTTAACTGCTTCATTTTTCAAATTTGAGTACTAACTTTCCTTTAAAGCACTTATCCCTGTTGACAATCATTTATTTCTGTTATGTTGTGTGTGTTTTTTCCCCAATTAATTTCTGTTTCTCTGGCCTGCCTGTACACTCTGTAATTTTGAGTAACCATGTCTGCTTTATCATATGCCCAGTCCTAGAACATAGTATGTGTACAAAAAAATGAATGCAGAAATTTCATCTATTAGACTTCATTTTCTCAGCTAAATTAAACATATGTGTGTCAGGCCATATATGACTTTTAAACTACATTTAATAGAAAAAATATAAAGCTCTTCTTTTAAATATGTATCCCCTAATATATAAAATAAACTGAAGTAGAGCTCTTCCAGCTGTGCAGTGGGAGTTGCCCGCATGGCTTTCTTCCTATTATGCAAGACTAGACTCAGAGGGTACTCCAGTCCATTGCTACTCACATATGGTCATGGACCAACAGCACTGCCATCACCACGGAGATTTTCAGATAGGCCCTATTCCAGACCTACTGAATCAGAAATCTACATTTTAATGGGATCCCCAAGTGATTTCTATGCACATTAAAGTGTGTGATGACTACACTAGAGCACTTAAAACTGACTTGTGTAAACTAGGATTTTAAAATTGCCCTTGTTATGTAAATGTTTGCTGAAACAGTATCATGGATGACTGTTAAATAGATTTCCTACAGGCCAAACCACAAACGATAAGGAATATCTACTTTTATTACCTCCCACTGTGATTTTCCTATCAAAGAAGGATTTTCGGTCACTGGCTGCATTATCCTGAAGGCAGGCATTTGAATGTTAACTTATTTCCTTAGACTAGATTCAAACAATAAGCCAAGAGTTTCCATGATATGTGGAGCAAGTACTACAGTTTCCCTGGTTGGCTCATTTAATTGCTTGTAGATGATCAGGTGGACCAAGCCATGAGAAGATAATACATTTCTGTGCCATGACTATACTCAAACAAACAAACAAATAAACAAAAACAAAGTAAAACCTTTTATTTCATTTATAGATAGACTACTTTAAGTCTTTGGACCCTCTCCAAACTCCTGTTTAGTTTGAAAGTTTCCTCCAAAATCAAGACTTGCACAGTCTGACAATTAAGTTTGCAAACTCATCCTAGAAAAAGTGCTACATAACTCATTGCTGAATATCACTATGTTCACCTTTGAAGTACTCCCCTTGGAAAGCTATGCACCAATGCCAGTGCCTAATGCACCCTTCAAAGCAAGTTTGGAACTCTATTTATGGAATGGCCATCAGAGCTGTCATCGTATTATCCTTCATGTCCTAAATGTCATCAAAATGTCTTCCTTTCAATATTTCCTTTGTCTTTTGGTAAAGAAAGAAGTCATTGGGGGCCAGATCAGGTGAGTAGGGAGTGTGTTCCAATACAGTTATTTGTTACTGGCTAAAAATCCCTCCCAGACAGTGAATGCCATGTGAGCTGGTGCATTGTCGTGATGCAAGAGCCATGAATTGTTGGCCAAAAGTTCAGGTCATCTAACTTTTTCACACAGCTTTTTCAGCACTTCCAAATAGAAAACTTGGTTAACTGTTTATCCAGTTGGTGCAAATTCAGAATAAATAATCCCTCTATATATCAAAAAAGGTTAGCAACAGTGTTGCAACAAGTTCACGAACTAAATTGTCAGCCCCCATGTAGCTTTCTAGTTATGACAATTTCAATATTTTAAATGTCTTTTCCACCTAAAATATCTCACTAGGGAGAAACTGTTCTTATATTAGTGATAAAATGTGACCATAGCCAGGTCTGTGATCTAGGAACTAATAGATTAAAAAACTGTTCTCTCTGAGTCACTTACGTGGAGTTGAAGATTTGAAAGCAATGAAATCCTTTTCCACATGGGTCTGTGTAACAGCATCACTCCAGAAGTAACACTGAAAGGTATGGTCATATCTACATGCAGGAGCTTCTCCTGAGTCAGCCACCCAAGTAGCCCCAGTACCTTCTGGGAGAGACATCCATGTCATATGAAAGATCTTATATTCAAACACATACACACACAAAATCTTTCTTACCATTGTTTCTTTACTTCAGTACATTTCAATGTTGCATTTATTAAAAATGCAAGTATCTTACTACTAGAAAAACTACCTCACTGACTGGGAACCATACAGAGCCCACTTAAGTTTAGAGTAAACTTGCTGACAGCCTAGTCCCAAATGACAGTGGCAATCCTAATTATTCTAGGCTACTTATCATTACTTTAGGAATGATACAGATTTATTACAATTTCTGGACTGGGCCTAAGAGTAGTATTAAAATGTTGCTTCTTTCACCCATCCCTAGGAATGTGAAGGCTAGACATCAGGCTAATAGAAAAAGTGCACATCTACTCCCTGGGTTTCCCCAACTCAGACTCACTGCCTCTGCAGGCTTGCGTGATGATGACTTTCGGTTTGTCTCTCAGATTCTGGCAGTTACGGTTGTTGAAAATTCGGAAGATGGTATCATCGTGAAGAATATCTGGCTTTTCCTTTTGGTGCAGAGTCCCATAGATTCCTTCCAGGGTGCCATGTGACATAAACACCAGGATTGTGCTGTCTGAGGATTGGTGCTCTGGGCGGGCAGCAAACTCCCATAGCACTTCTTCCATTTCCTGAAAGAAACTCCAGAATTACTATTAAGAAACTTTCCAGACATAGTTCATACTCAAACAGTAGATGGAGTTTACAAAAAGGAGTAGATACCAAAGAATCAGGTGATTTGGACTTAGAAAGATGCTGGGAGATGAAGTAAAATAAGGGGCAAGTTAGATGACAAGTCTCCAAAAAGAATGTTTTGCTTTCACCTGTTTTATATGTTGGCGCGCCCATAAATTTTTGTTGAAAAAGACAGAGAGAGAGAGAGTTTTCTGCTGACAAAAATTATCAACACTTAACAAATACAGTAAAACCTTGGATTGCGAGTAACTTGTTCTGCGAGTGTTCCACAAGACGAGCAAACATTTCTAATAAATTTTAACTTGATAAATGAGCGATGTCTTGCAATAGAGTAGTACGTGACACCGAACATCACATGATCACAACTGAGCCAATGTTTCTTCTCTCTCTTGCTGCGGGATTATGGGTGATTTTCTCCCATGCTTGGAGGTTATGGAGGAGATCTCGTCTACAGAGGAGGAGGAGAAAAAGGTGGAGGAACCCCTCACTTCAAATGAGATTAGGGAGATGTGTAAAATGTGAGAAATAGTGCAAAATTTTGTAGAAAAGCACCACCTGAATAAGACTGTAGAAGTGCGAGCGATGAATCTTTTTAATGACAATGCAATGTCACATTTTCGCAAAATCCTCAACAGGAGGTAAAATCATCATTGGATAGGTTCCTTGTTAAAGTTGCATGAAAAGAAAAAGATTCCATTGAGCCAATAGATAGCAGTGATATCGTGACAGTGAAAGTCATCCTACACAATAACCCTCCTCTCTCTTGTCTCCCTCACACCAGCTACGAAGGTTTTCAAAGGTAAGTGCAGGTGAATTTATTTTTCTTTATATTTTGTATTTTCTTTATTATTTTGTATTGTATTACAGTATTGTAATCATCTTTATATTAATATTTTTGGGTTGTGGAACGAATCATCAGAGTTTCCATTATTTCTTATGGGGAAATTCACTTTGACATACAAGTGCTTTGGATTACGGAACAAATTACGGAACATGTTTCTGGAACAAATTACATTCACAAACCAAGGTTTTATTGTACCTTCATCAGGAAATCAGGTTTAAAATGGTTTGTATAAGGTCACTCAGCATATTTTTGGCAGAGACAGAATAAAAATTTTGTCTGTGTGTGTGTGTGTGTGTGTGTGTGCGCGCATGCGTGCGCATATATAACTTTTTTTTTTTTACTGCGTACATGGTTTTACCTTTAGACACATGATATTGAAATGATAAAAGTCTCATGAGCTCCTTCTATAGGTATCAGGTAATTTCAGGGCCTAGATCTTTCATCTTACCCAGACTATCAAGTAATAGATGTCTTCCAGATTGAGGCCTTTAGAAAAATCCAACATTTTTTTAGTGAAACACTACTACATGGAGCTGCTTTAAATCTTTGATATGAGGATTATGCACTGGAGGACGCTGAAATCCAGAGGATCCTATTTTGGAGCAAATATAACTCCTGTAACATTCACTTTGTTCTTACAGCTGCTAAGGAAGAAGTTCTAAATGGTTTAGGAGGGAAGGAAGATGATCCCACTCTCCTGAGTCATTACCCGAGCTGTGATATCCTCTTTTACAACCACTGAGTAGCCAAGGTTTTCAAGCAGTTCTTTCATCCCCTTAAGGTCGATTTCAGAACTATCTCGGTAAGAAAGGTGTTTAAATTCTTTGTTGCAGATGATGAGGGCCAGGCGTGTTCTGCCCTCCTGCTCCATCACTGGATATATCTGCAATTAACAGGCACAGAGTGAGTTGTCCCAGACCCCCTCCCTTTTGCCTCCAAAGTCCACACAAAACAGGCCCTTACAATTATAGAGTGGATGACTGGAGAGCTTGGGAATAGGAATATGTCCTCATGAGGAAAGAGGTAAGAACACAAACGAGAAACATGTACTAGAAACCTGGTTTTGGTTGTGTGATGGATAGGAGTTTAAAGTGTGTTCCAAGATGTAATGGAAAAGACAAAAATGTCATGTAAGGACAACTTAATTAGATAGCATCCTATAGCATTTGGCCTGATCTTAAGGTATTTACAACAAGAACTAAAATTCCCAGTGAATCCCCATGTCTTGTTTAAGTGGGCAAATTGTATGTCTCTGTATTCCAAAGCATACTACCTCATCCGCCTTGGTTGTCTTCATTCTGTGGAAATAATCATAAGAACAAAGCTTCAACTCAGGACTGGGTTCAAAAGCCTGGATTTTCTGAGGAGCTAAAGGAGAGAAAAAAACAACAAACTCATTAAGCAGTACCATGCAATGCCTTACAATCATATAGCTCTTCTGATTGGGTTCTCATTCTTTGGCAATACTTACTACTATTCCACCAAAAAGCTAATATAATAAGAAAATCATGTCATATTTAAAATGACTAAAACAAAAACTTGAGCACTCACCCTTTTCTTTCTGCTTCTTACTAACCCCACCATAAATTTCTGTTTTATGATAGTTGGTGGTCACAGCATTGACTAATCTTTCAAACCCAACACATTAGACTCACATAAACATGGTATCTAAGGTTTGGAAGGAAGCCTAATATTAATCTACCATAGTCAAGTCATTATCCAGATATTTAAACTCCACTAACAATACCCCAATTTATTATTACCACTCTCTGAAATATTTCCACTACCAGGGAACTCACAGCATTCTAAAGCATTTTAACAGTTCTGAGTATTATAAAGTGTGAACCCTCTAAGCATTGTTATGTATTTCCTGCATTGGGACCACACAGTAAAATTTCTTTCCCTGTGAAAGCTCATGAATTCTTCTATGCCTTTAACATCTTCCCATTATTTTATGTAAATGCCCCATATAAACAATTATTGTATTTTATCTTAATTGTATTTATTGTACTGGAAGCTTAATTAAGACAAGGAAGATGTTTTTAATGTTTGTATTTCCATTGCCTAAAGTGATATATGGCCCGGGTTAAAAGTTTGTAACTAATTATTAATGAATAGTTATCTTCAACTTGAAAATAGCTACCAAGCATCCCCTCCCTCATGTTGTTTCCCCTTAGGGCAACAAGGCTCTATTCCTTCTAACATTTTGCATAAGAATGGTTTCATCTTTTTAACCAAAAAGTTCATCTACCACTCTCTCCCCATCTACTTTATTTTTCCTCCCACTACAAAGGAAGACATGTTTTTGCTCCTATGTAAGGCTAATACCTCTCTTTATGCTCTGAGTTCCATTCCGTCTCACCCACAAGGATTTTATTAAGGCATTTGTGCAGCCCTGTCTTCTACATCATCAATTTCCCCCACTCTTCCTGCTGTGTTAACCCCATTGACATATCAGCATGCCTTAATATCAGTTTATCTTTTAAAAACACCTTCCCTTGACCACATGTCCCCTCCAGCTGTTGTCCCATTTCGCTGCTCCACTTCTCAGCATAGTTCCTTAAAGGCTTTGTCTATTTTCACTACTTTCAAGTTTTCAACTCTTGTTTTTTCTTATATGCAATATAAACTGGCTATTACTCTCACCACTTAAATGAAGTACTTGTTATCAAGGTTACCACTGACCATTTTTTGCTTTTTTAGCATTTAACATGGTTGAATACAGTTTGTTTCTTGAAAAAATGTTCTGTCGGCTTTTGTGATGCAGCATTTTCCATCCATTCTTTCTAAATGTGTCTCCTCTGCTGTTCTCTATCAACATCTCTCCCCAGACAGCCTCTTCCAGCTCCATCATCTTATATGCTCTCTACATGCTGATGAACCCCAATATGTATTCCCACTCCTGATTCCTCTGTGAACTCCTCATGTGAACATCTACCTGTTTATGCAACATCTACCTTTGGCTGCAGCACATGTTTCAAACTAAACATGCACAAAGAAGGACTCCTGATGTTTGTCTACTCTTACAAATCTGTTTCTCCTGAGTTTTCTCTCAATCACAATTTTTTTTTCCAATCTCAGCAATTGGTACCCTTCACCCAGTTGCCAAGCCAGAAACCTAGAACCATCCTTGCTTGAGTCCTTCATTTCTTTTATCAGCCCACATCCAATCCATCCTTAGTTTCTGCTGACTCTACCTCCAAAACAGACTCCAATTTTAACTACTTATCATCATCTACATCATTACTACAATGCTAATCTAAAAGCTATTGTCTCTTAACTGCAACACGTAACAGCTTTCAACTAGCCTTTTTGACAATGTTTATTAGTCTGCTTCAAAACTGCTTGAAGGTTTTGCATTGCAAACCAAATCCCAATTCTTTCCCACTCTCTAAAAGGCCCCAAATGGTATGGTAGCAATGGTCTTTTTAGCAGCTCCTCCAGCCATGCCGCCCCTAATTTCCGACTGCCTAGCCAGATTGGCTTTTCCTATGACCCTGTTACATGACAAGATCTTTCCACACTCAGAGCCCTTGCTCTTGTTTCCCCTTTCCATGGAATGCTTTTGCTTTGGAGTTCGGCACAACTCCCACCCTATTGTTCAGGTACTTACTGGAATATCACCTCAAAAGAGCTCTCATAGCTGTCCACCCTGGCTCACGTGCCTCCCCCTCCACCCCAACAACAACATCTCTTTCTATGGCCTAATTCTCTTTTCTCCTGTATAATTTACCTGAAATTATACTATTTAATTTTTGCATGTTTATTATATATCTACCCTCACTACACTGTAAACTCCATGTAGACATGATTTTTATATTGCTTACTGCTATAAACACAGTAATTAGAATGGCATCCAATAGGTTTTTCAATTAACATGTGAATATACGTATCATGTGAATGGACTAGTAAAGGTTACTTTTTATTATTCCTTCGTCAGTTTGTCCAGAACTTTTGAAAATATGGCACTCAGAAGACAACACTATCACTACTCTCTTTCTAGATACTATCACTTTTTAATGTGGCCCAACAATTCATCAGTGTCTTTGGTGACCACATTGTATGTCTGATTCACAGTGTTTTTTAAACATGTATTTTTCTTAACCACATCTTTATTCTGTTTTGTGTAGGTGGTATTTGCTTGTGTCTTAGATGTTTTATGAATCCCTTTTTTTTCGTTTTAAACTGCTTTATTTAAGTGTAATCACAGCATGTTTGACATCAGTTCCTTGAGTTTCTACTGTACCATCTGACACAGAATTTCAGAGTATAGCATCTTCTTTTCATTTACTTGCTTCAGAGACTGCACTTTTTACACCCAGTGTATGATGCTTGCACTGAAAATCTTATATGAACCATAAGTTCTTGCATAATAGTAGACAGTTGTCTCAGGCATTTTTTCCCTGTATTTACTTGTAATATGCATAATTTGATGTGATTATATATTAAGTAGATATATAATTTATTCAGTACTTGTTTTGGAATGACATTTCTTTTTTAAAATTTTTATTTCTTTGAAGATGTTATTAATTCCATTTAAAAATATGAGCGATGGAAAGGTTGGAATATATACATATCAGAGAATATGGTTAGTCAGTGGCAGATGGGCTCAATGTAGAGATTTCTTGAGTATACTCCATTTCTCTTTCCACTGCACCGTAGGGTCTTTCTTATATGCCTTAGCTCAAATAATGTCATTTTGTGTCAGAGGTAAAACCAATGTCTGGAACAATTGTCATGGTCCTCAGTTTCATCATATGCACTTTCACTTCCCAATTTTTAGGAGAATTGAAGAGCAGGGATGTATATGTTAATCTTACTTTTGAAAGACTTTTTTAGGGGCAGAAGGGAGAAATACCCAGATTTCCTGAATCTAAATTCAATGGTCTTAAATTTAGTGGTCTTTCCAATATAACATATGGCCCGTAGATAGCTGCCTTACTGCAAGTGATGTATAAGAATTTCCACGAGCTACTGGATTCGGAGGGAGTTACCTGATGGAGGGAGAGCCAATGCCATGGCTGATTCAGCTTTTTTCTCATCTCTATTTTCTTCACTTTCATCTTCAGATTCTGAAGTGGAATGAACAAAAGGTTAAGGATCAATGTTCCGCAAGTGATGTATAAGAATTTCCACGAGCTACTGGATTCGGAGGGAGTTACCTGATGGAGGGAGAGCCAATGCCATGGCTGATTCAGCTTTTTTCTCATCTCTATTTTCTTCACTTTCATCTTCAGATTCTGAAGTGGAATGAACAAAAGGTTAAGGATCAATGTTCTACTCTGAAGGTTATTTCCAAACATGAAAATTACTGAAAACATAGGTTTCCTAACTCTTTACCAGAATGCATTCTGACAACGCTAGAAATCTAAGAGTTTTCACCTGTGATGTGAGATTTGGAGGTACTTACCTGCTGAAGAAGAAGAAGATGTCTCACTGTTCTCAGATTCATCATCCTCACTTTTAGAATGAGAGTCTGAAATAAAATGAAAAAAAGACAAAATTAAAAAATTTGTTAGTAAAGCCGAATATCTAGAACCTACCCACTTCAAACTCTTTCCCTTGCACTGGCAAGGAAATGACTACCTTAGCATGGGGATACTGGATGAAGCATGAAGATTTGACTCATTCTCTAAGCTCCACGTTTGTTTTAGAGGACTATAACTTTCTGCCAAGTGACGGAGGAGTCAGAGTTTCCATGAAACAATGAAGAGATCATTACCTTCCTGCTTATGTAATTCAAGGAATAATCAAATTATTTAATCAAGGCTTTTCTGCAATAGCATTTTTCATTTTGAGGAGGTAAACTACATCTCTGTACAAAAGATAGTCTTTCAACAACAACAAAATAATCCTCGAGGGGTGGTCCAAGGATTTGGAATGTGCTTATATATATATATATATATATATATATATATATATATATATATATATATATTTTACTCTGGAGTAAGGGTCAGCAAACTATGGCCTGAAGGCCCAATTCAGCTGAACACCTGTTTTTGTAATATAAAGTTTTATTGGAATATATCCACACTCATTTTTTACATATTATATATTGCTGATTTCATGCTACAACAGCATATTTGAGTCATTGTGACAGAGACCACATGATCCAAAAACATTAAAATACTGTCTTCCTTCAAAGAAAAATTGTTCCAACCCATACTCTAGACAGAAAGACACATATATGTTCCACTTATCCTCAAATTCGTTATGCTCCTTTAACAAAGAGAAATGTAGGTTCCATGAGATTCATCCCTTAGGATAAGCCACAGTGAAACAGAAGATGGTGAGTTTTTCTATTGAATATTCTATATCTGTGAATGACTGTAGAGTTCACAGCATTTGGCCAGAGTCGCACAGATTAGCCAAAGACTATCATTGAGTTTAATGCAGCTCCATCACCATTCATTTATTTAAATGAATAATTTAACAAATATTTACTCAGCACCTATTATGTAGCAGGTGCCATTTCTATGAATTTGAGATATATTCCTGAACAAAGCAGACAAAGATACATGCCTCATGGAGCTTACATTTTAGCAGGGAGAGTTATAATGAATAAGTAAATGTTATGGAGTGATTGAAGGTGACAATTGCTAAAGAAAAAAGAAAATGTGAGAAACGATTGAGGATGCTCAAATAGACACTGGAGTAGATCAGAGCATATTCCAGTATTAAATAAGAAAGTCAGGCAAAGAACGTACTAGAGATGTGGATATTTATTCTCCACTTGCAAACAGAAATAAGAAGACAAAAACTGCATAAGGATAATAGATAAAGAGCAAGGTACTAGCCCTTTGGCCCAAGGTACTCACCTAAACTCGGTTTTTCTTTGAAAAGACGCTCCACAAGTCGTTTGCTTGCTGTTTGACTTTTCTCAGCAATATTCTCAGCCAGGTTTTCAGTGCCTTCCACAAGGAGGGTCACTCCTTTCCCTAATCTTTGTAACTCATTTAACACATTATTTTCCATCAAATCATCAAAAATGTTGTCAAGAAAGTTCTTGGCAATGGACTTCACCTTGTTCATAGGATCTTCTTTAGGTCTCTTGTCTGGAAAATGATAGGATTTTAGATTTGGGCAGGACCTTAGATATGTGAATCTAAGCCAGTGATTTTTAACATGTGGGAGAATTTCCTGAAAAGTTTGATAAGCAGAGCTTCCTGCAACCCATCCCCAAAAGTTCAGATTTGATAGATCAGGGTGGAGTCTGTGAATTTTCATTTCTAACAATTCCTGATGATGCCAAAGACCACATGTAGAAAAACACTTATCTTGTTCGAGCCCATATCTTTTCATAGATGCGGAAACTGAGGTTCAGAGATGAGGTTCAACTTTACTAAGGAGCTTAATGATAGCTGACTCAGTTCAGTCTTTGTATCATCCATCATGCCTCCACCTCCTGTCACTTTTTATCAACACTTACTTTAAAAACACAATATATTCAATGTGTATAGCAGTACAACATATGCAGATTACACATTTTGTTTCCATGGGCATGGCTGGCAGGGAAGCAGTCTGTATACAGAGACTGAGAGCCCAAACTACAGCTGGTTTGCTTGCTGTGCAATTGAAAGGTCATACAGAGGGCAGAAATAGGGGGGAAATGGCAAGTTACTCTGTTAAACAACATGGAGTCTCAGCCCAACGAGAGAATGCTTATAAAATGGGGGAGAATTCTGGGTCAGTATGAGTCCAAAGAAAGGCCTAAAATCACAGGAAGGTTTTCAGAACACAAGTCCAGAATTGTCACATTTTCCTTTTTTTCCAAGAAGCTGTTAATACATTAACTAAAATACCTTGTGTGTTAGCATACTCATTACTGTGCCCCAAGCCCCCATCCCCAGAGAAAAAGAGTTTTGTCTTGTGAATGCCCCTTTCAGGGCTTCTTCTCTTCTCTCATCCTCTTTTCCTGAGCTATAAATCCCCCCCAAATACAGTCATAAACAACGGAAAAACCGGGGCCACTCACCAGCCATTGCTGCTCCGGCTCCTTGGGCAGGAAAAGCAGTGATAGTGAAAGCAGACCTCTTCCTTTGCTCTCAGAGGGCGGGTGTGTTAATATTGCCTAATTTAGAAACTGCAACTTCTCAAACTCTCGTTCTTTGCCAGGATAGAATTTGACTCCTCCTCTGATATGTAACTTCTTTCCTTTGGAAAACAGGGAGCAAAACCTGTCTTTTCTCTTTGATACAACAGTCATCAGAAGAGCAGAATGAAATACACACAGTAAATGTCTGTTCTGTTTTTCAGTCTATTTTTAACACAGTTAAATCAAATAGTCCCCTATTTGTCTTTGTGGCACCCGTTAGCCACTAAATGGCAGGGAGGCCTCACTTGACTGACGCCTGCTCAATCTTGGCTGGAAGTGAAGTGTTAATGTAGAATGCTTGAGAGGAATGAGAAACTGACTCAGAACTGCTTAACTGTGAGAGGAGTACCGCTGTTTTAATAACCCAAGTGAGTAATCTCTTTTCTCTCTTTCATGATCTGCTTACTTGTCATTTCTGGGTATTGTTTATTTACATATTCATGTGTTTATTTTTTATTTGCTTAATGCAAAAGGGACTTGCTTACTTAATTTAAATAATAATAGATTGCCATTAAAATTAAACAATAGAAAAAAAATTTTAATGGAGTAAGATCATCCAGCTTCTTTGATTTCAAACTACAAAGTAACCACAATTTTATGTTTAGTTTGTATATTTGTGAATTTTTTCCTATGCTTTAAAAAAACCCAAAATGTGAAGGTTCCTCACTGCCCTCACTTCTGTAATCCAGATCTAGGCTACCACCAAATCTGAATTTTTGCAATAGCCTTCTAGTATAAGTGCTCTTTCTGCTTCTCCCTTGGCCCTGTCATTGCATTCTCATCTCAACCCCATAGCCAGAGTAATCCTGATAAAATATAACTCTGATAATTTAATTAATTCTTCTACTCAAAGTTTTTCCAAAAACTTTCTACCTTAGAGTAAAAGTGAAAGGTCTTTTATAGTAATGGTACCTTGTATGATCTGCACCTTGGTCACCTCCCTGATCTCATGTCCTAACTTTCCCCTATGCCGTTTGCTCCGGATTCTAGCCATGCTAATTTCCTTGCTACTCCTCAAACACACGAAGCACACTCCCACCCCAGGCCATTTCTACTTGCTTTTCCTCTGCCTGGAATGTTCTTCCTTAACATGTCTTATGGCTGGCTCTCTCTCTTTCTTCAAGTTTCTGCTGCTGATAAATTTGTATGTATTTTGTTTGTTATCTTTCTCTTATCATTTTACTATATGTTTTCCTGAGGACAAGGACTTTGTTTTGTTTTCTGTTTGATGGCCAATACCTGATGTAGAGTCAGTTTTTAATATTTAAGGTTGAATGAATGAGTGGATCTTTTGTTGATTATATGCATTGTAAAAATTCCTTTCCCTGGTTTCTGCAACTTGTATTTTTTTCCCACTACTTATGAATTCACTTTTATTTTTATATATTTCATAAGTTTTATTGAGGTATGATTCATTGTACTTATTTAACGTATACCTTTTGATGAGTTTGGACATACGCATACACTCATGATCCCATAAACACAATCAAGGTGTAACATGGTATACAATACTCTTAAATTTTGTTAAATTTATTAATATTTGTCTATGAAATATGCTTTCTGAATCATGTTGAAAAATCCCCCCTATCTGAATCTCATAAAGATATTTTTCTATGTTTTTTTCCTCCTTAAAGCTTTACTACATCTGGTATATTCTTTTGTGTGTGGCTTGAGGTAGCAAAGTGCATGTGTGCATGTTGCATGTGTGTTAGAAAAAGTGTGTGTTTTTAAAAATAATTTATTGAATCACTTATTTTACCTCTGCAATTTGCCATATTCTATATTGTTCATTTCTAACCTTTGTATGCTTTTTTGTGTGTCTGTTTGTCCACCTGTGTACCAACTGATAGAGCTTTATATTATGTCACGATTTCATGATTTGTATTTAGGCAATCTTCCAACCCCTTTTTATTTTTTTTTTCTTAGCTATTTTTACTACTTTACCTTCCAAACAAAGAGTGTAAACAACCTGTCAGGTTCAAGAAAATGCGTTGTTATGTTTTCTTTGGTATTCTGTTGTGTTTATAGATTAATTTGGGAGAAAAATTAAAATCTTTACATTTATTTGTCTTCTTATCAATGATGGTGGCATATTTCTCATGCTAGTTAAATCTTTTATGTCACTAATTAATTTCTAAAAATAGTTTCCCATGTATACCTTGCAGCTTTTTGTTTAGAATTTTCTTTAAATATATTACAATATTTGTTGTTATTGCAAAGACAGGATTAAAAAAAAGCAAAAACATTTTCTACTTGAATAGCAAAGCCTATTAAATTTTGTATATTTATCTGAATTCTTGCAAATGTGGAGATTTTATTATTAATTCTAAGAGATTTTCAATGAATAAAATCATATTTTCCAGGATCTGTGATGATTTTTTTCTTGTGCTTCAAACTTTTATACTTTTGGTTTTATTTTCTTGGAATTCAGTGGCATCAATATCAGAAGTGACTTTAATCTGAGGAATACCACAAGGTGCCTGTGACTTCAAACTTGCCAAACAAATTGTTATCCTTGGTCATAGTCCTCTCACCTTCGTAAACCTGAATGATTGCACCAGGCTGGTAGTCAGAGTAGGTAGTGAAGGTCTGTGTCTGTTTGATAGGAATGGTAGTATTGTGCTTGATGAGGACAGTCATGGCTCCACCAGGTTTCAATGCCAAAGGGAAGAGGAGTGACATCCAACAACAGCAAATCTTGAACATTTTCAAATTTGTTTCCAGATAAGATGGCTGCACCATAAGCAGCAGCCTCATCAGGATTGATGCTCTTATTCAACTCTTTTCCATTGAAGAAGTCCTGTAAGAGTTTCTGTATCTTGGAGATATGGGTAAAACCACCCACCAGGACAATATCATGGATCTGGGTCTTGTTGAGCTTGGCATCCCGAAGGACATTCTCTGCAAGGTCCAGGGTGCCACAGAAAATGTCAGCATTCAATTCTTCAAATCAGGTACTGGTGATAGGGATATAGAAATTGATTCCTTCATAGAATAAATCAATCTCAATCAATCTCAGTACTGGCCTCAGTGCTGGAAGAGATAGTATGCTTAGCACGTTCACAAGCAGTACGCAGGCGACGGACATCCCTCTTGTTCTCACTGATGTCCTTCTTATGCTTGTGCTTGAACTCTACAATATGATGGTTGACCATTCAGTTCTCAAAGTCTTCTCCACATAAGTGGGTATCCCCCAGCTATAGATTTGACCTCAAAGAGTCCATCTTCAATTGTGAGAATTGACACATCAAAAGTGCCACTTCCTAAGTCAAAGATCAGCTCCAATCTTTTTGTCTAAGCCATAATCAATAGCAGTAGCAGTTGACTCACTGATGATTCTATGTACATGGAGACCAGCAATAGTGTCAGCATCTTTGGTAGCCTGATGCTGAGAGTCATTGAAATAAGCAGGTACTGAGACGACAGCATTGGTCATAGTCTTCCTAAGGCAGACTTCTGCAATTTCCTTCAAGTTTGTCAAAACCATAGATGACGCTTCTGGATAGAAAATTTTGTCTCCCCTTTGTATTCTACTTGGACCTTGGGCTTGCCAGCATCATTCACCACCATAAAGGGGCAATGTTTCATATTAAATTATACAATAGCATCATCAAATCTATGTCCAAACAGGCATTTGACATCAAAAACCATGTTGGTGGGGTTCACTGCAACTTGATTCTTTGTGGCATCATCAATCAATCATTCGGTATTAGTAAATGTGACATAACTTGGCAAGGTTCAGTTTCCCTGATCATTGGCAATTATTTCCACTTTTCTGTGCTGGAATACACCCACACAAGAATAAGTGGTTCCAAGATCAATGCCAACTGCAGGTCCCTTAGACATGGTTGCTTGAGTGTAGGCAAAGAAGAGAGATCCCGACAGCTGCTCCACATTTAATTGATTAGTTTTTTTTTAAAGGACCAGCTTTTGCTTTTAATGATCTGCTTAATTTTTTTATTACCATCTCACTAATTTTTGCTTTTTAATATTTATTACTTGCTTTCTTCTGTTTTCTTATTGATTTGGTATTTTTCCAACTGCTCAAAATGAATGATTAGTTGATACTTTTTTTTCTTTCTTGTTTGTGCGTGTGTGTACATAGTTATATGTTTGTATAAGTATTTGCAATGTGCATATATATGTGTGTATATATATATATATTTTGCCATCTGTATGGTGATGTGTGACACTCTTTATGTTATTGGGTTTCTAGTACTCTCACACAGTAGAACGAGGTCTCTATAATATGTATTTTTGATCTTTGTGATATGTTTCATGTTTCCAGATGGACAAGCTAAGTCCAGACATATAAACATCATGAATCTTTGTAGTGTTAGGTAACACTTATAATTCACAATTCAGTTAAGCCTTACAATTCATAACCCTTACAGATTCAGTCTCTTATTACTTTGGAGAGACAATGCAGTACAGTGGTTAATAACTCAGATTCTAGATTAAGTCAAATTGAATTCAAATCCTTTTCTGGCTACAACTGTATGAGTTCAGGCAAGTTGTTCAAGCTCTATGTTCTTATGTTTTATTACCTATAAAATGGGGATATTGGTAATAATTCATTTATAGAACTCCTATGAAAGTTAAATTTGTTACTTATATATAAAAAATCTTTATAATAACAAAAATACAATAATCCTTACATACAATATACATAAATATTAACAATTATGGTTGTATTTGACACCTAGAGCATCCTTTTATCTTATTTAATTTAGTTCAGCTATGTACCAAAATATTTATTCGGCATTCTATGTGTATGTAATAGAAGTGCTACATCTTACTTAGTAGCTCAGATGGCCGTGTTGCCAAAATTCTTCTACCAATAGTCACCCTTTCAGAAATGTTAACATTCTCTCTTCCATTGCTGACACTCCCCATTTGCTTTGCTGTCCTTTACCTGTTGACATTTCTATTTCATACAAACACACTAAGGTTATACTATCTTAAACCAAAAGCCCCATTTATTTTAGACAAGATCCAAGTACTTGTTAAAGAATAAAATTTTCCTGAAGTTTGGAAACATACACACATCTGGAAAGAAAATAATCAACAATAAAGTAAATTAACTTATAGTAGGAATAAAGGAAGATACATGGGAATAATTTGCTAAACTCATAGTTTACTGAAAAAAAATTCTCTGAACCTATGATGCTGGTTAAGAAATAAATTAAGGGCCAGTCGACTGGCCGTTGGTTAAGAGCAGGCTTGGGACACCAGCTCTGAGAAGCAGGGCCCTGGTTTGGATCCCACATGAGGGCCAGTGACACTGCCCTCTACAGCTAAGGTGTTGAATAATGGCTCGACCTGGAGCTGGCACCATTTCCTTTCATCCTGCCGTGAGTCTGCCGGTGACTGCATAGGCTGGAGCCCCTGCTGCAGTGAGCTGCCATAAGCTACCGTGTGTGGCCAGCTGCCAGCGTGAGCAGCCAGCCACTGGTGTGAGTTGCCAAGAGCCGCCGTGAGCACCGCCCAGAGGCCGGCAACCAATCTGCCTCACCCGGGAAGAGTGCAAATGATAACACCAACTTGGGCCAGTGAAGCAATGTCCTCCACTAGACTGAAGAACAAAAGGACAGCAACTTGTCTGTTCCCCTCCCTCAATTCCCCAATAAAATCTTTAAAGAAAAAAGAAATAAATTAGAAAACTTTTCTGGACCATTCTAGACCCTGGGTTTGATGAGTATACAAATGGGGAGCTGACCAATTTACAGTTCTTGTCTTCCAGGTAGGCACCATTTCCTTTCATCCTATTGCTGAGGGCAAGTCATGGCTATTTCTCTTCACTCAGTGAAGTGTAGATATTATATGAGTCATAAAGCTAGAAAATCCAGTTAGTTTCCTTCGCTTCATTTCCATCCACCCACCATTTTAATTCAAATTCTATTCTTTATTATGGGACCCAAAAGACACAGTTTATTTGTTTTTATTTTTATTCAGATACAAAAGGTTAAATATATATGCTGTACTGGTGAAGCTGCTTCTGGAAGCTGATAAAGAAAGGCTGGATGCCTGTAATTTCCTGAAAAAGAGAAAATAACAGAAAAGTCAAAATAGTAATTCCTAGAAGCCTTCAATCTATCCCTCATCATGATACTTTTTTCATCTTTTTCCATGTGCTTTTGCCAGTTCCCTTGGCTTCCAACTGTGACCCTTGTAGTTTATTCATCAAAAAGTATTCAGGGTGATCTTTGTGAAATCTAATTAGATTATTTCATTTCTCTGGTGAAAAGCACTTGGTAGACTTTCCTATCTCACTCAGGATAAAAATTTTAAAACATTTACCATGTGATCATCAAAGCCCATGTGATGAGGCTTCTCACCACTTTTCTGATTTTGTCCAACATTTTCCCCACTCTCATTCTCCTCCAGTCTATTTCCTTCTTGGAGTTCTTTACACATGTTAAGCCTATTTCTGCCTCAGGGCATTTGTACTTGCTAGTCCCTGTGCTAGGATACTTTTTCTGCGTAGAATCACAAAGTTCACTGCCCTGCTTTTTACATTCTCTGTTCTGATTTTATCACTTCTAAAAAGGCTTTCCTGAATAATCTACCTCTAACAGTATAACTCCCATCTTTTTGAGTCTCTTTATCCTCCTTTATATTTCTTCTTAGCTCTTATCAGTCTCTGATATATATTTACTTGTTTGTGTATTTAGAGTCTGTCTCCACTCACTAGAGTTTGAGCTTTCTGAAAACAAGAGCTCCGTTTATTTTGTTCACTGATATATTACAAGATTCTAGAATAGAACTTGATACATAGCAAGTGCTTGATAAATATTAGTCAAATAAATAGCTCAATCCCAAATGTGGTTCTATTGGACTAATAAGATAATAAAAGCTTTTCTGATGAAGTATTTATGCAACTGTACAACCAGAGAATCAGAAACCAGGGGTAGGAGATGGTGAGTGTATATTTGAAGCATGGACATAAGCTTTACTCTAAAATATAATTTTACTTATGCTTTTGAGAGGCAGATTAATGATATAATACAGTGTGATATAGAGCTGTTGTGAGTGAATAAAGTACTTGTTGGGTGTAAACTCAAAGGGCCCATTCTGAAATATTTTGACCAAAAAATTGTGTGTTAACATGGATGCTGGAAGGGGTCTCTGAGTGGTAATTAAAGATCTGAGAGCAGACTCTGAGTGTTCTGTGATCTACACTGTGAGAACAGTCAGGGAACCAGTCTTCATCAACACACACATTACAGTCCAGGATGTGTTTTATGCTGTCTGGTAATGGGAACTCAATGTCAGAAATGTGATACCTATATTCCAAGGACCAATGTCCTGTTTCCCCACGGTCAGCTTCTGTGTTTCTGTTCTATTTTAAGATCTGAGCCAATGTTTGGTAACTCAGTGTGTGTGTGTGTGTGTGTGTGTGTGTGTGTGTGTGTGTGTGTGTGTGTGTGT
>NW_017732859.1:89156-115098 GCF_001890085.2 Hipposideros armiger | reverse complement strand
ATTGTTTATTACTTCCAGTCTTGGTCTGGTTTATTTCCTTGATTAACTGACTGATGGGTTGATTGACTGTGTACATGAAGGGGGGATCTAGATGCATATAAGTAGAGTAAAAAATAACATCTAATCACCAAACTACATCAACAAAGAACACTAATCTGACCACCAAAACAATCACTGTCATTTGTCATTGGACCAATATTACTCTCCCATTTATTTCACCTGCCAACAATTCTTGATACTATTTTCAATTGCCAGGAAAGAGGTAGAAATATCTTGTCATGGATTGTCGTTCAATGGTGGGCATCTGGGCTTTAACATCTGGTTTATCAAACGATCGTTGTACCTAAAAACAAAAAGAGGCTCTAGGTGAAACATAACTCTTATTCACTCTCAAAAAACATTTTGTACCATGAGCTAGAAAACTCTGGGATTGAAAGGTGCTCCCAAAGTTGATGGGACCAAGTACACAGATATTCTAATGCCCTGCCACTGCCACCCTATCTCTTAGAAGTAACATGTCATGTCAGAATATAGTCTTTACCTCAGAATGAACACCTCATGCCTAATCCAAGGCCTTTCAAACTGCATTTCCTCTATTTTCCATTTCTGATCTATAGATCTGATGATCAATTTTCCCTTGGAGTCTGTTCATGAGAACTGGATCTCAAAGACCCTCTACCTTCAGCCACCACTGAGCTAGCCCTTAAGTCAATTTATGCCCCAAGCCAGGGTTTTGTCCTTAAGACCTGCAAACTGAAAAACTTTTGCACTCCCACTACCATGCTGACCTCTGAAATGTTTTGCCATGAACTGATCAATGAGATCATATTTCTAGACTTTTTCCTAGCAATGCCCTTGAAAATACAGGATCTAATTCCTATTAATCCAACAGGACTTAACTATCTTTCTTTCTTTTTTTAACTAGGCAAATAACTTTATTAACCTTTGTTTCAAACTTTATTCCCAAGCTTCTTCACCTTAATTAACTGCAAAGAATGATTTGTGTATAAGCAACACCTGAGAAGAGCTGCATTGTCCACGGGGCTTGGGCTTAAAAATATTAGAGATTGAAATTTTATCAGATCCATAAACAAAATTTGAAAAAATAGCAGCTCCCAGTAACTTCTTCAAGCTTTATCTTCTTCAGACGTTGACTCAATTCAGTTTGCTTCACTCTTGGAAGCTTCATCAACATTCACCACGAGATCCAAAGTTCGATATTGTCATCCTCTCCAGTAGCAAGTGATGCTTTTCCATCCCCAGATGGTTTGGGCAGAGCTTCAGCCAGTCTCCTTGAACTAGTCAGACTGTTCACCAAGCTGGTTTAAGATGCCGGATGGCATTTCTGTCAGCTGCTCGGTCTCAGTGTGTCCTGTGATGGTGAAAGTATCGATAGCCAGAGAGGCCTGAACTTCAGGATTGTTAAAGTAGATCACTGTTCCTTGGTTTAGGAACATATTCACTTCTTCAATACCAGAGATATTATTTACCCCTAACTTCTTTAAGGAGAACTGAAGTTTCTTATCATCTGTTGTAGCTGTTCTGTGAACTATCTTCTTCTTTCTGTGAGCCGTTCCTTTCCCACCAATGTGCACCTGTGCTTGCAGTTTGGCAAATTTCTTCTGGCTCATGATAGTTTATTTCATCTTGTTGGAAAGGAAATGGGGCTGTGTGGGGGTCTAGGGTTGGTGCTCAGTGGGTCTTGGGCAGACCAGCTGAGAATAAATGCACACATGTGGGGACGCAAGATGACAGCTGGAGGCAGGACTTAACTTTCTAAGTTCCATTCACAGAAACCCTAATTCACCTTACAATGCAATCTTCTCCAACTTACTAAATGTGTATCCCTCTTTTCCCACAGGAGTGCTACTATTCTCTACAGTTTTGAATTTAAAAAACAACTACACTTTCCCATGTTTTTAACGCCAATCCCTTTCTTCCTAAACCAGGGGAACAGGAGGAGTATTTTTCATTCATGCATGCATTTATTTATTGGATGAGTATTAATTCCTATGTGCCAGCATGAGGTGTTGAGCAAATCCCTGCCTTTATGCAGTTTGCATTTGAGTGAGTAAATACAGGTAAAAAAACAAACAAAATATGTACTGAGTGACTAGAGGTAAGAACTGTGGAGGAAAACAAATGAGGAAGAAGGGCAGAATAAAAAATATCCTGAATTGGGGAAGGAATGTCAACTCTTCCCTTCTGGACCACTCCATTCAAAGAATGTTTTCTCCTATATTTTTTTTCACATGTCCTAGATCTGTTTCTTTATGGATCCTACCACTATCTGTAATCACTATTTATTTTTGAGCCTACTTCTATAATATCCATCTCTCTCACAAAATTGTAGGTCCTAGGTAGCTATGCCACATGTGTCATCTACCCCAGGATAGAAACGATTACCAAGTAGACCACCCAATATACACTTATTTAATAAATTAAGCAGTGAAAATTAATTTAAAATACTTTTTACTCTTTGAATTGTTAAGACCCTATAGCCAATAACATGCAAGCTTCTATTGGGTTGTCGGAAAAGTCATGACATATTTTCTCTATGTGTTTTGGTGCAAAAATGCATCATGACTTTTCTGACAGCGCAAAAGTTTATATTATTTTGTTCTGTTTTGATCTCCTGCTGTGGTGCATTGATGTCTTTTTCTAAAACAAAGTTTAAGCCCCAGGATAACAGAAACCAGGTACAGCTCTACTGTCGTTTTCCTGACAAAGTCTGTCATTGTCATTTGAAAGAAGAAGAATAGTAAAGTCTCCTTGAACAAATAAATGATTAAAAAAGAAAAAAAGAAGCTTACCATTCGAAATACTTCCTCAAGGTGATATCGCCAAGAATACTTTTGGAAGCATGTGATGAGTTGTGCGATGAAAAGAGAGCCCTTTGTGATATCTCTCCAGGATACATTATCTATGAAGACAGGGAGTGATAAGTCCTGGGCTGTGGCCTTATATATTTTTTTTTGTTTACATTTTTGTTGCTGTTGTTGTTGTTGTTATTTAAGCATAGCTTTGAAATTAACATGACATGTTTAGGGGAAGCACTTACATCCCTACACTAACTTATTTTCCACAAAGAGGAAACAAACAAACAAACAAACTAGCAGAGGTTGAACTAAGTGGGCAGTTCATTAGAATTGCCAGAGATTGAATAATGATTGCATTGTATTCTTGGGACTGATTTTGTAATGTGTGCCTTATGTTCCTCCACTTGGTTTTGGAAAGAGGCTTGAGAGATAACTGGAATTGTCCCATTTTACAGAAAAAAATAATAGAAGCTCAGAAAGATTAAAGAATGTTCCCATGTTTACACAGTAAGCAACAAAAATTGGCCACCTGGCTCCAAGTTTGTTTACAGATTATATTATACTGTCTTTCACAATGTAATGAAATAGATGAACAGGTCCAAAGGAAACATTTCACTGGGAGGAACACATTTATGGTATAGGTTGTGGTATAACATAACTCATTATGTTACATACGTTAAATATATACAGCTTTTTTGTATGTCAAGTATACCTCCATGAAGTGATTAAAAAAGACTTATAAAAATTTGCAAATTAGAAACACTCAAATGTAAGACTTCTTAATGTGATTACCCAGAGGCCAAGGACTAAACACTGTTCCCCTACTATTAAGCCTAATAAGCCCCATAGTATCATTTTCTACCCCTTTTAAAAAATCATCCACATTCCTGCTGAAGTATGCAATGGTGCCACTCTACCTAGCATCAGATGGAAATATGGAGAAAAGGGTTTGGAGTTGATGATACTTTTAAAAAAGGTAGCCAGTCCCGGGATCCATAAAAACTCTAGTTAAAATGTTAAATAGATTTAATAGGAAGGTGAATCATTTGTTTTTAAAGGGTGTATGGTGTAAGGGGTTCCTTGTATTAGTAGGTTGTTTTCATGTTTGATATAACAACTTTGACTGTAAAGTGCAGCACTTATCATACAAGTACAATTTTAAAAAGTGGAAAAATTAAAGAATCCCTGTCTCCATGGAATAGATGAGCTAAATGTAAAATATTTTGACAGCATTTAAAATGTGTCTCAGGTCATTGCTGCATAGAACCTATCTTAATTTTCTAGAACCATTCAGAGGTGGCTTCAGGCCCACAAATCCTTGTCTGCAACTGAGAGACACATACGTGGGGTTGAGGAGCAGAAGGCAATGAAGTCCTTCTCCACGTGTGTCTTGTAAACAGCATCCTCCTCCAGGTTCCCGGGTAGCTGTGAAGCGCTGTCTGTCATGGCCGCTGGAGAGTCACTGACCCACAATTCCCCGCGATTTGCTGTAGAGACATCGACTTTCTACACACTGTTTGCTTCTCTCAGCATGACTGTCACAACTGCCCCTCATTCTTTTTAAATGTTTATTCTCACCAGTTTCATACTCAACCCACCCACAGCACCCCCACCCATAAACACACACACAACACTTTGCCTCCGTTTAGTGTCTTTAAGCAATGTGCCAATTAAGTGACAGCATCTTGTCAGTAAATAGTGACAGTTATCCTAAAACTAAAAGAACCCATTTGCTAAGAAGAGCAAAGGAGTTAAAGACTTATCTGCATAACTTCAGAGCATAGTTGCCATTTGCCATTTTTTAGCTGTTATTTCTGCTCCACCTCCCCCCGCCCCCCTCACCCCTGCAAACACTGCTCCAAAAAGCTAAGAGGCAATTGGAAGTCAGAAAAAAAGAAAAGAAAATTTTGACTACAATCCCATGTAACCTCATCTCCCTACTCATTTTCTTTTCAATAATGTATGACAGAAAAAAAAAGGGTGCTACTATTACATAGTAGCCCCACTTTCAAATGGAATTCTTCTCATGCCAGAGAATGTCAAAATGTCTGTAAAACATTTACAAGTAAAGCTGTCATTAAATGATTTCATTCCAAGATGTAAATATTTTTGTTTAACTTTATTTAGGGATTCTGGTGATCTTCTTCACCACTTACCTTGGATTAAACTGAATAGATATTTCTCAGCTGATGAGATGAGTTCTCATCATACCATCCCCCTAACTGGAGTTTCCTAATAATTCATTCAATTTGTTTGTGCTGAATGGGGTCTAAGATTATTTCCCCTAAAAACAAAACATACATCACAATCCTTGGCAAACACCTGGTGACCGTTGGGGTTCCCCACTCAGAACTCACCACCTCTGCAGGCCTGGACAATGATGACCTTAGGTTTGTCCTTGAGACTGAGGCAGTTGCGGTTGTTGAATATCCGGAAGATAGTGTCGTAAGGGAGCACGTCTGGTTTTTCATCACTGTGCAGAGTCCCACAGATTCCATCTAGGATGCCATGAGACATGAACACTAGGAATGTGCTGTCTGAAGACCTGTGCTCTGGGCGGGCAGCAAATACCCACAGCACCGACTCCATATCCTGAAAAAGACCACAAAGTCTTACTTTAATAGGACAAGCATTAAAATTAATCTGACCTCCTACTTATCATAAGCAGCATATGAAACACTTGTAATGTTCCTGTCATGGTGCCTTCACACAGTGGTTGCTCAATGATAGTTTTATTTTTCTTTCTAATGGAAGAGTTGGTTCAACTTTCTGCTCCTGCTGACATTATATAAACTGTCTTCTTGACACATTTTATATTTTCTCATTGCCACTTATATACTTTTTTCTTACTATCTGTGTCTTTTCTCTTATTACTTAATAAGAGCCTTGTGTCATAAAGGTATCATACCACTTTCCTTCTCTTCTCACTGTACTTGGAATAAAATCTAACTTGTGACATATGCATACTCCCTCCTCCTCTAGGCTCTGGTCATACTGGTCTTTCAGTGCTTTTCCTGTGATAGTTTTATACTCAGTTCAAACTTTTCACTTGGAGGCATCCCTCTTGGAATGTATTTCATTCACATCTTTGCAGAGCTGTCTTGTTCCTGGTAGTACTCTGGAAGCTCCTATATTGTCTTCTAACAGAGGCTTTTCTTGACTATTCCATCAAAACTATTACTCCCCACTTACTAATTTGCTTTTATGTTTCCTTTTTCCATTTTCATTTACTTTTAACTTTTATTTTCACTCTTATAGAGACACATAGACACATCAAATCCCTGAAAGTTTCTGTTTTAGTTTGATTGTCCCCCCAATAAATGAACCAAAATAAATTCCAGCTGGAAACTTCCCAGTGCCAGGAATAGCCCCTGGGACAAAGTTGGGACTCAGTATTTATATGCTGAATAAACTCTGGCTAAACTTCCATTACTTTAGAATTTTTTGGGACTATTGGGTCTGAATCCTAATCATCCTACTTTGGAACTAAGAATTGTGTGGGTACACATGCCAATCACTTTTTCTCCAGTTTTATGGAATTGAGGATATTTGGAACTCAAAAGAGACAATGATAAATTTCATGATATATCAAATACTTTCATTTCATAAACACACATACACACAAGTATGCAACCTAAGGTTATTCCAGTGTTTGCTTAACATTATAAAGTTAACTTGTTGTTAGGAGGATGTGTGTTGAATATATACATGTTTGGGGTGGGTGAGGGGCCCTTACCTTGGCGGTGAGTTTCTGTCTCACATCCACACTGTAACCAAGGCCCTCAAGCAGCCCCTTCATCCCTGTGATGTCAAGCTCAGCTCCTTTCCTGAGAGGAAGACGATCAAACTCTGTATTGCATATGATGAGAGCCAGACGAGTGCGGTCGTTTTTCTCTTTTATTGGATAGATCTGCAGGAAATGAATATGCACTGGCTTTGATTTACCTAAATCTCTTTTAAATTCTGATATATTAATCACTGTTACTTTGTTAAGAGTTCATAGAGTGTCGCTCTCCCCTCTCTGGTACCAGAAGACACGGCCTTCCTTTTACTTTGTAATGGATTGAGTTCACAGTAGAAAGAAGTGACAGTTGAGTGATTCATTTTTCAAGGGCCCAGAATGGGACCCAGAACATATTTGGGGTGGTTACTCATGAATCCTGAGGAAACTAGAACGATTCTTACCCGACCCTTCTCTCTCTTCTCCACCTAGACAAACCTTTCCTAGTATTCAAGGTTCAGATCAAATTTGATAAAAACCAAGAGACATTTGCTATTGGCTCCAGCTAAAAATAAAGATCCTTTGCCTTTAGTAATATTATTTTGGTACAATTTTTAACACATTAACTTAAAATGCGTTTCAGGCTTTAATTATATTTTTAAAATATGCTTTGTGTCTAGGCTTTTCCACTAGTACACAACCAGTTGCTACTCAGCTATGTTATCTCATAAATATTTTTATTCTATGACTACAACTAAAATTGTAATAAATCTCAAACAGACATGAGGACAACTGAATGACCAAAGTGAGAGATTTGCATTTTATCACAGAGTTGAAAGAAAATTGGAATCTGTGTGGAACTACATGATTTCCTCCTTGCTCAAAGCATCTATGTAAAAGATTATTATTGTCTCCACCTCATCACTGCAATTAGTGCTTTAAAAAATTGTATATTTGGTGGAAGCAATGGTTTCTCTCTCTTTCTCTATTTCGTGTAAAGAGCACAGTACCTCTCCAGCCCTTTCTTTACACACTTTCAGGAATTCTTCATGAGGACAAAGCTTGAGGGTATCTGTAGGCTCTGCAGACTCAGGTGGTCCAGCCTCTGTTTTTGAAAGAGCTGCAGGATACATCAAATGACATCACATGATATACATTGTGGTATCTGCCTCTGAGACCCAATTATTGCCCAAGAATACTGACAGCGAAGGGACATTCTGAGATTTTTTAACATTAGTTAATGTTGGAATTATAATCGTATCTAACTTCTAGTATAAAGAGATGTACTATTACTGGGAAATAAGCGAGAAATCCTTGGTAAAGAAAGAAGATCCACCCCCAAATAGATTCTGATTATTTGAGGAAAGCACCTCGATGATTTGGGGTCAAATTTAGCCTTTTAATATTTAGCAAAAACAGTTTGATTTTTGCAAAGTTTTTACTCTCGGGTACTCACTCATCCATGTGCATTTCTCTTTTCTCTGAGCAAGAATATATTGAGTAAATATTTATCAAAGTGCAGTTCATTAGAAATATAATTAAGATCACATGTGCACTTTAAAATTTTCTAACGCCCACATTAAAAAAGTAAAATAAATGGACAAAATTAATTTTAATGATATATTTTATTTAACATAATATATCCAAAATATTATCATTTCACATGTGTTATTAGCCATAATTCAAGCACTTAATAGTCACATGTGGCTGGTAGCTATCATATTGGATGGTGTAACATCCTAAGTCCACTCCTAACTCACAACACACAGACACACGCACACCAAACACTTAATAGAATCCTGAATCCTGTACTATCCAGGTATTATTTTTTCAGCAACCTCAGTCTGATTCTTAACTTTCCAGAGGGGATGGGCTTTAATGCTTCCTCACCAAGTTTCAAAGTCAGCTATTTAAAGGAGAAACAGTATCTAGTAACCAGAGTGCTGTATCCAGGGTCAAAGGGATAGTTTTTTGGTCAGAGATTCTAACATATTTTGGATGTCCTTGCCCCCAAAGTGCTGAACAACCAGCACTAAATTTTCAACCCATGTTTTAAAATGTGAGTAAATAGTTCCTCCCTGTTGGAGAAGTTTATTTCTGACTCATCCTTGCTTAATCCCTAGAGATATATAATATTATCCCACACCACTTGTTCTGTTTGACTGAGATTGTGCAAGAGTCTGGGACAGTCCAAAGCTCTCCCCAAAAGGGGAAGGAAGAGGAATTCGCAAACAGAAATTAGAAGAGATGTAGACTAAGCAAAATCTAATGTAACAAGGCTTTTATCCATAACAGGAATAAACTTTTAATTTTAGCTACGTGAATCAAGACACTCTCTGATTTTATTTAATTTAAATGAAAAAAGCAATATCATCCTGTACAAATTTTTCAGTTCTTATATTTTATATATTTTTTCTATTTCACTTATTTCCATTAGTTCTTACATAATGCTTTTTGATAAATGTCTTTGTAAATATGTGCTAAAACCCGAAGCTCTGGAGATGCAGCAAATTGTAAGTCTTTAAGGAAACCAAATTTTCTGAACATTTATTTTTATAGATTAAATAGTGACACATGTTCTCCCTTTCCATTCCAGAAGATTCTGGCAAGGTAAAGACACCCAGGGACCTGGGATATTCCCTTGTCATAGGGTAGGTTTCTCATCAAAAGTCTCCTCTGTTTCCAGTTTACTTACAGGTTTGGTGAACTCTCTAACTTAAGAAAAGTTATCTCTTAATGACCATTATGTGCCTATGTATAGATACAGTGTTCGCAGCTAAAATTGGAAATTAGACAGTGTTTCTATCTGACATCTAATAGTAAAGTTAGCATGAAAACAAATCCTTTCATTAGAACATAATAAATATTATAATGCAGACTGCTGTCCAAAAGAAGTTCCCAACCTGGCAGTGCAGCAGCAAAAACAATAAGAAAATTAAGGGTTTAGGTAAAACTTGTAATATCTAAGTCTTATCTGTTACCTAATGAAATGCTCAGAAAACCCCTTCAATCGATATAAACAGGAAAGGAGTGGTAGAAGATAAGACAAAACCATCTCTTTTGGTGGGTAGGAATTTTGAGTACTTATCTCTGACGAAATAACAGTGCTTGGCACATAGTGTGTATATATACAAGTTGTTAAGAAAAATAACGAACAGCTTGGTTTCTTCCCATCCCCCACTCCTTCAATACTATGCTAGGCACCCTCAGAATTATACCCGTGTCTAAAAGGCCTGGCCGGGGCCTTTACATACTCTAACAGCCCAGCGTGCCCAGCTTCCTGGCCTGCTGAGCCAGTGTACTGTCGGTGTCTTAGGGTGACTTTGGAGGCTCCACGTGCAGACAGAACCCAGGGAACCACTGAACACATCGTGACAGGCTCTGCCCCTGACTGCCACAGCCTCTGCTGATGCAATAGGTTATCCCAGTTTAGTTTAATGCTCACTGTGATTCCGGAGTTGCTAAAATTATTTTGAAGCTCCCATAACTTCAATTTTGATTCCCATCTGCTGGATTATCTCTGATTGTTTTTAAAAAAATCCAAATTGTTCATGTCCCATCCCAGCCTTAAGAGAACATAATAAACCTGCACAGGACCAGTTTAAATGTTAATGAGAACACAGCCTAGGTCACAATTTTGGACATCTACCTGATAAGCATATGCTCCCTAGAGAAGGGCTTATGGAAAAAGTGTAGCTTTATAAGTGAGGGCTATACAATTTATATTGCCTTTTGTTTATTGTTGCTTAATATTTTGACAAACTCTAGTATTCAGGGCTGGGATTTCAGGTTAAACTCAGCAAATAGAGCCTGCCGCTGGTGACCTTGGGCCTACGGATGGATATTTACGCTCTAATAATATTGATAATTCAATCTAGGTCAAAAGTTTCAAAACATTTTAATATATTAGATACTTTAAAGGCATTCTGATAATATTTTCTAACTTACAGAAATGAGTAAGCACTGGATAGTTGTAAGTATTATAAGCCAAATAATAATTATGATAACTAATACTTATTGCAGGTATGTTCTTCATTTGTCATTTCATCCTATATTTATTATGTGCCTGTTTTGTGCCTGGCACTCTTCTAAAAGCTGTTGTTCATTGGTGAAGAATATAGTTTTACTCAGGCTTGAGTGACTTGGTGAGTTATAGCCCCATCTAATGAGATAGAAAAGGGATAGAAGTGGGATAGATTTGATAAAGGGAATCAAGTGTTTAATTTTAGGTATTTTAGTTTTGTGAAGCCTTGGAATATTCAAGTAAAATGCTGAACATGCAGGTGGAGCTAAATATATCTGGAGCTCAAAGAAGAGTGCTAGGTGAGAGCTAAACTCTTAGGAGTTGTCAACATGTGCCTGCCATTATGTTCCTAGCTTTACAAAGACTATGATGTTACTGAAATTGTCCCCATTTCACAGATGCTGAGACTGACACCTAAGAATGTTGAGAAAATTGAATAAAGTCAGATAGTGTCCAAAGTGAAAGAACCTGGTCAGGATCAGATATCCCTAGCTGCAAAGCTTCTACATTAACTATTTCTAAACACAAAGACTCAGCTTTGTAACTAATTGGAAATCAAATCACCTGTCATAAAAGATAAGGTAGCCCCTAAAAGGACAAAGATAGGTTTAGTGAAAAATGTTATTTTAGTAATTTAATGACAGGGGACATTAGAGAGCACACTGGAGGGGCTTTAGCACTAAATAGATACTAAAAATTTTGAGATATTCATTGTAAATGATTTCATTCTTACCTTTTATAGTGGTGGAATTTTTGTCCATGTTAAGGAAGGTTTGGGCAAGGATTTTACCTGCCTCATGGCGTTTCTGTTGCAGAGAGTTCACCAAGACCCGGGCCTTGTCTTGAGTTTTGGCATCGTGAATTTTTTTCTTTTCAGTTTCTTCCAATTTCAGAACATTCTTTTCCACTAGCTCATCGAAAAGGCCATTCAAGAGTTCTTTACCGACAGATTCCAAAACCTTAAGTGGGTTTTTATACTTGTCTTCTGTCAGAAAATACAAAGACTCTTTCAACTGTGGGCACAATGTCGAGTTTTGCCCTGTCTTTAGAGAGCTCCCTATCATGTGAAATACTCCTTAAATGCCTTCTATTTTACCATGTCCCTTATAAAGTGCATACCTCTTTCATTACACCTATGGAGTTCACTTAACTCATCAAATTCATACTAAGCTGTGTTTGATGATTCGATGTCACTTAAGATTGTTTTGATAGCTTCTCATCTCCCTTCTATGACATTGGGCTTAATACCTTTCACTGTTCTTATATTGCCCTTTCTATTTTTCTCCTTCTCATAGTGATGATGGTCCACCTGGAATGTACAAAGTCTGACAATGAAGTTCACAAACTCATCCTAGAAGAAGTGCTACATAACTCATTGCTGAGTATCACTACAGTCACCTTTGAAGTACTCCCCTTGGAAAGCTATGCATTGACACCAGTGTCTAGTCCACCCTTCAGAGCAATTTTGGAACTCTTTCTGGAATGGCCATCAGAGCTGTCGTCATATTACCCTTGATGTCCTGAATGTCATCAAAATGTCTTTATTTCAATATTCCCTTTAACTTTGGGTAAAGAAAGAAGTCATTGGAGGCCAGATCAGGTGAGTAGGGAAGGTGTTCCAATACAGTTATTTGTTTACCAGCTAAAAACTTCCTCACAGACAGTGCCACGTGAGCTGGTGCATTGCTGTGATGCAAGAGCCATGAATTGTTGGTGAAAAGTTCAGGCCGTTTAACTGTTTCATGCAGCCTCTTCAGCACTTCCAAATAGTAAACTTAGTTAACTGTTTGTCCAGTTGGCATAAATTCATAATGAATAATCCCTCTGCTATCAAAAAAGTTTAGCAAAATCATTGCAACAAGCTCTCAAACTTAATTGTCAGACCTCATATGCTCCAGGGAAAGTCCATGCTCTTGCCTGGACTGTAAATTCCTTCTACTAGACCATAGGATCTTTTCTCCCCTCTGTATTTAGTTTCCCTGATGAAAGCACTATGCTTTTGAATCCACTTTTGTACCCACATCCCTTACCCACATCTTTGTGCTTAAAATCTCAAAAGTATGTATATAATTGTGGAACACATGAATTAATGAATAAGTAAATGAATGCATCCAGAGTCCTAATATTTTAAAATCTTGATGCACTCAAAATCAGAGTAAAAAATAATCTGATGACTAATCTTTCAATATGGTATATTAATTTGTTACCAGGTTAATTTATTACTGTCTGGGATAATTTGAATTTTTATAAGGCAATATAGAAGTCAAAGTAATAAATCTTTTATTTTAATAGCAACAGATTTGGACATGTAATTTGGACATATATATGGGAAGACAGGATATCTCATCAATTCTGAATTAATTCTAAGGTAATTATCTAGTCCATCTAGATATAAGGATAGCCTTGACACAAAGTGAAACTTTCTAAAGAAAATGTGCCAGGACATTGAACAAGAATTTTGGCCCAGAAACACCAACCTCATTTTCCATGTTATCTTGAATTACTCTCTCAATAAATGTTTATTGGGTAAAGAAAGAAACATGAAATTACAAAACATGAATTAATATCGATTAACTTAATAACAGCTAGCATCTCTTGCCTACTTATCATGATTGAAAAAGGAATACATATAGAACAATGTAAATCATCATTATTTTATTTTTATTATTTACAAGTCCCTGTACTAATACAAATATTAATATGCCATACTCAAAATAATCCAATGAGATCATCATTTTCTCTATTTTGTATATACTTTGCCCCAGCTCACACAAATTAGGATTCAAATTCTGTTTTTATAGCACAGCTTCAGTATTAATAGTTAATATTCACTGGTCCCCACCAATGCCAAGTGCTATGCATGAATCTTCTCACTTAAATTTCACCCAAACTTCATATAACAGGTATATTAATAATAAAAAGCAAACAGACACAGGAAGTTAAGTAATTGACCCAAAGTGTATATATAGTACACAATGTGTATAGTAAGTAGGGAGAAGGGATTTAAACTCAGGGGTTCAGAGCCCCCACTCTTAAATCATCAAACTACATTACATGATACTTGGTAAAGAGTTATTTAAAAGAATACAAAGTATTGCAGGGACTCAAAGAAGACTGGGTAAATTTCTGCAGGTGAGGTCATAAATGCTTCTTAAAAGAGGTAGCAGAAACACTGGGATGCAACATAGTATCCTAATCTTAGAACAGAGAGTTTTAAGAATTGCAAACAGCATACAGGTTAGTATATGGAATATTTAGCCTGAATTCTGGGTTTCTATTTCATTTATCTGTGCCCTCAACAAGGTGGTATAGCGTTGACTGAATGAATGGTATGGGGAAAAATATGGTAAGCAATACAAAAGGTTGTGCCTTAGGTCTCCTTTTCGTCACCTACAGATACTCATGGCTTTATTATTAGCTTTAAATAATAAATAAATTACTCCCAAATTTATAGATTCAGCCCAGATGTATATACCAATGTTGAGACTCATATATCCGTCGCTTCTCAGTATCTCACAGACTCAAACTAATGTTCACAAAGCTGATCTGTTCATTTGTATCCACCTGCTTTGTTCCCTATATTAGTAAATGATCTCTAACCACCAAGTACATCAGGCCAGTAAAATATGGTGATAGTGAGTCTCTTCTGCCTTCTTAATAACTTATTTTTCATCTCACATCAAGTTGTATTGATTTTATCTGCTAAATATTTGCATAATCTGACTACTTCTCTCATTTCCAATTGCTCGTTATTCCATTTCAGACCAACATCCTTCCTTTATTAATTACCCCAAGAACCTTATAAATCTACTCTTGCCCCTTCAAACCTGTTCTTCACTACGAAGCAGAGTGTGTGTTCTAAAATCTAGATTTGATCATGAAACTCCTCAGTTTAATCTAATCTAGGTCTTCTCATTCATCCTCATTCTCTGCTATTCTACCCATTTTGCTCATTATATTTTGAACATTCTGTCCTTCTTTCGGTTTCTAGAAAGCTCTTACTTAGGAATGTCTATGTGGACAGTCTTCTACCCCATTTCTTCCTGTTCCCCCGCTGCTCCATTTATCCTTTAAATCTCAGATTAGATGTCACTTCCTTCAGGGACTCCTCTCTGGTCTTCCCAGACTAGACCAAGTGTCAGAAGTATAAGCTCCTAGGACACCTTGTTTCTCTCTAGGCTAGCAATTTTTTCCCTCTGTAGTTGTTAATTAGTTAACAGTGGCCAACCAACTCAGTTGTTTGTATTTATTGGGCAACTTTACTTTTTTTTTTTTGTCTAGTGTCTTTAAGTTTCTCATATCTATTATGTAATGATGCCTCGACTCCATTCCAGTAGTCAATGAGGTCATCCTGCCTGGCCAAAGAAGCAGCCATGAGTGTGAATTTAACTTACTACTCAACAGCCAAATGCTGTATTAGTGTCATGAAGAAGGCAAGAAGACAATCAATTCTTGCATTTTAGAAACTTAGATTAAATGTCATGAGAAAAGACATAAACCCTCAAAAAAGACCACAGAGAGAATCAAAGAAATAAAAAAATCTCAAAAACAAGGAAGTATGAGTAGAGTAAATACAGTAAATAAATTTTGGGGGGTGAGGGTGAAGTCATAATTTAGAAAGATTAATGGAAAAATGGATAAATATATTTTGAAAGGTAGGAAAACCTGTCTGAAAAGTTCAGACATTTTTTGAAAGGCAATAGGGAGCCATTGTATGTTCCTGAGTAAGAAAAGTACATTAATAGATTACCTAGAATGTAGGAACTGAAAGATAACTAATCATTTTTCCTAATGATTCTAATCTGCAGACAAACCTATGCCAGGTCAGTTATATAAGAATTATATGTAGAGCTTTAAAAAAATCATAAATGGCTATAGTCTATTTAAGATTGAGCAATTCAGGCCAGTTCCTCCCCAGCTGGAGCCTCTATCTCCCAGGCTCCCCTTCCCGCTCCCCATCCCCCCAGCCTGACGTGGCCCAGTACAAGTGTGTTATCGCAACAAGGGAGCCATGGGTGCCTTGTGCTCTCAGGACAGACATAGGCCATGGCAGTAGCCAGGGCAATGGTGACTGAATGCTCTGAGCAGGCTGCTGCTGAAAGCAGTGACACTCAGGATGGCCCTATATGCTGGAAGCCTTCCAGGAAGCTGGAGGCTGGTGTCCCGACATTCTCTCCAGGCCCAGGCAACCTGATACAGCACATTAAAAAAAAAAGTTTGAGCAAATCAGGATCAGGATAACCTGAGTAATCTAAATTTTGAAAAATGACTACAGATTACTAAAATTCGTTATAAAGATTAGAAAAGTACTTATCTTCTTAAAACCCCTCCCTTTCAAATGAGACTGAAACCAAAAAAAAAAGTGATATACTAGCTGTATACCTAGCTAATGTTGCCATCTTTTAAGCTTTTTTAGCTTCTGAGTGTAAGAAACATGATCTGAAAGTAGGTTGTAAGATGGATTGTAGGGTTAAATCCTGGAGAGAGGGAGACCAGTTAAAAAACTGTGACAGCAATCCAAGGAAAACTGCTCTGGAGTCCTTAACACCAGGACTAGAGAGAAAGGGGGAGAAATGGAGTCACCTTAAAAAGACCAAGAGTGTAATTCAATATAGAGAATGGCAAAGGGGGCGGGACTTCAAAGGCTGGCTTATGTGATTCTGGGAACAGTTTATGACCCAGATGACTAATTTTGAATCAACAGGATGCTGAGATTTCAGAGCGCACTTAGAAACTTTAAGAGTTTTCTCACATACAAATAAGTTACCCTATTTGTCTTTACCCTCTCCTCCATCCCCAGAAGCTGACAGAAAGGAATTAACTTTTCCTGGAGATGATAGATATCTGGAGACCATACTATCCTGCCAGCTTCTGGAAGTGCAGGGTCCTTTGATTGAATTTACATAGAGCTAATATGGGGAAGAATCGAGTTTGCACATTGTTGCCTTGTTTTCCTTTTGTTTCTGCTTGTCACAGAGCAATGAATAAATGGTTTCCTAAGACCCAAGTCCCTGACCCCTAGTCAGAAAAGGACCCGTACTCACCAGCCATTGGTAACAGCCTCAGTCCCTTCCTGCTGTCTTGGAGAGCCACTGGCTTGAAAATGAAAGTAACTGGACATTTCCTTAGCACAGAAGGTGGGGTCATGTAATCATAGATTGGGAAACTGCTGCTTAGAACTTGGAACTTCTGGGTTCATTGTTGGGAAATCCCCTGTAGTCCGTAAATGGATTTCCCAGTTTTGAGAAAAACTGTTTCTTCCTTTGGAAAAAAAAAAAAGTGGATGTGCTAAAACATTGTCTTATGAGTTGGCACTCCTGACTGCTTTTTCCCTCTCTCACTTCATTGCCCCCACAACCCCTTCTCTCTGTCTGTCTTTCTCCTTCTGATCTCTCAGTATTTCTCCTTTGCTTACTTAAAAATGATGAAGGAATTAAAACTAACAGGTAAGTCTCCTTTCATTTCTGGATAAGAATTACCCAAAATAGCTTCTGCTACCTCTTTCAACTGTGTTGGTATCATCCCCTACCTATCTCCCTGTTATTTTAATCCTTTATGGAAGATAAATTCTGAAGGAATTCTCATCTCCACTCCCCTCCTGCTTTTCTGCCTTCACGTTTAATTTTTACTGAGGATGACTTCTCACTTCCTTCTTTTGATATTCTCCGAACAACGAGTGACCATAGAAGCAGTCTCAAGCTATAGTAGAACAAATTTATGATAGTACAAAAGAGATATGTCCCAAGAAACAGTTAGTGGGGGGCAGAGAGGGGAGACTGTAATATGTTCAATTTTGAGGGTGTTCGAAAGGTCAGAAATTCACCTTTACTGCTAATGGGTTAGGATTAAAAAGTGCTCATACTTGCAAATGAAAGGGTAGTAGTACTTCTAACCTTTCCTAAGCCTTACCACTGCTGAGTGGAGGATTTCACCCCAAACTCATGAGCACCGCACCACACAGGGATATTACTTTGTGTATAATAAGCCCTAGAACTTATTCACAGAATGTCATGTATTGTCAGCTAATTGTGTCATGTTTGTTGACTAACTAATTGTCTTCTCAATAAGACTGTAACTACTACTTGCCTGGGCTTGAACGGAAATTACTTTGCATCCCTGAAATACCTTAAGGAATGATAGAAATATGTAATTTCTGGTCAAGGCTTTGTTAGTCACACTGTTTGCCTTCTCTGCATCTCTCTTGCTGAGTTCCAAATTCTTTGAAGTAAGGTACCTAGTGTGATTTGCATCTATATCCCTAAAGCAAAAAACTCAGCAAAAAGGTTTCTAGAAAGAAAGAATGGTGCTATTAGGCAGTTCAGCTTGCCGATCAAGTTTAAAGACTCTAAATCCATTGCCCACTCCAAATTCCACCTTCTGTCTTCTCAGAGTGAAAAAACACCCATGACAACCTTTCATTTTTATTTCAGATTTATTGGAATGGCTCAAGAAATGTGTGTTTTGCAGACATGATTCCAAACACAGGTGCAGAATGACAAAGCTCCTGGCTTCCTACAGGAAAAGGAAATAAAACAAATATAAAAAAAGAGTTCTGCCAAAAGAAATGCAAGTTAAAAAATTACTCTATTTATGGGGACATACTCATAAAAAGAAAGAGCCCGTGCTATTAGGTTAGTGCAAATGTAATTGCAGTTTTTGCATTGTTGAAATTTGCTTTTGATATTGGAATACATTCTTAAATAAATGTGGTTATGTTATACATCATTTTAATGCCCATTTCTTGCTTTATTTTATTTTATTTTATTGTTTTGCTAATGACTTATTTGCTGTTTATTTTATATGTGTTTTAGACTATGAAAATTATGTTAGACAAAAAGCAAATTTGAGCGATTTTCTTTTTTTTTTTTTTAGATTTTTATTGGGGAATTGGGGGAAGGGGAACAGACAAGTTGCTGTCCTTTTTTGTTCTTCAGTCTAGTTATGGAGGACGTTGCTTCACTGGCCCAAGTTGGCACCATCATTGCGCTCTTCCCAGGTGAGGCAGATCAGTGCCCGGCTTCTGGAATGCCGCTCACAGAGGCTGCTGGCTGCTCACGCTGGCTGCTGGCTACACATGGTAGCCCATGGCAACCTGACAGCTGAGTGGCGCATTGGTTAAGAGCTGGCTTGGGATGCCAGAGGGCCCGGTTTGGATCCTACATATGAGGGCTAGTGACACTGCCTTCTACAGCTAAGATGCTGAACAACAGCTCAACCTGGAGCTGGGCTGCCTCTAGGCTGCCTTGAGTCATTGAGTGATTTTCTTACTTGAGTATAAAATGGGTCGTAAAGCAGCGGAGACAACTCGCAACATTAACAACACATTTGGCCCAGGAACTGCTAACAAATGTACAGTGCAGTGGTGGTTCAAGAAGTTTTGCGAAGGGGATGAGAGCCTTGAAGATGAAGCGTGTAGTGGCAGGCCAGCAGAAGCTGACAATGACCAATTAAGAGTGATCATTGAGGGCCAGTTGAGTGTCTCAGTTAGTTAAGAGCTCGCTCAAGAGTTTGAGCTCTGAGCAACAGTGGTTCGATGCCTGGCCTGAGCTGAGCTGCTGCTAAGCTGCCAATAGGTAGCAGGATGGCTCAGCTAAAAAAAAATAAAATAAAATAAGAGTGATCATTGAAGCTGGTCCTATTACAACTACACAAGAAGTTGACAAAGAACTCAACGTTGATCATTCTATGGTCGTTCGACGTTTGAAGCAAATTGGAAAGGTGAAAAAGCTCGATAAGTGGGTCCTCATGAGCTGACTGCAAATCAAACAAATTGTCGTTTTGAAGTGTCATCTTCTTTATTCTATGCAACAATGAACCATTTCTCGATTGGATTGTGATGTGCGATGAAAAGTGGATTTTATACGACAATTGGCAATGACCAGTTCAGTGGTCGGACCTACAAGAAGCTCCAAAGCACTTCCCAAAGCCAAACTTGCACCAATAAAATGTTATGGTCACTGTTTGGTGTGATGCTGCCTGTCTGATCCACTATAGCTTTCTGAATCCCGGCAAAACCATTACATCTGAGAAGTATGCTCAGCAAATCGATGAGATGCACCAAAAACTGCAATGCCTGAAGCTGGCATTGGTCAACAGAAAGGGCCCAATTCTTCTCCACGACTATGCTGGACCGCACGTCGCACAACCAATGCTTTATAAGTTGAATGAATTGGGCTACAAAGTTTTACCTCACCCACCATATTCACCTGACCTCTCGCCAACCAACTACCACTTCTTCAAGCATCTTGATAATTTTGTGCAGGGAAAACACTTCCACAGACAGCAGAATGCAGAAAATGCTTTCTAAGAGTTTGTCAAATCCCAAAGCACAGATTTTTATGCTACAGGAATAAACAAACTTATTTCTTGTTGGCAAAAATATGTTGATTGCAATGGTTCCTATTTTGACTAATAAAATGTGTTTGAGCCTAGTTATAATGATTTAAAATTCATGGTCCGAAACCACAATTACATTTGTACCAACCTAATACATCTAAATATTATCCTGTTGAGTGAAAGGGAGGAACATCTAAAACCAGACTTTCATCATCTTATGGCCACATCTCAATTTGTATCAGCTGACCCTGAAAAAGGGCCATCTAACTCACTGAACTTTGGGAGAAGAGCAATGTGCTCTGCACTGAACCAGCTGAAAGGCAACTTTTTAGTATTTATTATACTAGACCTTGAGACCTTGACTAGGATGAAGTTTCAGCACTCTTGCCCACCATTCACACACACACACCTGTCCATAGGCACTGATACAACTTACTTATTTTAATGTCCTGGAAAGAGGTAGAAACATTTTGTCAGTGTCACTCTTTCAGCAGTGGGCATCTGTATCTGTGCCTTACAATCTGGTAAGTCAAATGAAAATCGGACCTAAAGGGGAAAGAAAGTCTGTATTTTTTTCTGAGTGGAAGAATCTTCACTTAAGCTGGAAAATTCCAAAAAAAATATAGGAAAATATATCATAAACACAAAAAGTTTATGTATCTGTAAGAATCATAGCAATATGCATAACTAAGTATGGAATAACCATGCTTTTTAAATCTGATGCTGGATCTAATAGCTATGGATACAGGCAAATCCACTTGGGCTATAGGGGAGTTAAAAAAAATTAGTATTTTCTTGGGGTTGATTTCTAGATTATAGAAGGTTGGATGAGGCTTTCAGCTTTTCAAAGATCATTTGGAAAGAAGGGCATTTCTAAAAGATAAGCATGACCAGAGCTGCTCTCTAGGTTTCAAAGTGGAATAGTCAAATACCCAGGGAAAGTAGAGTGTGAAAAACATTTAGGGCCCTACCTTTCGGAAAATTTCCTCTAGGTCACAGGACCAGGCATATTCTTTCAAATGTTCAATGAGTTTCATAATAAAAAGAGAGCCCCGTGTGGGATGTCTCCAAGAAACATTATCTGTGAATAAAGCACATTTCAAATGTCATGCGAAACTTTTGCCTGTCCAGAGAGACTGAGTGCTAGAATTTCCACTCCAAGTGAGGAAGTCTGTTGAGTTTGTGCTGTTTTCTACACTCTGTATGCCATTATTTAGTGAATATATTCAACTTTCAGTGAGTATACTTTTACTGATATTCAACAATTGTTAATGTCATATGAAGGATACCATATATATGGTGTAGATGTTAGGGTGGCATAGTCTTTGAGTCCAAGGAACTACAAATCTAGTAGAGAGGGAGGAAAAGGCAGAGTGGAATAGAGGACAGTGATTGGGCTTTGGGGAAGAAATATCTGAGCATGGATCCCAAGAGTGCTGTTTACTGATTCTGATTTAAGTTAATTATAAACTCTGAGGTGCAATGGCCTTGACTACAAAGGGTAAAGTAATAATTTCTGCCATAAAAAGATATTTGAAGACTGGCTGTAATGTATTATAAGTGTCTGGTAGAATATAGGCTATGTAACACTCAGTCTACATGGGGTAACCTTGTCAATAACATTTCAAATATCTATTTTATAAATAATTTAATTAAAATCAAATAATGTTGATCATAAGGTACTTGGACAAAGAAAACTAAATATGAAAATGGTACCAATATAAACAAAATACAAACCTAGGTTTAGGCTTAAGAGAGAAAGATCATATTCTACTGGAGAACAAAACAGTCTTACAGAGGATAATTACTGAAGAAGAATGATATTAATTATATAAAATAGTAGAGACATAGAAATCATGAAGCCATTTTAAAATTATGCAAAGAAATATATAAGGGAAAAGTGGTGTGTAGCTATGTATATACCAAAGACACATGCTTTAACCAAACCTTTTAGCCAATAACAATGGTAATAAAATATATTATAATAATAATTGATTAAAATTCTCTTTAAAACCACAGCTGTTTTATGGGGCTGGTTCCAGTTAAAGAAAGGGGATGGGAGAAAGGTTGAAGACAGATATCTCTCAAAGCCTTATGTGAATTTAAGTGAGTGAATGGACACATTTTTTTCAGGAGAACACTACAAGGTAGTTAGGATTAATGCCAGAGAATGTGGAGCTAGGTTTAGTGGAAAATGACTAGCTGAAGATTACTGAATTGGAGTTTTTGAGTCATCTGGAAAGGAGGGGGTGAGAAAAGTGAAAAAAGGGAGAAAGAAATCAGCAAGATGGATGTTGAGAAGCCAAAAGCCTATAAAGGACATATAGTCAGCAGTAATTCTCTTGTGGAATGCTGGGATCCAAGGATTTTAAAGAATAGTGATGTCTAATACTAAAGTCTACTATTAGGTTGTCAGAAAAGTCATGACGCATTTTTGCAATGAAAAACAGAAAAAAATACATCATGACTTTTCTGACAACCCAATAAATACCTTCAAGCTGTAATTGTGTGTGCATGTGTGTTTTATTGCCTAGAAAAAAAATAATTGATTTCTACATTATGACATGGTCAACATAATGCAGAGCCAGATTATCTCCTTAGAGATGGTACTTCATTATAGAAAATAATTTAATCTGTAAATTTAACTATTTGAGCAGAGGCAAGGCCTTAAGGCCATAAGTAGTCCTAAGAATGTGAATGCCCAAGAAATTTCAAAACAGTGGATAAAAGAATTGAAATGACTTTTGTTTAAACCTTGAGATAGAAAGAAACTTAAGATAAAACATGAGCTAAGTTACAAATAGAAACATGTTTAATAATAGCAATTATTTGTTTTACTCTGTGCCATGCTCAATATTTCACATAAGTTATCTTATTTAATCCTAAGAAGAATATTTATATTCACATATATTAGTAAGGAATTCAAAGAAAGCCCAGAGAGGCTAAATAACTGGAACTGGTTTACGAAGCACTAAATGGAAGAGTCATAATATAATTGGCAGTATTCTTAATCCATAGCCTAGATTTATAAATCATTAAAGTTTCTTCCTTTTTATCTATTCCATACTTCTAGCTGAATCCATTTTAACTTAATATGCTTCATCAGCTTTTCTGTCTCTCCCTACCCCTTTTCTATGTGGAATCAGATTCTCATTTACTTCAGTGTAGATACTCTTCTTTTTATCCCTCACAGTTCCAAGAAAATATTTTGCACCACAGGAGTTCACTACTTACTAATTTAGTGAAAGTATATCCATTTATGCTCTCTGTGGATCAGGGGAATTGAAGGTGTAACTGGAAGGAATACTTGAGTCATTCTTCAGAAGTCTCATGGAAAGTTCAACAGATATCCATACTCTAGTGGGTGCGTGTGAATTTCTGCATTGGTGATATCCACAAAGAAGCCCTACACAGGCACTCATTACCTGGTGTTGAAGAACAGAAAGCAATAAAATCCTTCTCTATATGGGCTCTCTTAATGGCATCACACTCCAAATCTTCTGGAGTTTGGGCGGAGCTGTCTTCAAAAGCTTTTACTGAATCTTGTAACCACACCATCCCTTGGTTCCCTGAAAAGACAAGACATGATTTCTTGTTACTACCAACAGCCAAGAGAACTACTTTCTCCCCAGAGCTCTGTTTAACCATAGTTACTCATTTATTTGTTTCTATTTTTCATTCACATGCATATATGCACATACATCCAAGGAACTACATTTTTAACAAATCTTAACTCTACTGACCTTCAGATGAATTCGAACAATATCAAAACATCAAAGTCTTAAGACTAAAAATTGTACCCCTTTAGTTGAAAATGAAACAAATATCTACCAATTATTCATGCATCTCACAGACACTAAAACCTTATTTGGTGACAGTACATGATCATTGACGTTAAGGAGCAGACACACAAAAAATGGGAAATACTGGATGCATATAAATGATGAGGTCAATACTTGTATATCATGTGTTCTAACAGACATTAACACTCACCACCACGGCAGGCTTGGATAATGATCACCTTGGGTTTGTCCTTCAAACTTGGACATTTCAAGGTGTTCAAAGTTTGAAAGATGGTGTTGATTTGTAATACTTCTGTGACATTTCCAGAGTATTCCTTTCCACAAATGCCATCCCGAATACCATGAGACATGAACACCACGAAAGTACTGTCAGAGGTCTTGTGCTCCTTGCGGGCAGCAAATGCCTCCAGCTCTTTAGTCATTTCCTGGAAGAGACCATACCATTGATTTTGGACTATGAGAATCATTATCATGACATCTTGGGAATTCAATAAAGTAGCACTTAAGGGATCCCTAGATGATACAAAAATCACTGGGATACAAAGGAAATCTAAGTTTCAATTCAAAGAAAGGTTATATAGGGAAATGGGATGCCATTCAGGGATTTCTAATAGGGAGAAAGGGAGTATTACTGAGTTACTAGAACACTTTCCAAAAAAGTTCCACCAGACTCTTGCTAAAAGATTCTATGTTTGAAGGGATCTTTGTAGCATTAAGCACTCTCCAAGGGCATATTTAAATTTTAGACAATTAAGAGATTATGTTTCTGGTGCTACAACCAAACATTCTTTAGGAGCATAAAGGGCATGACCATTGTGTCTGGTGTTACAACCAAACATTTTTTAGGAACATGAAGGGTGTGTCCGTTATCTCTACACTGTGATAGACCTTACCTGAGCAGTGAGATTTTCTTTTACATCCACGGTGTATCCCAGACTTTCTAATAGCATCCTCATACCTCTGATATCAGCATCAGCTCCATCTCTCCTAGAAAGATTGTCAAACTCTGTGTTGCAGATAATGAGGGCAAGACGTGTGCGAGTTGATCTTTCCATTATTGGGTAAATCTGTAGGAAATGCAGATTGGATAAACAGTCTTGTTCTCTTTAATTAAATATTCATCTTGAAGGTATACATCCCTTCTCCTCCCTTAGTCCTATCTAGAAACCAAATCTTATGAACCATAGATAAAAACAGGGAGGGAGAATGAATCTTACTATTGGAGTTAGAATAATGTTTGCAAATACCCAGATGATAGCTGAGCCCTTGATTTAATTATTTTTGAGAGGTAGGATTGTGAGAGATGAACAGTCTTTGAAATCAGAATGATAAAATTTTAAAACTGACTCCTCAATTTTGCCAAAATATTTAAATATCCATGCCTCAATTTCCTGATCTCTAAAATTGGTTATTTTGAGGGATCAAGGTGTTGTTATACGCAACATACTTAGAATAGTGTCTGATTCATATTAAACATTCAATGGATGCCATTATTGTGTTTATTACAGTTATTTACTCAGGGAATTGTACCAAACTTGGAACTCTATACATAAGCTGGGATTCTAACAGATAGAAATTCTTTATGTAAGGGAAGTAGTAGGACGATTTTTCTAAAACCTCTCAAAGAAATTGGCTGTAAGAAAGTGCCAGTGCACTTGAGAATGGCCTCCAGTGTATCTTTCACCCAGATCCTTGTGTTCTGATCATGGCACCTCTGTTGACTTTTCTCTCCATATCCTTTCAGCTCTTTCTGGGGGACAAAGCTTGAGGCTCCCTTCTGGTCCTGGGAATTCAGGCTTAGCTGGGTTGTTTTGCACTGTCTGAAGAGCTGAAACAGACAAGAAACATTATGAATAATGAATGACATCCCTGAGTGTCCCACTTGATGCTTCTCACAGTGTCATCTGTGTATGGAGTCATGCAGGAGGAAATGAATTCTTAAGAGAAAAACCTTGGGCTAGTTGTTAACATTGTTGAGTGAGTCATTGTGATTGGAACACATCCCAAGCCAAGGAGATTTCCAGTGGTGTGATACAAGTATCTACCTTTATCTCTTATGATCTGGCATTTTTACAAACACTTTAGATTCAAAAACAGAAAGGGAGATTTTCAAGGCCATGCATGATGGAACTCTCAGAAAACAATCACTATTTTAGATAAAATAATTAGGATATAAATTTATTTCGAATGATTTAAAGTTGAGGATAAAAATTCAATGAAGGAAGGTCTTAATCACTCT
>NW_017732859.1:18508-89066 GCF_001890085.2 Hipposideros armiger | reverse complement strand
AAGGAAGGAAGGAAGGAAGGAAGGAAGGAAGGAAGGAAGGAAGGAAGGAAGGAAGGAAGAGCTTTTGTCCTGTCCCTCAGGAACTCTCTACTGTGTGTATGGATGGGGAAAAGGATGAGGAATATTGAATATATTAACTAGAATGAAAATGAAATAGAATGATAAATGCTAAAATCAAGATGCACACTAGATGAGTTCATAACACTAAACATTGATTGCAAAAATATATGGAGAACAATTTTCACAGTAGTGTCTGTGAGTAAAACTTTAGAGTTTATTTGATTACAAGCTAGACACCATCAAATAGTGTGGTTTACCTGCTAGAGAAATAACAATCTATGTTTCAAAATAGAAATGTTTTCTCAATATTTGGAAAATCTTTCAGAAACTAAACTTTTTAAACAACAAAGTTATATTTAATTCTGAAGGGGAATTTGAAGAAATTATAGTATTAATATATACAGTTAATTAAACCAAGGCAGTATGTTTAGCATGGGTAAAGTAAGCAATAGAATGAATATGTTGGAGAAAACTATAGAAATCACTGGGTAGAAGAAATGTTTTATTTCTTCATACAGAAGCCTGGAGAAAAATAGAAAAAGTTAAAGAGAAATAGTTGGACTATATTAGAGTTAATTTTTCTTAGAAAAGGAGTAGGGCATTTGGTTATATATTGAGTACCCTATCCCATGAAATATCTAAAAAAACATGAATGGGATAACCACCCTTAATAGATTCACTACAGTAATTTCTGAACGTGGTAAAATATTTGCTTCCATGGCTTCTAAATTCCTTTCAAATGTAAAGTCTTTTTATTTTCAGAGAAAAAGGTCACTTTGGGATGAAATCATCCCAGAATTCTGGGTGAAATACTGTTCCTAGACAAATAAAATACTGGTTATGTAGTGAGCAAGAGGCTAGATGCATACAAAAATAAGATTTGCTATAAAGGAACCTAGTACAAGTTGACTTTGTCAAATCTCATTAAAGCTGAGACCGTTTTTTTCAGAGTAGAGGACTATTTCTAAAATCTTCTTTCTCATCTGAGACCTAGAAGTTTCCATGCTACCTCCAATACTGTATGGAATAAAACGTTTTGCATTAAAATGTATGTGGCAGAGATGGGTTAGCTATTCAAAAGACACTGTCTTCTTTCTGGGCACATAGTTAGACTGTGTTGCCCACCAGACTAGCAGTTAGGTGGGGGGATGTATTTGAGTTTTAGATGATTTAATGCAAGCTGGAGTACAGTATTACACTTCCAGGCCAAGCCTAGCAAAATTTCTCACAAAGAAAGAAATATTTCTTCCAATGTTATTAACCGGATGGTTATCACCACAGTTGTTTTGGCATTGTATATTGCAGATATCAGAGCCATAGAATGGAAGAGGCCTAGGTATCTGAGCTAGTACTTGAAGGAGAGCTGTCTGCTGATGAAGAATGGCCACTTATGAATGAAACATAAGTTTCTATCATATCAGATCCATTAAAAAATTTTGATTTTGTTGCTGCATTCCATATCGTCTCAACTGATATGGGTGTGTATAGTATCATCTCCAGCCCTACATTTTGGGCTAGCTTCAATTTGATGCTGGAGATTCTTAAATACCTACTCATTCATAATTTGTGTATTCATATAATCAATGAAAGCTGGAACCTTGTTTGTTTTGCTTACTACTCTCTAAATAATCCATGGAAGAAGGTTTGTAACACAGTTGGAATGTGCTAAATATTTTTCTAGTGGCCTAGTAAATAATAGAAACTTTGATGAGATTATTTAGTAAAGTAGTATTTTAACAAATATTTATTGCATGCACACTATGAGTCAACTGCAGTTAGATAGGTTCATGCCTATGAGTAAGTCAGACATGTCCCGTTTTCTCATAAAGCCTAAATCCAGTGGCAGAAAATGATAAATTTATTTTGAAAAATACAAGAAAAATATAGTGAGAGTTAGGGCTGGGGCATCATGCAGCACTGTAGGAATAAGGGCTCTGAAATATAGTAATGAAAAAAAGGAGTGCCACTCTAATAATCTGTAATTAAAAAAAATAAAAGTGGAGAGAAAGATCTGAATTAAAGAGAGAAATCAATAAAACTTGGCCATTGCTTGGATGTTGGGAGTGAGGGAGAAGGTAGAGCTAAAGATAATTTCAGGTTTCTGGTTTGAATGACTGGGTGATGGTGGTACCGTTAACCAAGATAGACAGAACCAGAGGAGAAGCAAGGAGGGGAGAAGAATGGATGACAAAGTCAGCTCTGGATGCATATAAATGTATCTGTGGGAATTGTGAGTGCATATGTTCAGTAGGCGCTAGAATAGTCAAGTGTAGCATGCAAGTTGGTAGTCAGGATTAGAGACACAGCTTAGAATTTGTTAGTATAAATATGGTATTGCAGCTACAAGAATGGCTCCTCCTAAAACAGAATAGATTAAAAAAGAAAAAGGCACAGAATCAATCCATGAGAATTACCCATTGTTTCCTAATGTCAGGTTTATCCCAAAATCTGTAGTTAATATCAAGGAAGATGGGGTTCAAAAGCGTTCTTGCTTTGAACATACCATTACCCAGGATGGGAAGAATCACTGCTTCGGGTTCTGGAATATTTTCAGACTGTAGACCTGCGGAAAGATAAAGGACATTAAATAGTCACTTATCATCTCTGAAGACTCTTGTCCCAATGTGTCAGACACCCCCTATTGAAAATAACTTACACAGACATTGATCCTGTTCAAAATGTGATTTATGTGGAACCACACTCATCACTGGGAAACAAAAGCCACTACACATAAATTACTGCTAGACTTTAACATTTGATGCACAACAAAAGAATGTGTGACTGCCTTGGTTTCTGTTACCCATGATGAAAGTGGAATTGAGACACCATCAGCTATAGAATCAAGAATTGTCTTAATATTTATGTTTTGATGTGGTTCCTGAGGTTGCCACGACTGCATAACAGGTGTGTGCAAAGTGAGGTTGTCTAACTCAGAGCTGACCTGGACTTTGGAGGAAACCAAGAAGGAGAGGCCTTCTAAGCTTGGGCACTTAGCCTTGCCAAGATTTATCACAGCAGAAAATGATGATGGGTGACCCTCTGGTCTCCCTCAATCAGTTTGTTAAGTAAATCTCCTCAGTGCCATAGGAAAAGAAAAGTGGTCATCTAGGTATGAACACAAATCTATGTTGACTATTAATTCTGGGCTCTTTGTAATCACTAAGCTATTCTGCCAGCCCACGAAGTGTCCTCTACAATTATGAATGTGAAAGAAGCCAGGCCACAATCTCTGTAATCTTCACTGGCCCTACTCATTGGCACACTCTGAGGGAAAATAAAAACAAACAAAAGCACAATGGAAAGTCTCATTTACACTGTTAGCTTGAATGAAACCACTCAAACTTATTTATATATACTCTGAGGTGACTATTCATATGATTATCAATTTCAAGGACAAAAATTGAATTGAAATCTGTTTAAGTTTTTGTAAAAATCTCAAATAACAATAACCACCTGAGAGGCTTATTCCAGAGACTTTAAGAATAGACGTGAGCTAACAAATGTGAACTACTCTGAATCTTCATACCTTTGTACCTACTAAAGGCAAGACTTACGTAGACAAAATATGGTCCGTTCCCTGCTCTGCATGAAGGAGAGCCAGAGGCTGCCCCACCAAATTTCAAGCCCAGGACTACATGCTGCCTCTTGTCCCATTCTTCCCACCTGAACTGCTGGACTAACTTGACCATCAGTAAATTCAAGAACATTTTCTGGAGGAGGCCTTATTATGGCAGTCGCGTACATGCCAAGACCTTTCTTTTAGAAAGATCTCTCCCATGAGAGTCATACAAATATTACATCTAATTACCATATTCTGTGGCCCTGATAAGAAACTGTCAAGTAGATGAGGAAGACACAAAGCCATGACAACACTGATTGAGGAGGCATCACCTGCCACGTAGAGAGGCAGGCTCCAGGTGCTAGAGTTATCATAGTAGGTTGTACCAGTACCTCTAGGATTCAAGAACTATGCGTTGAAAGGAATGGAGCAATAAGAAGAAACTCTGGCTATTTCACAATGATTCTGGACCCTTATCATTATTTATTGATTGTCTTTAAATTTTTTTGGTGGGAGGAGGTGTTAAATGAAAAACATGCATTGAAAGAAAAACAAGAAATTCATTACCCATAGGTGAGCATTTACTGTGTCACTTCCCTCAACCACTAGGAAAAAGGCTTCTTGCATTCAAAGAACAATTTCTCCTTCTTAATGGCTTCAATTAGCATAAAAGATACCAGTGGCTGGGAGTCCACCAGAGCTACCATCTTTGCTGTGTGAAGGGACTAAGGGACCATAGAAAGCACAAGTCAGATGTCAGGCCCTCAGGAGGACAGAGGGTGGGGGCAGGGAGCTTACAGAATGGCCCACAGCACAGTTCCAGGCTAGTGGACAATGTTTCTCAAAAGAAAATGCAAGGGGACAACTAGAAGAGTCCACTTTTAAAATCCTTGCTTTTCTGTAAACATTGAATTTATTCTCTGAATGCTTCACCACCACTGAAATATATAATATTCCTTCTGGACAGCAAAATTTTGGAGAGAAGTTTTAAAAAGTATTTGATTACAGACCTTAACTCTTTATGTCAGATAACTACATAAGTTCCTAGGGAGCACTAGATTTAACTAACTAAGTAAATCAATCAATCAATCAATCAATCATGTGCCTTGCCAGGAGGACTACAGAATATAGTATGAAGCTTTTCAGACTGTTCTCATGAACTTCAACAAATGAGCTACCACATACTCAGGATAGGAAATGATTTTTAATCCAAAGAAGGCGACTGAGGCCAACTGAATAACAAGAAAAGGAAAAGAGACGGGACATGCAATGGAGCCACTGATACAGAAGAGGGGTCCTGGAGCCAGAGACAAGGAAGTTGCCTGCAAACTAATATAACTAATGAAGCAGTAAGATATGGTCACAAAGATACAGGGCCTCGTGAACTTTAGTCTGAGTTGTTGACCTTACCTGAGGAGAACCCCAGCATCTTTGCAAGGTAGGTGTCCTCTTCACAAATCTGATTGATAAATATTTGGCTTGCCTCGTGCCCTTTCAGAATGACAAGGTCAGTCAAAACTCGGGCCTTATCCATAACTGTAGCATTTTCATATCTTACTTTGTCCATCTCCTCCTGGTTCAGCACTCTCTGGTCTAATAGTTCATCCAACAGGCCATTTATTGTGCCCGCACCCACTGAACGGACAAACAGCTTCCTCTTCTCTTTCAGGACCTTGTCTGTTTGAAGCACAAGGATTCAAGTCATGAAAACAGCCTCATTTCCCTCTCAGCAACATGAGAGGAAATAACCTCCTTTAGATTTCATCCATAAAATGTCCGTCTCCCCACTGTTCAGTCATTCTGAGAAAACCTACATTCCTTATCTTCCCTCAGTATTACCCGTGTCTGCTCACCACCTGGTCTGAATCCTGAGATTTAATATATGTAAGTGTCTGAAAAGCAGGGTTCATTCTGCCAGTGACCCATGTTTATTCAACTCTGCATAATAAAATAAAACAGATAACCCATTTCCTCTGAGAAAAACAGTTGCTGGTATCCATCTTGTGCCAATTCTGTACCTCTGTCACACAGTGACATTTAAGAAGTCAGTGAAGATTGCAAAACGACAGGAGAATACCAGTAAAACCCCAGTTCCTTTCCGGCCCTTTCCTTCCTGTCTAAAAGCAGCGAATGTCTTCTGAGCCCCTTCTCTCCCATTTGCCCTCCCTCCCTCCTTCTCTTCCACTCCCTCAGTTCTGCTCACCCAAACATTCACAGAACCTAATTTTGGCTTCTGAAAAAGCCAGACCCAAAATTTCTTCACCAAAAGATGCCCTTTTACAATAAAGGAAAAAGAAAAAAAAAAAAGCTTACCAGCCATGGCTTTTCACCCTTAGTCTTAATGTGTGATATGAAACTGAAAGCATGTGTCACCTTCCTTTTCAGGAGGACCTGACTATTGAGAAATACCCACTGCTCATGCATATGCATATGCATTCGTGTATGGTTTTTTTCAAAGAAATAATCAGATTGTTTAACCTTGCACCAGGGAGAATATTCTTGGGAAATTTTCTTCACCAGCACTTGAATCAAGTCAGACTAGGAAGGGAGTGGGGCCTAGAGAAAAAGAAAGGAATTAGAAAACATGTATACTATTAAATTCACACAATAATGAATCTTCCATCCTTTAGGAAGTGTGATCTAGAAAAGTAATTCATCCTTTGGTATCTTACACAATTCAGGGCGATATAACAAACTACCACAGTCTGGGCGGCTTATAAACAAGGGACATTTATTTCTAACAGTTCTGCAAGCAGGAAGTCCAAGATCAGGGTTGCGTTGTAGTGAAGGCCCTTTTCTAGGTCGCAGACTGCCAACTTCTCACCATGTCCTCTCATGGTGGAAAGGGTGTAGCACCTCTCTGGGGTCTCTGTTATAAGGGCACCAATTTTATTCATGAGGGCCTTATCCTCATGATCAATTCAGCTCCCAAAGGCTCCACATCCTAATACTGTCACCTCGGCCATTAGGTTTTCAACACATGAATTTTGGAGGGACACAGGCTTTCAATCTATAGCATTTGGATAGCTGAACAACTGTGAGCCATGCCCCCATCACACAGCTCTGGGCTGTGTCTCAGAAGTATGTGTCCCTGAGAAGCAGTTCTGCTATTAGGAATGGAAACGTTTTTTCACCAAAATCAAATATTTTCTTATTTAACACTTTTTCCTTTTAGATTGCTCTGTTTTGAGGGACACTGTAGAGTGTAACAGATCAGGCTCTGGATTCAGAATGTCTGACTTAGCATTTTAACTTTCTATTCTTAGGCAGGTTAACTTTCCCATGCTTTGGTTCCTCTATTTGTAAAATAATCTCATCAATAGCCTATACACACCTTTGAGCATTAAATTAGTGAGAATTTGGAAAATTTATAAAACATTGCCTGGCATGTCATAAGCACACAATATTATAATTGGTTATTATTGCTATTATTATTAATATAAATATTTCACACTAGAAAAATAGCCAAGGTTAATTATTTGCAGGTTTTCTAGTTAAATTTCTTTTTTGTGAGAATCCATCTGCATCTCATTCATTCACTTAGCAAATATATATGGATGACCTACTCCATGTCAGAGACAGTTCTGGGTGCCCGGGTTCAGTTGAATCAGACAGTGGTCCCTTGCCCTCATGCCTTCGTATTCAAAAGAGGAGATAAACATGAAACCCAATGTGTAACTGGGATATTAGAATGTTAGAGCATGGTAAGTGCTAAGGAGAAGAAATCAATTAGATAGTGGGTTATGAAATATTGGAGGACATTAAAACTGAAGACAGAGGAGACCAAGAAGGCTTAAAGAGTTCATTGCTTTTTGTAAGCACATGTTCAGTTGCTTGTCTCAGAAAAAACTCAACATAGCCAATTATTTCATAGATATGGCTATTTGAAGATAGAGTAATAACAAAATGCCTATTAATCCTTCAAAGATATCAGTGTGTTTACTAAAAATGCCCTTAGGGTTATTACCTTAGTTCCTTAAGAGAATAAGTACCCAGAGTTACTAAAGTATTCAGTGAGAGCCTGTGTGTGTGTGTGTGTGTGTGTGTGTGTGTGTGTGTGCGCGCGCGCATAGGAGTACATGCGTGAAATATCTCAATTACATATTAGTAGATTTATTACTATTGTTTTGAAACTCTATACAATTAAAAACAAACTTGTATTTGACATGTTGGATACCAGTTTGCTGCTTATGCTCTAGGCTAAATGTTAAATTCACGGTTTACATTTTAATCTAAAGTTTTCCTCAGGGTGCTTCTTTCTTTCCTTGGCTACCTACCTAATCCAGTTTGCAGCACAATCTTGTGCTGCATGCCTCAGGGAGCCTTGTTGCAGGAGAGAAAGCAGATATTGCATGTGCCTTCTCCTACATATTTAAATTTATTCATTTATTTCTGAATGCCTTAAGGATTTCCCGTGAGGGTTTCTCCTCCAGGAAGGGCCACACACTACTGAGATGAAGCATGTGAGCTGGCATTTAAACTGCAGAAAGGATGGCCAGGCAACATGTCTGGAGATGTAGAACCATAAGCATTGACACTGGGAAGCTAAGTAGAGAGCCACTACATAGCAAGGGCCCACTGTGTCCTCAAAAATGAAGATGCAAAAAACTGGAAACATTCCAAATGTCCAATGAGATGCATGCGTGAGTAAACAAATTGTGCTACATGCATACACTTAAGTACTACTCAACAATAAAAAAGGAGCAAATTATTGATGTAAGTAATAACCTTGATGAAACATTACACTTACATGAGTGAAAGAAACCATATAAAATAGAATACATACCCTATGATTCCAGTTATGTGAAGCTCTAGAATAGGAAAAAGTAATGTATTCTGATAGAAATCAGATCACTAATTGCCTAAGGAGGAGGTGCAGAGAAATTGAGTGCAAAGAGCATGAGGGGACTTTCTGGGGTGATGAAAATATTCTGCATCGTGATAGTGTTAATTCTACATAATAAATTTGTCAGAAATAATCCGATCATGTTTTTTAAAGAGTTACACTTTATGTTATGTAAATTTTACCTCAATAAGATTGAATTTTGAAAACTAAAATCAATGGTTGTAATAATAGACTGAATTGGGAAGTATTTTCTTTCCTTGTTTTTCTGGATGTACTCAGCAAATCAATTGAAACTGTGGTAAGAGAATGAGCTTCCTGTAGTGACTGAATGGAATTACCTACAGTTGGATGGAGATTTGTAAACAAAATGGAAATAAATTATAAAAATGATCAGTTTATCAACTAACATATGTACCTAGAAAATAGTATTACAAAGGTAGACTATTATATACATAAAATCATCATAAAATAAATTAATGGACCTCTCCAAAGTAGTGTTTTAAGGAAGCATACTGATTTAAAAATTCTTATGTCACAAGTACCTGTGATAGCCTGTCTGCACAACAAAACCATTTTTATTAACAGTAGATAGTGTGAAAAGCTCTTACATAGAAGGCAGATCTTGTGCTTGTGTTCTAGTGTGCCATTTTCAACCGTTAGAGAAAGTCACTTATTCTCTCAGTTCATTTTTCTCTTATTTTTCTTTTTTTATATATAATTTTAGGGCTCTTAGAACATCGTGATAATACATCTTAGTGAGAGCATTTACCAAATATAGCATGGTATTTTATTTTTCCTTCATCTAAAACCTTCTCTTCCATACAGCTTATCGACATGGACTTTGAGCTCCAATAGCCTTGGGATAAGATTGTGTTCGTTATCTGTAGGTCTTAGACAGTGTATTTAACATCTCAAAGCTTTTGTTTCCTCAATCAGAGTGTGTGTGTGTGAGGGTCAGGTGAAAGGTCATAATTGGTCTTACTTTCTAAGATGAAATGGTACGGGTAAAGACTATGCCAAAGTGCTTTCCATCATGAGTACCAGAGGCAAGGAACTGTCAAAATATTTTTCTTTGTAAAGTGCTCCTGAAATATTCTTATGCTTTATTTCATGGCCTGTCATGACAAGTGTGTGAGTTAAACAGGTTAAATAAACAATGATTCCATTGTATGAGTAAGAATACCAGGTAAATAGTTGATTCAGAGACTTGGCAAACACACAGTGCAGAACTTGCATGTGAAGACATCTCTCCTTCACATAATGATATTTAGGTCAATGATAGGTCACATATATGACGGTGGTCCCATAAGATTATAATGGAGCTGAATTTCCTATAGAAAATGGAAGTCTTTGTGGTTCAGGAGAAACCTTGTTTTCTCTGACAGAAGCTATATTCATGGAGCATGGCAATGGAACCCTCACTCACAGCACCTGGATTTTGGGTGCACAGATCACATCCTAGTCAGTCAGTCACTGACCTGTTTCCGCATAGACAAGCCCATTCCCCAGGACCACATATCCAGGTCCTCAAGGTACATTGCTATAAATTCTTTGTAAAGGACCTGAGATCCTCTACAAGGACACAGGTCCACAGGAGCTACGATACCAAATATTGAATGCCACTGCCACTTCAGTGAAAGCTTTCTGTGGCTGTGTGGGGCCAGCCTGTCCCTGAACTTTGGAAGTATTTTCAGGTTGTAATGATGTGAAGCATAGATAAGTTTTATTTCTTCCATCACTACAATGCCAGAGGGAGCCCTTTGTGCCTAATAGCATTAATGGAACCAAAAACAAATTTCCAAAGTCAAAATACTGATTCCTCAGTTCTATACCCTCTTCATGTTAAGCATCCTTTTTTTTTTTTTTAAATTCATACCACAGATTTCCTTAATCTAACCACTGCTGCAACATGCAGGAGCCAAAACCACATCACAATGACCATCCCCTATGCTTTTTTTTTCTCTTCATCTCGATTTCTTATTCCTACTGAGTCTCAGATCACCTTTCACTCCCTCCTGACAGTCACTGTTATGGTGATCAGTGCCTTACTCAGCCAGTATCTCCTCCATATTTCCAATCAATCCAGCCCATATTTCTATGCATAGAGCAGCACTGCCAGCTTCAGTGTTCTATTTCTGACCCTGGTGAAAGAACGCAGGGGGAGGGCTTGAGAGACAGTGCTTATAAAGCCTAGAGTAGTGTACAATAAAGTCCTCGGCATTCACATTCACTCACCACTCACTCACTGACTCACCCAGAGCAAATTCTAGTCCAATAAATTTCATTCACGGTAAGTGCCTACACAGGTGTACCGTTTCTTAAATCTTTTATACCACTACTGTACCTTTTCTATGTGTGGATAGTTTAGATATTCAGATACTCACCACTGTGTTACAATTGCCTACTGCATTCAGGGCAGTGACGTGCTGTACAGGATGTAGCCTAGGAGCAATAGGCTGCACCATGCAGCCTAGGGGTGTAGCGGGCTGTACCATCCAGGTGTGTGTAAGTCCATTCTGGGATGTTCACACAATGGCACAATCACCTAATGATGCATTTCTCAGAACATATCCTGTCTTTAAGCGAAGCATGACTGTATCTGCTCCACATGAAGTGCTGCTCCCCAGGCTGGCACTGCTCTGGAACTATGTAGTATAAAAGCAGAGAATAGGTTTCTTGTTTCTAGGGAACTCAAGATAATATAAACAGTGATAAGAATTATAGTGAGACTAAATGAGGGCCTAGATAAAAGTGCTGAGAGATATCAGAAGACATTAAATATGATTTGTCACAATCAGGGAAGGCTGTGTAGGCTGGCAAGACAAACCTGCAGCTGCAGGAGTGATGGTTTATTGATTAATAATGAGGAGAGAGACAGTAGCTAAGTTGTTGAGATGTTTCCGTGTCCTAAGTACTAAGATAGGTCCTTTCACATTCTCACCAACACTGGAAAATTATTACTAGGAGCCCAATTTGAAAGATCAGAAATCAAGCCTCAGTAGAACACTACCACAGATGAAGTTCATAAACACACTAAAAAGCAAGTCTCTTTCTCAATTGCAGAGTCCAGGAATACAAAGTGTATTGGATTGCTTCACTCTAAAGTCCATGTTTTTTATTAGTTTTTGAGATGATAGCAATCCAATGAGGAGAATGATAGAAATAAAACATTGAGGCCAGAGTCATAGGAAGGAAAGAAAAAAATAAATTTTAACTAAAATTAATTAATTAATCAATCAATCAATTTATTTATTTATTTATTTATTTATTTATTTATTTTGCTTATAGCAAAGGGTGTATTTTGGGGGTCAGTGGAAAGTGCATTTTGAGAGTAAGATTGTATTGAGTGTATGATGATTTGCAACAGTCAGTCTCAGGGAGGAATTTAACCTGATGAGACAGGTTTAGGGAGCTTCTTGAGTAGGAGGGTCATCTGAATCTATCTCTAAAGTAGCTGTTTTGTATTGAAGGCTTAAGAGAACTAGACCCTGGAATAAGTACTTCATCTACATTGGTTCTGCAAGTGAAAACTTTTGAAAATGCTAGTATTCAGGCTTATTCCAAGTCGTTGAATCGGGGTATCCAAGGGTGAGGCTCAGGGGTATGAATACATAAAAGTATTCTTTGGGGATTTGATGTATGGCCTCTATTGAATATCACTTGCTGAATGTCTCAATCTATTATCAGGGATAATTGGGAGTTCTCTGAGACCCCCATGCACCATCACATTGTCACTGTATTAGAACATTCTCTTTGAGGCACTGCTGGTCCCATATGAACCAGGACTTGGGCCCTGAGTGGCCAGGTATTGAGAACAGAAGATGGGATAGGAGCATCTGAGAGTTAGGGTTGGCTGGGAAAGAATCTGCAGAGGTTGTGAGCTGGGGTGAGAAAGCAAAGAGCTTGTCTGGACTAGCAGGCAGCAAGGAGGGTCATAGTCTCCATGCATCACGTTTCTACACCAATCGTATTATGAAAATACTAACCTATGAAACCTCTGCATGGTGGAAAAGCTGATCACACTGGGGCCAAATCCTGGAAGAAGGATGCAAGAGGTTTTGAATCTGTTGTGTTACCTGCCAGCAGAAGCAGAAGAAAGTCTTTTTCAAATTCAGCCCTGAGGTCTTCCACTCAAAATAAGAACTCTACCACAGATGAAGTCCATAAACACTAAAAATCAAGCCACTATGAGAATATATCAGCAGAAACAAGAAATACAAATTGATGTGCCCATGGATAAGCAACTATTGGACTAATCAAATATAGAGCATAGATGGCAGTTTGTGTGTGGTTCAAATAAAAGAAGCAAAAAGCAATTATTATTTATTTTTTTTAAAGATTTTTATTGGGGAATTGGGGGGATGGGAACAGTGCTGGGGAATTGGGAGGAGGGGAACAGACAAGTTGCTGTCATTTTGTCCTTCAGTCTAGTTGTGGAGGACGTTGCTTCACTGGCCCCAAGTTGGCACCATCATTGCACTCTTCCTGGGAGAGGCAGATCAGTCGCTGCTCACTGCAGCTGCTGGCTACATACGGTAGCCCATGGCAACCCACTGCCACAGGGGTGCAGCCTAGCCATCCCCGGCGACTCACAGCAGCCCAGCTCCAGGTTGAGCTGTTGTTCAGCATCTTAGCTGTAGAGGGCAGTGTCACTGGCCCTCATATGTGGGATCCGAACCGGGGCCCTCTGGCATCCCAAGCCAGTTCTTAACCATCGCGCCAGTCGGCCGGCCCAGCAATTATTTTATAATAAGGAATAATCAGGTCAATTTAATGAAGGAAGTATATCAGTTGCAATTAATAGTGGCTACGTTAAAAGGAAGACACATAAAGTTTGTGATAGCATAAGTGATTTGGAAGATATTTTCAAATAATTTATTTAGAATGCAATAAACAGAGATGAGTAGCTGGGAAATTTGAAACAAAGAATAAAATGAGAAGTTCTAAAACATATCTGACTAAAATTCCAAAAAGATATAATTGAGAAAAAGGAAGAGAGAACAATATTAAAAGAAAATTTTCCAAAAATGAGAAAAGTATGAATCCACTGAATTAAGAAACGCAATGTACCTCAAACAAAATAAATCCCAAAAACAACTGCTTTAGAACAGCCCTGTGAGTGCGGTATTGTTATGAGTTGAATTGTGTTACACAAAATATACATGCTGAAGTCTTAACACAGGGTAACTCAGAATGTGCCCTTATTAGGTAAGAGAGAGAAAGAGCTTCCTGTAGTGAGTGAAACAGAACTACCTACAGTTGGATGGAGATTTGTAAACAAAATGGAAATAAATCATAGAAATGATCAGTTTATCAACTAACATATGTACCTAGAAAATAGTATTACAAAGGTAGACTATTACATACATAAAATCATCATAAAATAAATTAACGGACCATTCCAAAGTAGTGTTTTAAAGGAAGCATGCCTATTTAAGAATCTTCATGTCACAATTACATGTGATAGCCTGTCTGTGCAACATACCAGTTTTAATAACAGTAGGTAGTATGAAAAGCTCTTACATAGAAGGCAGAAGATCCTGTGCTTGTGTTCTGGTTGTGCCATTTTCAACCATTAGAAAGCCACTTATCCTCTCAGTTTTTTTTTTCTTATTCTTTTTTATAATTTTAGGGCTGTTAGAACATGGTGATAACACATCTTAGTGACAGCATTAACCAAATATAGCATGATTTTTAATTTTTCCTTTGTCTAAACCTTCTCTGCTGTACAGTTTATCAAGATGGACTTTGAGCTCCAATAGCCCTGGGATAAGATTGTGTTCATTATCTGTAGCTTTTAGACAGTGTATTTAACGTCTCAAAGCTTTTGTTTCCTCAATCAGTGTGTGTGTGGGGGGGTTGGGTGAGGGGTCATTATTGGTCTTACTTTCTAAGATGAAATGGTATGGGTAAAGACTATGCCACAGTGCTTTCCATCTTGAGCTGTATTCCAGAAGCAAGTTACTGTACAAATATTCTTCTTTGTAATATTTTTCTGAAATTTTCTCATGCTTTATTTCATGGCCTGTCATGACAAGTATGCAAGTTAGATAGGTTAAATAAACACTGATCCCATTTTATGATTAAGAATACCATGTAAACAGTTTGTTCAGAGACTTGGCAAACACACATGGACAACATGCGTGAGAAGCCAGCTCTCCTCCACATTCATGTGACAGATAATGATACTTAGGTCAATGATAGGTCACATATATTATGGTGGTCCCATAAGATTATAATGGAGCTGAATTTCCTATAAAAAATGGAAGTCTTTGTGGTTCAGGAGGAATTTCAGAAGCCATATCCATGGAGCATGGCAATGGAACCCTCACTCACAGCACCTGGATTTTGGGTGCACAGATCACATCCTAGTCAGTCAGTCACTGACCTGTTTCCGCATAGACAAGCCCATTCCCCAGGACCACATATTCAGGTCCTCAAGGTACATTGCTATAAATTCTTTGTAAAGGACCTAAGATCCTCTACAAGGACACAGGTCCACAGGAGCTACGATACCAAATATTGAGTGCCACTGCCACTTCAGTGAAAGCTTTCTGTGGCTGTGTGGGGCCAGCCTGTCCCTGAACTTTAGAAGTATTTTCAGGTTGTAATGATGTGAAGCATAGATAAGTTTTATTTCTTCCATCAGTTCAATGCCAGAGAGAGCTCTTTGTGCCTGATAGCATTAATGGAACCAAAAACAAATTTTAAAGTCAGAATACTGAGTCTTCAGTTTTATACCCTCTCTATGTTAAACATCATCTTTTTCCTGTTTTTTGAATACCACAGATTTCTCCAATCTGACCACTGCTCTAACATGTACAGCCAAAACCCATCGCCATGACCATCCCCTATGCTTTTTTTTCTCTCCATCTCAATTTCTTATTCCTACTGAGCCTCAGGCCACCTTTCACTCCCTCCTGACAGTCACTGTTATGGTGATCAGTGCTTTACTCAGCCAGTTTCTCCTCCATATTTCCAATCAATCCAGCACACATTTCTATGCATAGAGCAGCACTGCCAGCTTCAATGTTCTAGTTCTGACACTGGTGAAAGAAAGCAGGGGGAGGGCTTGAGAGACAGTGCTTATAAAGCCTAGAGTAGTGTACAGTCAAGTCCTCGGCATTCACATTCACTCACCACTCACCCACTGACTCACCCAGAGCAAATTCTAGTCCAATAAATTTCATTCACGGTAAGTGCCTATACAGGAGTACCGTTTCTTAAATCTTTTATACCACTACTGTACCTTTTCTATGTGTAGATAGTTTAGATATACTCACCACTGTGTTACAATTGCCTACTGCATTCAGGGCAGTAACGTGCTGTGCAGGATGTAGCCTAGGAGCAATAGGCTGCACCATGCAGCCTAGGGGTGTAGCGGGCTGTACCATCCAGGTGTGTGTAAGTACATTCTGGGATGTTCACACAATGGCACAATCACCTAACGATGCATTTCTCAGAACGTATCCCGTCTTTAAGCGAAGCCTGACTGTATCTGCTCCACATGAAGTGCTGCTCCCCAGCCTGGCACTGCTCCGGAACTATTTAGTGTAAAGGAGAAATTACGACTATGCATTGTTATGAGTTGAATTATGAGGCATTGTTATGAGTTGAATTGTGTTACCCAAAATATACATGTTGCTTCACCCTTGTAACCCAGAATGTGTCCTCTTTTGGAAAAGAGGTCCTTGCAAATGTAATTAGTTAAGATGATGTTATATGGGAGTAGAGTGGACCCTTTTCCCATTATGACTGATGTCCTTAAAAAAGAAAAGAGACTCTTGAACAGAGACAGACAGAGAATAACATAGAAAGCATAGACACACAGAAAGAAGCCAGTAATACGATGATGAAGCAGAGATTGGAATGATGCAACTGTGAACCAAGGAATGTCATGGACTGCCAAGAGCAACGAGAAGCTGGCGGAGGGAGGATGGTCCTGCTGACACTTTGATTTAAAGCTCATAAACTACAGAACTGCAAGAGAATACATTTTTATTTTAAGTCCCCCACTTTGTGATTCTTTATTTACAGCAGCCCTAGAAAAGGAATGTCAGTATTGTTGGCTTCATTTTGCAGATTAGAAAACAGTCTCAGAGAGATGAACTATATGGTCAACTGAGTGAGGAACAATCTCAGTCTCCTGGATTTATAATCTAATAATAGGACAGAACCCAGATGGGTTAGAAGTAAAAAACTGGTGACATGCAGCCTTCATCATGTATTTCCTTTGATCCTCACAGTTATAATTTCTTTTGGCATTGATTGTTTTTCAGAAGTTAAAAATTGTAAGATTTCAAATGAAATTTTAGCTCACAGTCCTCTCTTGCCTCAATTTCCATAAGACAATAATTACCTGAGTCCATAATTCTACATTCATGCATTCATATGCTCTCTTATTTTCCCTGTCCCCACATAACCTGATTAACTTAATTTATGTTCCTTATCAAGCCAATATGGCATTTACATTTGTGGCCTCTTCTGGGGAGAGTAAAGTCCAGACTTTGGATTCAGCCATTGTTAATCATATAAACACTTTACACTGGTGTAATATTGACTGACATGATAGATATCCAACTCAACTGTCAATTTCCTTACCTGTAAACTACCTGCCTTGGAGAAGTGTTGGATTAAATTTAATGCTTGAAAACCAGTATCATCTGTTGAACATTCGATAATCAGTAATGTTAATAATTACCTTCACATAATTCTTCAAGTAAACATAATACTAGGAGAATATGACATGTCATAAGAGAAAGATTTCATAGGAGAAAAACAGCATATTTCCTCAAGGACTTTAAAAGTGTGAAAAATTACATTCATTTCAAGGGTGAAGGGAGAGTGGAGTGACATGCCGATTATATTGATTTAAAAAGAAAAGTAATTTAAGGCATAAATGAGTTTAATAAGCAATGCAATGTGTGATGTTAATTTGCACTATGAATCTGAGAAATCATTATTACCTCAACCACAGCCCTTTAGCCCACCTGATTTAAATGCTGCTATGGTGGAGAGTTCCTTGCCTGTGGCCAGTGTCCCACATCAAGCCATTGTATCTCAGGTTCTTTCTGCTTTGCTGCCTGGAGATGTTCACCAAGGCACTGAGGGATGCTCAGCTGTGAGCATGGGCGCAGGTAAGGGCCTCCCCCTGAGGGCAAGATTTAGCCAATGAAGGGCAGAAGTCAGTTGATACATGCTCCTCAATTTCCCATCTCCCAATAAGGTAGATTCTATGTGATTCAGAGGGTCCCCCGGGATGATTGAAATCTGGTTGCTAAGAACAGGAATGAATTCATTAATGCAATTTGGGGAGTGATTTCATCCCTTTCAGTTCCCTTTCCCATTCCCTTACTACTGCTTTCTGGGAACCCCTTCCAAATAAGCTACTTGCATGCAAGTCCCAGACTCTGTCTCTGCTTTCAGGAGCTTCTAAATTCAGACAACTGAGATTATCATTCTCATCATTGTGGTCATCATTATCACCATCATCATCTTTTTGGAGCACTTTGTTGTTAAAGAACACTATTAATTTCCTCCATTTATCATCTCATATAATGCTTATTGTACTACAAGATTGGTAGTATTGACTCTCCTAATGGATAAAAATCTGTAGCTAAGATTAACTACACATATAATCACACATCTAATAAAAAAGATGAGGCAAAGATAGATCTGAATACATATCTAGGTTAGCTTAATTCCGAAAGTCAAATCTAAACAGAATACTAGGTCCATTTATTTTTAATAGCACATGCTTCTCAGTACAACCTTCTTACCTCAGCTTTTAAAGCTCAAACTGTTAATATGTTCCAAAGATCTCATCAGTTTTATCCCCCCATTGCTCTTTGCAATATTCACTTACTGATTTAGGCTAACCAAACTACTAAATAATTCCTAAATTAATGTTTTCCTTGACTACAAGCTTTATGGTTTTTGAGTTTTGTTTTTGTTTTTGTTTGAGGGATCTCTATATAATTCTCTGTGATTCTTCTACTACTCCTTGAAGATAAGGAGTAGACAGATAAACTGCATGTGGTAGGCTTATTTTTTTGTGGATAAATGGAATCTGATATAGCATAGGGGGGAATACATAAAATAATATGCAAAAATCACTGTAAAAACTAAGACATGCATTTCAGCTATCTAAACTTCTTTACTTAGGTCTGCATGTTGCATGGCCTCTTGTGCCTTCCATTTTGGGATTTATTGAGCTCCGGCTACTGGTGACATAAACTCATAGACTCTGTCTAGAAAACTGCTTTCATGTAATTGAAACAAAGAGAGAAAAAAGAAAGGAAGGAAGAGAGAGAGAGAGAGAGAGAGAGAGAGAGAGAGAGAGAGAGAGAGAGAGAGAGAGAGAGAGANAAAGAAAGAAAGAAAGAAAGAAAGAAAGAAAGAAAGAAAGAAAGAAAGAAAGAAAGAAAGAAAGAAAGAAAGAAAGAAAGAAAGAAAGAAAGAAAGGGAGGAAGGAACTCCCCACCCGTGGGCTTTGTTAATGAAGTCATCTGAACCTCATGAAGAAGAAAGCTTAGGTTTTCTAGTGACTTCTTCATCCACACATTTTTTTCACAGAGCAGATTATTTTTATTGCTTACTAGCCACTGGAAAGTATCGAGAAAATGATGATATAATCACCCTCCTATTTTCTTTATGTCTCATAGCCTCCTTTCTTCTTCATTATTATCCCCCTACTGTCTCTCTGTCTCTCTCTCTCTCAGGGAATGATCAGGGTCTGATAATTCTCATTGATAACAGTATTGTGTGATTTTGTCACATGGGTATGTAAGATTAAATAACTATTTGCAAATATTGCCCTTTTCATTACAGAAAATATCCTTGCTTTACTTTTTAACTGATATCGGGAGAACACAAGAAAAACCCCCCAGCATTTAAATGCATCTTCACCATATTATTAGAAAATATCTTGAGACAAAGGGAAGTGAAAGTACAATGTGCTAAAACTTATCGGATACAGCAAAAGTGGAACTAAGAGGGAAGTGCATTACAGTAAATACCTAGAAGGGGCTATAGATGCAAATAAGGCAGACATGTTTATTGTCCTCAAAAAGAATGTAAGAGTCTAGTGAAGAAGAACAATAGGTTTAAAAATAAAGCTGAATGAGTGTTATGGCAGAAGAAATGCATGATACTATAGGAACATGGGCTCTAAAATAGGGTGATGATGGGGAGGATGGAAAAAATGGGATACCTTTGATTAAAGAATCAAAAAATTGCCACTGCTTGAGTGCTACAAATGCAGGAGAAAGAAAAGTCCAGGGTGAATCTAAAGCTTCTATTTGAAAGGCTGGTGCATTTGTAGATAGGGTAAATTGCAAAAGGAACAGCTTTGAGGCAAGATAATGAGTTTAGCTTTGGGCATGTTTAGTTCAAGGTAATTAAAGGTGTCTAGTAAGCTAAAGAGAGATGTTGGGAAATCTGAAATGTGGTCTGGATTTGAAATTTTGTTGTAAGAAATAGTTTAAGAGGGAAAAATACAAATAACCATATTAAATTTTTTAAAGCTTTATCTAACCAAACTAAGAGTTATGATCATGAAGTAAATGGTACAATTTAGGCTGTATACAAAGATAAGACAATGAAGTTCGCGAACTTTCCACTGTTTGCTTACACAGTGGAAAGTTTGCAAACTTTATTGTCTGACCTTTCATATTGCTGGCTTTGAGAACAAAGGCATTAGAGTCTTCACTTTCTCACTTATTAACCTTGTAGTACTGGGCAAGTTTCTTCTCAAAAGAGGGATAATAATTGTAGTAACTTCATAAGGTTTATGTGGAGATTAAATGAGATGATATTTAATTCTGGGACATCTTAATGGTCATCTTACGGTTCTGAAGCCTGCCAGTTCATGCTGTGCCATCATGCTATGGTGGCTCCACAAATCCTCACTCCTCAGGCAGCAAGCCATGTCTTGTTCTCCCCATCCATTTGGACTTGAAAGGCTATATTTACTATCAGTACTTTCATGAACATCTTTTGAGGAAGCCTGGTTTCTGGCAATGGACTTTCGGTGCATGGGCTTTCTCTAGTGTTCTCCCAGTGAGGAAGGTTTGTTCATATGTGTACATTGGGTAACTGTCATAGATCTGGCTCTGGAAAACTAGCAGAAACACAAGTGCATTACAAAGAGGCAATGCTACTAAAGACGCTGAGGGTGTCAATTCTTTCCCAGCACAGCAGAATCCAGGTGGTAAAAGCACCAAAGTGGGCTGGCTGTATGTGTGTCTCCGCAAGGATTGCAAGGAACTGAGAAAAGTAAAGGAAGGTGGAGAACATTCCCGATTAGATTACAATCATCCCTGGCCTTCATTGTTATTGGTGGATTATCATTAGTTGAGATGGAGAGGGGGAGAATAAGAAACAAGCATTGGAACAGAGTGAGAGATTTATTAAAAATGGATGACCACTGGAGACACTCATCAGCTTCGACAGCAACCGACTCTTTTTGTCCCACAATGACTCACATCTTGTCCCTCTGAAGTGGTTTTGGGAAGTGCAGGTATTTTAGCACTGGTAGTCCTCCAGAGATCCCATTTTCACTCTGTAGAGGGAGCAAAGGGTTATAAGAATGGACCGGCTCAGATACTAGAACGTGGTACTGTGTTCTTAGGGGGGACTGGTGGTGGTGATGGTAGCCCTCAGAGAACCGTGAGCAGACTGGCACATACAAGTGAACATTATTACACAAAATAGGAAACAATGGAGTTAACTAGAAAAAGAATCCATGTGAAATTTAATGCAAATGTAATTATTTCACGCACACTTAATTTTATAGTCAGTGAACTCCCTTACAATTCCACCATTGTTATATATTCTGAAAAATACACTCATAGGAAGATAAGGTAACCGCTGGTTTGTAGGTAGAAAAAGAGCTTATGTCTTCTCTTTCAATAAATACATGGGTTCCTAGGGCTCTAGGCGGAGTGACATTGTACACTGCTTCAAAGGATTCAGGGTGAAGATATGTAAACTTTTGAAAACAAAAACAAATGAACTACTACCTACACAGGATTGAGATGAGCTATAATTAGCAGAGGGAACAGAGAAAAGACACAAAGGCATAGAAACAAGGGAACATGCATTCAGGTCACTCATATAGGAATGGGGTCTGAGGCTGAGACGATAGGAAGCTTATTCTAAACTGACAAGACAAATGAAGATAACAGATACTGGGCTGAAGACACGGGGACTGCTTGAAATTTGTGTTGAATTATTGATACTTACCTAAGCACAATTTATAAGTAAGTTCAGGGTCTTCTTCACAGAGATACTGAGTAAATTTGTGGCAGGCCCAGCATCCTTTCTCAATAACAAGGTCAATCAAGAGTTCAGCCTGATCCATGGCTGTGTGACTTTCACTCTCATTTTGCTCATCTCCTCCTGGCTAATAACTTTGTCCTCTAATAGGCCATCCAACAAGCCATTTATTGTATCCTTCCTTGCCCACTGAATGGATGAACAGGTTCCTCTTCTGAATCAGGACTTGGTCTATTGGAAGCACATAGATTTCTTACGTAGTGAACACAGCCCAATTTTCCTCTCAAATCTCCAACAAGGAAGCAATCACTTTAGTCTTTCTCAACCAAACTTTTCTCTCCATGGGGTTAAGTAGCCTTGAGGAAGGACCTAATGCCTTTGAATCTTGAGGCATCTATTCCATATAATTCTTTCTAATTCTAACATTACCCACGGAGTGACCTGGGAGACTTGATTTTCATGGTTTTTCTGTTAGCATCCTGAAAAGCAGAGGTCATTCTGCTTTGTAGCACTCCAATTTCTTAAACTCTGAAGAGGTTTGACAGGCTATTTCCTTTGAGAACAACAGCTGCCAATACCCTTCCTGTGCCCATTATCATCCTCAGGTGATTCATAGATTCAGATAAGGCTCGCAAAATAATAGCAGGATACCAACAGAGCCCCAGATTGTTCCCAGTCTTCACCTTTTATTCCAGAAAAATGCTGTGAAAGACTGGCTGAGCTCTTTCCTGTCCTCCTCCCATTTCAACTCCACCTCAACATTCTGCACATGAACCTTCACCAAGCTTAATTAGGAAGGCAGCCCTTTCCCAGATGATTTCTTCCCCACGGCCTCGCCTCTTGGACTAGAAAAGGCTCACCAGCCATGGCTCCTCGTACTCGCCTTGGGTGTGCAGGTGAAATGGCAAGTAATGGGACCCTGTCTATTTATTCAGGGCCTGTGCAGAGATTCAGAAATTATTAACCTAGGAGAAGTTAATACACCTACCTATGGGTGTTTATGATTATTATTTCCTGAAAAATTTTTAATTATTGTCATTTCCTAAGATGTGTTCAGGTCGTTGAATCTTACATTGTAACAGAAATTGTGCCCATAAGATATACGCTTCACTATTCTTCTGGAGTGAGACGTGAGAATATAAAACAAGATGAGAAAGCACATACAGAGTTAAATATATGCAATTAAAAATCTTCAATTTATTGAGGTTTAAATAGGCAAACCAGTGTACAGGATATTTTCTCACCTAAATCAAGTACTAACACTTTTTTTTTTAATTGTAGGTGAAATACATATAATGTAAAATTTACCATCTTAACCATTTTTAAGTGTCCAGTTCAGTAGCATTAAGTGTATATCCACACTGTTGTGCAACCATTGCCACTGTACATCTCCAGACTCTTTTCTTCTGAAACAGAAACTATACCCATTAAATGATAACTCCCCATTTCTTCCTTCCACCAGCCCCTGCAATGCCATTTTACATTGTATCTATGAATTTGACTACTTTAGCTAGCTCATATAAGTGGAATCATACAGCATTTGTCTCTTTGTAACTGATTCATTTCACTCAGCATGTCTTCAAGGTTCATCCTTGTAGTAGCATGCGTCACAATTCCATTCCTTTTTAAGGCTGAATAATGTAATGCCATATGTAAACTGCACACACATTTTGCTTATCCATTCATTCATTAATGGGCACTTGGGTTGCTCCTACCTCTTTGCTATTGAGGAAAATGCTGCTGTGAACACGGGTATGCAAATGTCTCTTCAAGACTCTGCTTTAACTTTGTGGTGTGTATATACCCAGAAGTGGAATTGCCAAATCATGGGATAAATTCTATTTTTAATTCCTTGAGAAACAGTTCCACTAGTTTCTATAGCTGTTGCCCCATTTTAGATTCCCACCAACAGTGCAAATTGGTTCCAATTTCTCCACATTCTCACCTATACCTGTTATTTTCCGGATTTTGTTTGTCTCGATAGTACCCATCCTAATGTGTATGAGGTGGACTGAAACTTCTTGACTTCTAACCACTGTGCTTGATCCAAGCTCTGGGCCACCTCCAGGTACAGGAATGGTTTGTGTCCCTGGGAAGCAGTTTTTAGGGATGAAAGTGGTTGTGTGTGTTGTTTTTCATCATCTTGCTTTGCTTTGTTTTATCTAAGGCTCTTTCTCTTTAGATGGCTGTATTTTAAGGGATGTTGTATGGCAGAGACTGAGAATGAAGATTCTGAAGCTAAAATAGTTGACTTAACATTCCAGGTACTGATCTCAGGCAAGGAACTTAACTATGCCTTGGTTTCCCTGACTGCCAAATGGGTTTCAGGATTATCCCTACATTGTAGCATGATTGTATTTAATGAATATTTAACAAGCCATTAAAATAGTACCAGACATAGAGAAGGCAATCAATAAATATCGTGTGTGTCCATGTAACAAACCCTATTCATTCCAACAAGTGATTCAACATAAATATTTAACATTAATATTTACTGAGGACCAATTCTATGTACCAGACCCTGTTACATTAATAGATGCTGGGGATATAGTAATGACCTAAACAGACAATCCCTACCCTCCCCTAATAGAATTAAATTATAATGAGAGACACACAAATACTCATTGAATGCATACAAAATACTTTGTGTTAAGAGTAATACATGCAAGGAGAAGAAAATATAGATGGAGGACATTGGAGGTATTGATTTATAGATTGAGGGTCCAGAGAAGGCTGCAAGGAGAAATTCACTGTTCTTTATAACACATGTTCAATTAAATATCCCAGAAGTAAACTCCATGTGACCACTGGTTTGTCAGCATCTTTGTTGAAAACTGGAGTACAATCTAGACACAAAATACAGATATTAGTTCTTAATACTTAGCAAATGTTTTAGCAATTAAGAAAAATTTGCAGAAGACTTGAGGAAACACATTTTCCACTAATAGTTTACATATTTGACATAATTTGATATATACATAGAACCTGGGCCAGTTGCCACAGTTCAACTATGAGCCTAGAAACGTACCACTTGAGTGAGTCAGCTTGGAGTGGAGGACATGTGTATGCCCATCTAGTGAGGCAAGTCTTCTCTGAAGGGCTCCAGGGCTCATCAGACCCAAATGATTTCGCCCAAGAAAATGAAGACCCAGTTGACTCTGCCTTACATGTGTACATACTATATCTTGTGTATAAAACAATTTTTTTCCTGGTTTACTATTGTTTTAAAAAACTGTACAGAACAAACAAAGCCTGCCTGTTGTTAACTGTGGACCTGAAGGCCACATACTTGTCTTCTGTGCTCTTGGCAAAGCATTGTATTTATTTTCTGGGAATAAGACCCTCTGTCTTTGCAGTGTGTCGTGTAAAATTTTGTACATTTTAATCTATGGTTATTTTAAAGTATTTTCTACTTTCCCTTCCTGTTCTCCACCAAGCTTGTAGCAGGTTGTGTGTCCCGTTGCCATAGGGAATAATTGTGCAAGAGAGAAATTACAAATGTCCAGAAAGATACCGGGATCTGGAGAAAGACAAAGACAAGGCACAAAAAGAATAGAAATGTCACTGTGGAAATGCAGAAAATATTTTTTTCATAATAATAGTTTTGTCTCCTGGACTGGAAAAAGAGGCAGAGGTGTTCGTTTCCCAAAGAGCCAGCCAGAACACACATCACTCTATGGTGCCACCCTGAGGTGGTGTCCTGACCACAATCAATGGCTAAATCATACTTCTAGGAAGCAAAACTGTGGACACCAGGATTCCAAGATCCTCAAACTCAGACTTGATTCTCAGTTTTCTGGAATCCTGGTAGAAAGCTACTCAATATGAGTCCATTTCTGGCTTTAAAAATGAAAGCATCAGTGATTATGCTTGAATGGAAAAGATAGGATATTTTTTCCTCATCTTTCTGGAGACCACTCTAGCACTTGTAAATCTGGTAAGACTCCAAAAAGAGGGTGAAGCTCTTATAATGACTAAAATTGGGTTTATTCACCACTCTGTCTAGATAGAGACTTGGATTCATAATATAATTTGTATTCAGTGAATAATCATAAAATAAGTGAATGATAGACTAAATGATAAGTAGTTTTTAAATGACAAATAATGACTTGAAAATTTAGATCATGCCTGTGTCAGATTTCTGGAATTTGATTTGCTGCTGACAATTCAGATTTATGATGATGGTAATGGGTATAAGATTAGATGTGACATATGAGGCAGAAGGTCCCTAGATGCAAACTCTATCTATGTCATTTATAACTCTCTAAGAACCCCAATTTGTTAGGTATCATTCCTCTCTCTATTCTTAGATAAAGACATTCTAGAATAGATCTAATGAATACATCATAGTGAGAACCATAATCAAGTATAAGATTTTTTCCCTTTTCCAGAAACCTTTTCCTCTTCCCATCTTTGGAGTCAAATAATCCTTGAATCAACTATACTTTTTAGTTGTATAATATGGAATGAGTTAGTTAACATAAGCCTCAGTTGTCTTATCTGTACAATTATCTCAACTTTATTATTTTATTATTTAGATTTGTTTGGGCAATTTAGTATAATATGTATAAAATTATTGCCTGGTCATTAATAAAAGTGATGGATATCATAATAGCAATAATCTTGAAGAAAAGTACTCTCATACCTTACATTTCTTCATAAAGTATTTATCAGTTCTTCATATCCCTAATTTCATTATCTTTTAAAATGCCTCTATGTTAAGTCAAAATGCATATGTTTTATGAAAAAGAATACTGAGCATCAGTGGTTTGGAGACTTGCCCAGCACAAGGGCCCCTCACTCAATGCTGGACTCTGCATGATGTGCTGCTTGGTCCCATCCTAGCATTGTGGCGGAACTATGGAGAACGTGAGTGGGTAAGGCAGGACTCAGACCCACCGTGAAAGAGTTCTCAATAATTTGGGGATGATAAGGTATAAATATAGGAAAAGATTACATGGCAATACAGGAGAACATAGACTAAAAGTGCTAGAAAGCCTCAGAAAGGGGGGACTAAATAGTTCTGAAGCAAACAGGAAAATTTCACATAAGAAGTATGACACTATCCTTGAACCTGAAGGGTGAGTGTTGCCAGATAAGTACTGAGAGAGACAGAAGGCTAATAGTTTGAAAATAGCTCAAATTTTATTTTTTTGTTTTCGCTGAGCCATCCTGCTACCTGCTGGCATCTCAGCGGCAGCTCAGCTCGGGCCCGGCATCAAACCGCTGTTGCTCAGAGCTCACACTCTTGAGCGAGCTCTTAACCAACTGAGCTACTCGGTTGGCCCTTCAATTTTTTTTTTTAAGATTTTTATTGGGGAATTGGGGGGATGGAAACAGTGCTGGGGAATTGGGGGAAGGGGAACAGACAAGTTGCTGTCGTTTTGTTCTTCAGTCTAGTTGTGGAGGACGTTGCTTCACTCGCCCAAGTTGGCACCATCATTGCGCTCTTCCCAGGCGAGGCAGATCAGTTGCCGGCTTCTGGACGGCCGCTCACTGCGGCTGCTGGCCACTCACGCTGGCTGCTGGCCACATACGGTAGCCCATGGAAACCCACTGCCACAGGGGCTGTAGCATACACTGTCGCCGGCGACTCACGGCAGCCCAGCTCCAGGTTGAGCTGTTGTTCAGCATCTTAGCTGTAGAGGGCAGTGTCACTGGCCCTCATATGTGGGATCCGAACCGGGCCCTCTGGCATCCCAAGCCAGCTCTTAACCATCATGCCACTCAGCCAGCCCCCAATTTTTTTTTTAATCTAGGTATTATAACAGGTTGTTTGACCTGCCCAAAAACTCTTGTAAAATAACATTTGTACCCCACTTTTGCCAATGACAAAATTTAGGCTTTTGGAAACAAGCTTCTTGCCCAAGAACATAGTTAGTCAGTGAATGTGACTCTAGGCAAATTTGATATATACTTTCTGTGGAAATCATTGTTTGGGCACCTACTTCTGTAATTGGGAAAGAAAAGATACCCTAGAAATTCTTCATGCTCCACAAAACCTAGGGGGTACTACTTCACAATCTATGAGGAATTCCTGGTAACATAAAGTGTAGAAGCTGGGTCTGACAGGTTGGGGCGCTAGAGCCAGGAGATGGGGAAAGAGTACCTGGGATTTGGGGTTACTGGGAAGGAAGGGGGCAGACTGGGGAGACAGGGAGTTTGCCTCAATTGTTGGTCAGCCAGGAGGCCTTTCAGAGGCCAATTCCTATAGTGCATTGCTGGGGGATGCTAAACATGAAACATCAGCACGTGACTTGCTCTAAGCTAAAGCTCTTAAAAGGTAGTGAATCTGAATGACCATAAATCTGAAGTGTTAGGTGGCTATTGGCAGAAATATAAACAAACACTCTGAAGGAATGATTCCTTAGGCACATCGAAGCATCAAGAAACATAATCACATTAAATAAATATTAAATATATGAACATTAAAAATACACTAGAAAGCCACCCCTATGAGTGGAAGTCAGCAGAAACAAGAAACCAGAAACTTAGACACATAACAATTCATAGATGTTGAACTATTCAGAAAAACAACACAGATGATCTATGTATGAAGTGCTCAAATAGTTCCATAAAGAGAGAGATGAATAAATATTATGAAGCAATCACTTTTCAAAAGACATATTTTTAAAAATAAGTTGATGACAGAATTTGCATGCCTAAAGATAAATATGATAATCTACTCATAATGTTGCAAAGAGAGATGAGGAAATGGAGAATATCAGAGAAAGTTAAGAGATAAGTAGAAAGGTAAGAGATAAGAGATAAGAGAAAGATAAGTAGATAAGAGTAAGAAAGTCTCTAGGACATTAACAGTATTACTTTTCTATTGCTGACATAACAAATTACCACAAATTTAGTGTCTTAATACTACACAAATTTATTATCTCACAGTTGTGGATGTTAGGATTCTGACACAGGTCGTACTGGACTAAGACCAAGATCGTAGCAGGGCTGTGTTCCTTACTGGAGGATATGGAAAAGAATCTACTTCCAAGTTGGTTCAGGTTGTTGGCTGAATCCAATTCCTCGTGGTTGTAGGACTGAGGTTATGGCTCCTTCCTGGCCATTAGTTGAGAGCTGCTCCTAGCTCCTCGTGACCCTCTGCATTTCTTACATGTGGCCCTGTATCTAAAACCAGCAAGAGTATGTGAAAACCTCCTGGAATCTCTACGACTTCTCCCTTCTGCTGCATATCTTCTGCTTCCAACTGGAGAGGGTTCTCTGCTTTTAAGGACTCATGTGATTACATTGAGTCCACTCAGATGATTTCCCTATTTTACAGCCAGCTGAGCAATAACCTTTATTACGTACGCCATCCCTTGTTTTAAGCACGTAACGTTACATATTCACAATTGTGAGACAAAGGGGTACAGGCCATAGGGGCCAAAATTCAGCATTTCTCATCTCACTTGGACATAATAGAAAGAATGAAGAAAAGACAATATTTAAAGAGAAGATTTCAAAATCATGTCAGAATATCAGAGTTCTGAAATATACAGACTCACAGTTAAAGGAAGTGCAATTTATTAAGCATGACAAATTGCAAAAAAGGTCAATGCTTTACAACAGATCTATGAGGTATATATTATCGCTCCTATTTTGAAGATGAGAAAAAAGAGTGCAGAGAGCTATTTGTCAAAGATGACACAAGACAGTCTAATTCAGGTCCTGAATGAGGTGTTGGAAAAGGGATTCCTTTGTGACTCTCTACTCATGAAATTAATTGTGAATGAAGAAAATTATAGGGCTGGCTGAGTGGCTCAGTTGGTTAAGAGCTCGCTTGGAAGCACCAGCTCTAAGCAACAGGGCTGCGGTGTGGATCCCACATTAAGGGCCAGTGACTCTGCGCCCTCCACAGTTAAGATGATGAACAACAGCTTGACCTGGAATGGGGCTGCTGTGAGTCGCTGGCTATAGTGTAAGCTGCAGCAGTGCTGCAGTGGATTGCCATGAGCTACATGAGTGGCTGGCAGCCTGTAAGAGCTGCTGTGAGCCACAGTGAGCGGCCGACCAATGACCAGGTACTGATTGCCTCACCCGGGAAGAGCACAATGATCATACCAACACGGGCCAGTGAAGCGACGTCCTCCACAACTAGACTGAAGAACAAATCAGCAATTTGTCTACCTGTCTGTTCCCCTTCCTCGATTCCCCAACACTGTTCTCCTCTCCCAATTCCCCAATAAAAATCTTAAAAAAAAAAAGAAAATTATAAAATTCCAAGCTGGCTCTTATGGAGTCAGAGATTATGTAGAATATAGCCCCATAATGCATTGTGAGTGCTTTGGTTATGGTTCATTTGTAGACAACAGAAACCACTTTAGCTAACTTAACTAGAAAACAATTTATTACTAAATCATATAGTTGGCAGGTACTAAAATGCCCCATCTCCTGATTTGTAAGCCATGGTATAATACTTTCTCCTTGAATACAGGCTGAACATAGTATTCGATTCTAATAAATAGAATATGGCAAATATGATGCAATTTTTTCCCCCAAAATTACGTAGCAAAAAGACTGTATTCCATCTTGCCCAGTTCTCCTTCTCATTGCTCATGAAATCTAGCTGCCATATTGTGAACAACCCTGTGGAGAAACAGACATTAAGGGACTGAACAAAGCTTCTGACCAACCACCAGTGATGAAATAAATCCTGCTCACAATTAGACTTCAGTTCACCATGTGCATGGGTCTCAAAGCAGATCTGACCCTCTCATTGAACCTTCAGGTGAGACCATAGCCATGGGTGACAGCCCAATTGTCACCTATTGCCTGAATTTCTATTACACATAAATGGTTAGATAATTGCTTGTGGTTTTATACCACTGAATTTTGGGGCAATTTTTACATGGCAATGGAAACTAATACATGATGTAGTGGGTGGCAGACAAAAATCTGATTTTAGAGCTTAACAGCAGGATCTAGACTGATCTCGTAGGTACAGTTCCTACGCTCAGAACCACATAACCTCTGAAGGCTACTGCCAGAGACTGTTGAATCAGGAAACTATTGAATATGTGAGGTTCTTTATCCACACATATTCTTCTTTCACAGAGAAAATTCTATTTATTGCTTACTTCTTACAGGAAATAATCAATCATGAATAAAATCACCCTCATATCCTTTCTTAATAATTTTGTCATTTATTCTTTCTTCACTACCAATGTAACCTCATGTTTGTCTGCTCTGCTATCTCGTTTTGCTCTCTGTCTTACACACACATACACACAAAACTACCATCACAAACACCATTGATTTTTTTGTTTCACAACATTCTAAAATGGTTTCTCCAATTCTAAACAGAATGCTGATTTTGCATAGCAAGTTTTGAAAATAGATAAATAGATGATAGATAGATAGATAGATAGATAGATAGATAGATAGATAGATAGAGAGAGAGAGAGAGAGATATATAGATATATATGATTACATAGAAATACATGGGAGCAAATACTCCACATTAAATATCCACATTAAATTTTCTCCCAAAAGAGGACAGAACTTTTGTTCATCTTCCCCTGCTTTGAAGTATTTCTTTGTTCGTCTTTCTTAACTTCCCCTTGCACCCAATCTGGGCGGTCCGACGAGGCACGCAGGACGTAGCAGGCATGTCCCTAACACTGAACGTGTCTAAACCCCAATTCCAAACCCAACTCCAACCCCAACCCTGTCCCTAACTCAAACCATGATCCTCACACTGTCCTTGTCCCTAAACCTAAATTAACTACCTTTCAATGAACCCTAAACCTGTCCCTAACCTTGCCTCTAAACCTAACCCTAAACCTGTCCCTTACCCTTTTTCGAACCCTAAAAGCCAAACAGTGTCCCTAACGCTAAAAATAAACAAACAAACAAATAAATAAATAAATATTCACAGGAACAAAAGAGACTGCAACACAAAATTAAGGCCCCAGGAGGTATCTCCCCCAAGGCACAGGGACCAGGTCATTACAAAACACTATGCAAAGATAAACTTGCAAATTATTTTATACTCCCTACACTAAGACACACTAAACTTTTATTCCATCATCTGGCTTGGATAATAATCTTGTTTATCCTTAAAAACTCGAGTTGTTCTCAGGGATCAGTGTTGGGACTGTGGTGTGGCTGCCAGGTTGGGAATGCCCAGCAGATGATTCATGTCATGTGATTGCTCTCTAAGATACCATGAGAGTAAAACAATAAGAAAGCAACCAACAGAAGTTTCAAGTTTGGATGCAGAAAGGAATTACCTCTCTGCTAACATGTCTTAATAGAACTCCAGAGTCACTAACTTTGGACCAAAGGAAACAATATAGTGGCTTTGTTTTCAGTTAAATTGAAATGCAGTTTATTCAATTAAATTCATTCAGCAACTCCTCTCCTTTATCTTCCAGATTACTCTAATTCTCTTTCTATGGGAAACTGTTTTTCACAATAAGTAACACAATAGATACCCAGTTATATATATTTTTTTCTTCTATGGAAATACAAAATGATTTTTAAAATCATGTTGAACTGGCAAATTTCCTTGAGGAAGTATATTTACTCGTACAAGGACTGGATTCCTGTGTTTTCCTGTCAAAGCTAGAGAAATGGGGATGAGTCGGTGTGACACTAATTGCTCAGGGATAATTCCTGTAACAATGAGTAGTTCCAACATTAACATGTCTCAACTATGTCTCTTAGTCCCAAATGTGTATCTATTAGTCCAAGAAAATAAAGAATCCAAGGAGATGTTTGTAGTGCTTTCCAACCCCAACCATGGACTTACAGAACTCGGAGCTTGGAAGGCCTACACATCTTGACAGGAAAAGTGAAGTTTGTTATGCTGGATTGATCAAATCTATGTTAAGATAACTGATAGAATAGCTATGAGGATGAACAATTTCTGTGGGTTACTAATGGATGTGATAATTGGAATTTATTTTAGAATAAAAATTAGAAGTGTGTTGTTATTTAAGAAAACTGAAATATTTCCATTTCTCAATATAATAAACTTGGTTATTGATATAAACAATTCAACTTCTTAGCTTATACTTGTGGCATATATTTGGAAGGGTTTTGACCAGAGAAAATTCAGTATGTTAGCTTAAGTACTTTCAAGAATGACTCATCCAAAATTCTATGCATGCAGTTTAATAGCCTGTGAGCTGTAATACGTGATAATGTTTGAATATGGTACAATGAAAGCACTGTAAACACAAGTAAATTCTGTATGCCAGTGTGTCTCATGCTAGTAGCAGATCAATTCTAGTTATTGATATCTGCACACTCTGTCAGCCAAACAGCTGGTTTCACTATGGTTAATCTTATCTTCTGAATTAGGGTCATCCCTAATAATGGATACTCAATGCATGTGTTTTCTTGGGTTAATATGTGTGAATTAATACTTAAAGTTAATATATAATCCATAGTTAAACCTTTGCCTCTTCCATTACAGAAATTATCCTTTTACTTGTTTATTTTAAATTAATTTTATTGTGGTATAATTTGCACACAAGTAAAACTTACTCATTTTAGGTGTAAAGTTCAGTGTGACTTGCTAAATGTACATACTACCAGTCTACTTACAGAAATTTCTATTATCCTAACAAGTCAAATTGCAGTCAATTGCACCAACCCCAAGCTGAAGGAAACCACTGATCTAATTTCTATCACCGTGGATTAGTTTATCAGATTTTTGGGTTTTGTTTTGTTTTTCATATAAATGGAACAATATGGTATGCAGTTTTTATGGAAGTGTTCTTTTGATGGATAAAATGTTTTGAGGAGTTTTCTATTTTAATGTTTGTAGAGGTAGTTCATATCTTTTGATTCCTGAGAAGCATTATGCTGTACGAATATGTAACAATGTGTTGTGCATTCATGCGGTGGCTATTTGGGTAACTTGCAGGTTTTTGCAACCATTGTAATATCTTACTGTGTCCTCAATTTACATATTCCTGATGATTAAAGTTGTTGAGCATCACTTCATGTACCTCTTGGCCATGTGTGCATCTTCTTTTTACAGTGTTCAAATCACTTGCCTGTCTTTTATTGAGGAATCTGTTGTTTTACTGAGCTGAAGGTATTCTTTAAATATTCTTGATACAAGAACTTTGTCAGATATATGTATTGTGAATATTATTTTCAAGCTATTGCTTGCTTGTTAATTTTCTGAATGGTACCTTGAGGAGCAAAACTTTCTAATTTTACAAAGCTCAATTTATCTTTTTTTTATTTTTATGTGGTCTATGATTTTTGAGTTCTGTGCTATGGGTTTGAATTGCCTCACTTTTTCTGTCCTGTGACTTTATCATACCTATATCTTTATCTCTAAATTGTGTTTATTTTAGACAGCATAGAATTGGGTTTTTCTTTTTTTTAATTTGGTTTAACTGGGAAGGTTACAGACAAGTTTGGTAAAGGACTAAACCTTCTACATAAATATGTGAACAGTTCAATAAAGAACTAAATCTTACTACAAGATTTAATCCTTTACCAAACTTGTCTAACTTTCCCGTCACTGTGTCCTTTTTAGGAATGTCAAGAACTGCCACTGTGTGATACTCAACAATCACCACAGTAAAGCCAGTATTGCAGCTAAATTTTAGCCTGAACTGTCATTCTCTAGAACAAGCCCAGGCATCTGGGGAGTGCCCAAGGGCCTGGGGCCACTTCCGGGGAACCCAGTAGCATTTATGGATTTTAAATGTGTAGTGAGCATCTATTTGACTTCTATGCCGAGTCATGTGTCACAGGTCTGTTTGCATGTGTGCTTTAAAGTTTATTTTTTAAGCATTAAAAAGTATGTGATTTGTCATCCTGCAGATTTAAAGATTGTTCTGAAGCCATTTTTTTATACCTGAAAAACTTTCTTTGTTTTCATTTTCTTTTTTTTAAAAGATTTTTATTAAAAATATAGCTAACATACAATATTACATTAGTTTCAGGGGTACACCATAGTTATTCAACATCTATATACTTAAAGAAGTAAGTGGTCACCATACATAATAAATCCAGCAACCATCTCACACTATCACAATATTATTGTCTATATTCCCTATGCTGTACATTATATCCCATGACTTATTTGTTCTATACCTGGACATGTTGACCTCTTATTCCCTTTCTCCTTCCCCCTTTTATAAAATTTTCAGCTACAGTTGACATTCAGGTATTATATTAATTTCAGGTGTACAGCATAGTAGTTAGACATTTATCTATATTTTAAAAAATTATCCCGCTGACCAGTCGAATACCTACTGGGCACTATAAATAGTTATTATCATATCATTGACTATATTCTCTATGCTTTACATTCCCATGATTATTTTATAACTAACTACCAACTTGTACTTCTTAATCCCTTCCCCTTTTCCACCCTGTTCCCCAATCCCCCTCCCATTCATCACCTCGATAAATCTAGTACTCATCTGACACCATACATAGATATTGCAATATTATGGACTACATTCCTTATGCTATACCCTACATCCACATGACTGCTTTGTAACAACCAATTTGGACCTCTTAATCTCTCCCCTTTTTACCCATTCCCCTAAACCCCCTTCCATCTGGCAGCCATCAAAATGTTCTCCATATGCATGAGTTTCTGTTTTTGTTCTTTAGATTTCACATATAAGCAAAACCACATTGCATTTGTTTTTGTCTGTCTGACATACTTCACTCATATAATGTCCTCCAGGTTCATCTATGCTGCAGCAGAGGGCAAGAACTCATTCCCTTCCATGGCTGAGCAATATTCCATTGTGTGTATGTACCACCCCCTCTTTATCCATTCTTCCATCAACAGACACCCAGGCTGCCTCCACATCTTGGCCATTGTAAACAATGCTGCAATAAACATATGGGTCCACATATTCCCTCAAAGTAGTGTTTTGGGTTTCTTCATATAAATACCCAGAAGTGGGATTACTGGGTCCTTCTTTGTCTTTTGTTATAACCTTTGTTTTAAAGTCTGTTTTGTCTGGTATAATTATTGCTTTCCAGCTTTTGTTTCTTTGTTTGTTTCCATTTTCATTAAATATCTTTTTTCCATCCATTTACTTTCTATCTGTGTGTATCTTTCAATCTGAAGTAAGTCTCTTGTAAGCAGCATATGTAAGAGTTCTCTTTTCCTGTCCATTCAGCCCTCCTATGTCTTTTGATTGAAGTGTTTAATCCATTTACATTGAAAGTGATTATTGATAGATATGTAGCTATTGCCATTTTATTATTCATATTTTTTATCTTTTTTTTTCCATCTTAAAGAATTCCCTTTAACATTCCTTGTAATATTGTTTTGGTGGTGATGAACTCCTTTTGCTTTTTCTTGTCTTGGAAGTTCTTTAACTGCCCTTAGATTTTAAATGATAGCCTTGCTAGATAGAATTACCTTGGTTGTAGGCCCTTGCTTTTCATCACATTGAATATTTTGTGCCAATGTCTTCTGGCCTGCAAAGTTTCTGTTGAGAAACCAGCTGACAATCTTATGGGGCTCCCTTATAAGTTACTAGTTGCCCTTTTTTGCTGCTTTTAGAATTCTCTCATTGTGTTTAACCTTTGCCATTTTAATTATAATGTATCTTGGTGTGGGCCAGTTTGAGTTCACCTTGTTATGGACTCTCTACCCTTCTTGGGCTTGTATGTCTATTTCTTTCACCAGGTTAAGAAAGTTTTCAGTCATTTCTTCAGATGCCTTGCTTTCTCTCTTCTCCCCTTGATACCCATATCATGTGTGTGTTGGTACACTTGATGTTGTCCCAGACAACTCTTAAACTATCCTCATTTTTTTAATTCTTTTTTCTTTTTGTTGTTGTGCTTGGGTGTTTTCTGCTACTTTGTCTTCCAAATCGCTGATTCAGTCATATTCCTCACTTTTAACTGGTTGTTTTTATTGTTTCTATTTTTTCCATGGTTTCAATTTTTATGCTTGCTGTCTCTTTGCTGAAGTTCTCATTCAGCTCCTTAAGCATCCTTACAACCATTGTTTTCAACTGTGTACTGGTAGGTTGCCTGCTTTCTGGAATTTTCTCCTGTTCTTTCATTTGGGACGTATTTCTTTGTTTCCTCATTTTGGCTGCCTCTCTGTGCGTATTGCTATGTATTTGGTAGATCTGCTACTCTCCCAGTCTTAGCCTGGTAGTCTTACGTAATAGTTGCCCTCTGGGAGCCAGTGGCACAGTCTCCCTGGTCATGTGTACCAGGTGCTCCAGGAGTGTTCCTTGTGTGGGTTGTGTGTGGCCTCCTGTTATAGTTGAGACTTGATTGCTATTGGCACATCTCTGAGTGGGATTGACCCTCAGGCTGACAGGCAGTGGGGTTTGACCATGTCTATAGCTTATGGGCTGCTGTGGGTGGGGTGGGCGGCTTACCCCACTGAGTGGACTTTGCTCCAGTTGCTCTCGTGCCTATTGAGACTGTCCTTTTTGTGTGCTGCTTGTGGGACTAATTGGGCTGTGCCCTGCTGTGGCCTGAAGCTAGCCTCCAACTATGTGTGTTCCAGGGCCTTTTGGGAGGGGCTCTGGTGCAAGCCCAGGTCAGCTATTGCCTGTGTTTTCATTTTCTTTTAAGTCGCTTGCTGTGGTTTTGGTTTCTTAGCTCTCTTCTTTTTCTTGGCTTTGTAAGTTTATTTCACTTTCATTTTGAAATGTTATTTTAGCTGGGAATACTTGTTTAAGCTCTCATTTGTGATTCTTTAGCATTTTAAAAATTGCCGTTTCATTGTATTCTGTGTTGCAATATTTCTGACATAAGTTTGCAGTCATTGTTTATTTTTGTTCCTATATATGTAATTGGTCCTTTTCTGTGGTTTAAAAAAAAAAATTATATTTGGATTAGGATTAGGATTCCTTGATTTTCTTCGTTCTGTGAGTTCATGATTTTTATCAATTTGAAAATATGCTGTCCACTTTTTTTTCTAGTATTTGTTGTATCCCTCTGCCTATCCTTTCAGGGATCTAATTACACTGATATTTGTTAGGTCACTTGTTATATCCCACAGGTTTCTGAGGCTCTGTATCTGTTTTTTTGTTTGTTTTTTGTTTTTCCCTCTATGCTTTAATTTGCATAGTTTCTATTGCTAAGACTTCAAGTTCAGTTTTTTTTCCTACAGTTTTTAATATGCAGTTAAGTACCTCCAATGAATTTTTCACTTCATATATTGTCTTTTTAAGTTCTTTAAATTCAGTGTGGATTTTTTTAAACATTTCACTCTTTTTCTTTATGGTCATGGTTTTTTTAATTTCACTAAGCCAACTTTTAATATTGTTTTAAAGTCTTTGCCAATTTCATCATTTTGGTCAATTTATAATCAATAACTTTTTCCTAGTATCAAGTAACTCTCATGAGTCTTTAATGTGTAGGAATTTTTGATATGCTGCCAGATGAACATTGAAAATATATGATTTACATGTTTGGACTTAAAGAATTTTATTTACAGACTATTAACACTCATTTTGGCAGGAACTTAAGTTCATTTATGGATCACTTTTATCATTTCCAGACTTGTTTATAACATGTTACTACAGAAGGTCTAGAGCAGGTTTAGTCTGGGATTTTTTAGTTCAACTATAAAGGCATGACCCCTCTGGAATTTCTACTTATTGTTTTGAGTGTTCACTGAGCCCTGTCTATTTGGCATGGTTAGAATTCAAACATCTACCAATGTTGTGTGAACTGTGTGAGGTATTGACATTACTTCCTGAACAGTGTTTTTTTTCCTGGGTTCCCAGTCATCATATAATAGTGGATGTTGATATTCATTAAAATACTTAAGAGGAACACTCTGTAGCTCTTTGGAGGTCTTTTTCTTCATATCTCCTTCAGGTCTGGATTTTTTCACCTTTCAGCTGCTGAAACATACCTGAAATGTAATCTCCATTTTGTCAACTCATTGAGACTATCACATTTCACTTGTTATCCCTTCCTTCACTGTATAACAGAAATTTTGTCCTGACATAAAACTGTGTATGGTGTAGGCATAGTATGGTTTACCTTATTTTTTTTCCTTCTCTTAGTAAAAGCGATTCTGTACTTCCCATTTTCCAATATCTGAAAAAAGCTGTTATAAATTGTTTTGCCTAGTTTTTAAATTATTTATGGCAGAAAGACAATATTAATAGCAGTTACTGGGGGCCAGCCGAGTAGCGTGATGATTAAGAACTGGCTTGGGACGCCAGAGGGCCCCGGTTCGGATCCCACATATAAGGGCCAGTGACACTGCCCTCCACAGCTAAGATGCTGAAAAACAGCTCAACCTGGAGCTGGGCTGCCGTGAGTCGCTGGCGACGGCGTAGGCTGCAGCCCCTGTGGCAGTGGGTTGCCACGGGCTACCGTATGTAGCCAGCAGCCAGCATGAGCGGCCAGCAGCCTCAGTGAGCGGCCGTCCAGAAGCTGGCGACTGATCCGCCTCGCCCGGGAAGAGCGCAATGATGGTGCCAACTTGGGCCAGTGAAGCAACGTCCTCCACAACTAGACTGAAGAACAAAATGACAGCAACTTGTCTGTTCCCCTTCCCCCAATTCTCCAGCACTGTTCCCATCCCCCGAATTCCCCAATAAAAATCTTAAAAAAAAAAATAGCAGTTACTGGTCCATGACCAAAAGACAAAGTTTTCTTTTTGATAGATATTAGAAGGCATGAATAAAGCAAAAAATACAAAATATTGTGTAATTAATTTGTGCATAACATGTCACCACTCTGTGAGTACTTACTAATTTTAATTGCCTGGAAAGAGGTAAAAATTTCTGGTCATAGTTAGTCTTTCAAGTGTGGGCATCTGGGCTTTAACATTTGGTTCTTCAAATGATCTTTGAACCTGAAAATAAAAGAGATTTAAATATACATATATATATATATATATATATATTACATATATATATATATGTAATATATTACATATATAAATATACATATATATTACATATATATATTACATTATATATTATATATGTATATAAATATACATATATAGAGAGAGAGATTTAAATATACATATATATATATATATATATATGTATATTTGCACATGTTGTTACCATGTATAGTACCTTCATTCTTTTTTGTAGATCTACATTTCTATATGGTATCGTTTTTCTTCTACTGACTTCCATTAACATTTTTTATAGTGCAGGTCTACTGGTAAATGATTATTTCATCTTCTGTATGACTGAAATGTCTTTCACCTTTGTTTATGAAAAACATTTTAATTTTTTTCTGGACTTAGAAGTTTAGGATGACTTTTTTTTACTTTCACTACTTTTTTCTAGCATTAATTTTTTTCTAACAATCTGCTGCATCCTTTACTTTGTTTCTCTGTATGTAGCATGTCTCTTTTTCTTTACTCTTAGGTTTATCGTTTGTCAATCATTTAGTGAATTTAGACTAAGATGAGCCTTGCTGTATTTTTTCCACTTTTTTAATACTTCATGTTTGTTGCCCTTCTTACTTCTATAGATTTATGATTTTCATTACATCTGGGAAGAAATTGACTCTTTTTTTCAAATATTGTTTTGTTTCTTTCCCTTTAGGACACCACAAGAAGGAGAAGAGAGAAAGAAAGAGATTGAGAACCTCTTTGAAGAAATAATGATTGAAACTTGTTTAACCTGGTGAAGGAAGTAGACATACAAACTCAGGTCACAGAGTTTCAAACAAGATGAACCCAAAGAGGCCCACACCAAGCCACATTATAATTAAAACTGCAAAGTTTAAAGAAAGAGGGAATCGTAAGAGCAGCCAGAGAAAGGCAACTAGTTACTTACAAAGGAGTTCCTATGAGAGTGTCAACTGATTTTTCAACAGAAACTTTACAGGCAAAAAAGACTTGGCACAAAATATTCAAATTGAAGAAAAACAAGGACCTACAACCAAGACTAATCTACCCAGGAAGGCTATCGTTTGAAATTGAAGGAGAGATAAAGAGCTTCCCAGATGAGAAAAAGCTAAAGGAGTTCATCACCACTAAACCAGTATTATAAGAAATGTTAAAGGGATTTCTTTAAGAAAAAAAATGGGAGGAGGTGAGGGAATAAAGGACATAAAGATGAATAATAAAGTTCCAATAACTATGTATAAGAACATATTGATAATCACTTTAAACATAAACAGATTAAATGTTTTAATCCAAACATATAGAAGGGCTGAGTGGGTAAGAAAACAAAACATATATATGCTGTCTACAAGAGAGCCACTTCAGATTGAAAGAGACACACAGACTGAAAGTAAAGGGATAGGAAAGCTATTTCATGTGAGTGGAAACAAAAAGAAAAGCTGGGATAGCAATGCCTATATCAGACAAACTAGACTTTTAAACAAAGGCTATAATAAGAGACAAAGAGGGACATCACATAATGATAAAAGGATCAACCCAACAAGAGGATGTAACCCTTGTAAACATTTATGTACCCAACATAGGTACATAAAAATATATAAAGCAAATGACTGCATGAAGGAAGAAATCCACAGTAATGCAATCACAGGAGGGGATTTTAATACTCCAATGACACCAAGGGACATAACTTCCAGAAAGAAAAGCAACAAGAAAGCAATGGTCTTACATGACACTAGATGAAATCGACTTAACTGATATTTTTAGAGCATTTCACCCCAAATCAGCAGAATATACATTCTTTTCAAATGCACATGGAACATTTTCCAAGATAGACAACAAAACAAGTCTCAATAAATGTAAGAAGATTGAAATCATATCAAGCATTCCTCTGACCATAATGGTATGAAACTAGAGGTCAATTACAAGGAAAAAACAGAAAAACACACAAACACATGAGGGCTAAATAACATATTACTAAATAATGAATGAGTTAATAATGAGATCAAGGAAGAGATCAAAAGGTACCTTGAGATAAATGAAATGAAAATATGAGGACCTAAAATCTACGGGACAAAGCAAAAGCAGTCCTAAGGGGGATATTCTTAGCACTATAAGCCTACCTCATGAAAGGAGAAAAATCTCATATAAGCAATCTAAACTTACTCTTAAAGGAACTAGAAAAAGACAGCAAACAAAGCCCAAATGAGTAGAGGCAAGGAAATAATTAAGTTCACCGGGAATTAAAAAAACATAGTCTAAAATAAAAAATACAGAAGATTAATGAAATCAGAGCTGGGTCTTTAAAAAGATAAACATATAAGAAAAAAAAAAAAACCAAAAAACTTTAACCAGACTCATTAAGAAAAAAAAAAGAAAAAAAAAGAGAGAACCCAAATAAATAAAATCAGAACTAAATAAAAGTGACAACAGACACCACAGAAATACAAAGGATTATGAAAAAATATTACAAATAATTATATGCCAACAAACTGGACCATCTGGGAGAAATGGAAAATTCCTAGAAATGTAGTTTTCTAAGGCTGAATCAAGAAGAAACAGAAAATCTGAACTGCCCAATTACTATTAATGAAATCGAGTCAGTAAATCAGAAAACTCCCAACAAACAAAGGTCCTGGATCAGATGGCTTCACAGGTGAATTTTATCAAATATTCAAAGAAGATTTAATACCTATCCATCTCAAACTATTCCAAAAAATTCAAGAGAAAGGAAAGCTCCAAGCTCATTCTATGAGGCCACCATTACTGATTCCAAAACCAGACAGAGACATTATAACAAAAAAAAAAATTATAGGCTGAAATCCCTGATTAACATAGAAGCAAAAATTTTCAACAAAATATTAGCAAACTGAATTCAGCAATACATTAAAATTCTCATACACTATGATCAAGAGGGATTTATTCCTAGGATGCTAGTTTGTTTCAATAAAGTTGCAAATCAATTAATGTGATACACCGCCTAAACAAAATGAAAGAGAAAAATCATCTGATCACATCAATAGATGCAGAAAAAGCATTTGGCATAAGCTAGCACCCATTTATCATAAAAATCCTCAGCAAAATGGGAATAAAGGAAACATACCTCAACATAATAAAGGCCATATACAACAAACCCAGAGCTAACATTATACTCAATGTGGAAAAATTAAAAGGATTCTCCTTAAGATCAGGAACAAGACAAGGACGCCCACTTTTATTCAACATAGTATTGGATTCCCTAGACATGGCAATCAGACAAGAAAAATAAATAAAAGTCATCCAAATTGGAAAGAAAGAAGTAAAACAGTCATAATTTATAGATGATATAAAACTATATAGAGACAACTCAAAAGAGTCCACCAAAAAACTATTAGAACTGGTAAATAAATTCAGTAAACTAGCAGGACACATAATTAATACGCATAAATTGGTTGTATTTTTATACACCAACAATGAACTGTCAAGAAAGAGAAATTAAGAAAACAATCCCAGGGCCAGCAGAGTGGCACGTAGGTTAGCAGTCGGCTTGGGATGTCAGCTCTGAGCAGCGGGGCCCAGGTTCAGGCCCCACATGAGGGCCAGTGACGCTGTGCCTTCTACAACTAAGATAGTGAGCAAAGGCTCAACCTGGAACTGGGCTGCCGTGAGTCACCGGCGACAGTGTAGGCTGCAGCAGGGCTGGCAGGCAGCTGGCAAGAGCTGCTGTGAGCTGCCATGAGCCGCCGTGAGCAGCTGTCTAATGGACAGCAAACGATTGCCTCACCTGAGAAGAGTGCAATAATAATGCCAACATAGGCCAGTGAAGTGACGTCCTCCACAACTAGACTGAAGAACAAAAGGACAACTTGTCTGTTCCCCTTCCCTGATTCCCCAATGCTGTTCCCCTCTACCAATTCCCCAATCAAATCTGTTTTTTTTTTAAAAAAGACAACAGTCCCATCTACAATTGCATAAAAAAAAGAAAGAAAAAAAAGAAAAAAACCTAACAATAAATTTAACCAAGGAAATAAAAGACCTGTACTCAGAAAACTAGAAGACACTGGAGAAAGAAATTGAAGAAACAAATATATGGAGGCATATACCCTGTTCATGGATAGGAGTAATTAAAATTGTGAAAATCTCCATACTACCCAAAGTAATCTATAGATTCAATGCAATCTCTATCAAAATACCAATGGCCTTTTTCACAGAACTAGAACAAACAATCCTAAAATTTATATGGAATAAAAAAAACCCCAAATAGTCACAGCAATCTTAAGAAGAACAAAATTGGAAGTATCACACTGCTTGATATCAAACTATACTTCAAGGCCATATTAATCAAAACAGTTGGTACTGGCATAAAAACAGACATATAGATCAACGGAACAGAATAGAGAGCCCAGGAATAAACCCATGTCTATATGGTCTTTTATTCTATAACAAAGGAAACAAGAACATGTGAGGTAAAGACAGTCTATTCAATAAATGATGCTGGGAAAAATGGGAAGATACATGCAAAAAAATGAAACTGGACTACTTTCTTATGCAATATGCAAAAGTAAACTCAAAATAGATTAAAGACTTAAAGGTAAGACCTGAAACCATAAAACTTCTAGAAGAAAATATAGGAAGTAAACTCTCAGACATTACCCTTTTTATATTTTTATTGATACATTTCCTCAGACAAAGGGAACAAATACAAATAAATAAATAAACAAATGGGACTACATCAAACTGAAAAGTTTTTTTTTCTTCCCCCCACAGAAATGGAAATCATCAACAAAATGAAAAGACATCCCACTGAATGGGAGAAGATATTTGCCAATGATAAATATGATCAGGGGTTAATACCCAAACTTTATTTAAAAACTCATACAACTTAACATCAAAAATAAACAATTCAATTTCAAAAGGGTCAGAGGACTTGAGTAGACATTTCTCTAAAGAGGACATACAGATGGCCAACAGACATAAGAAAAGATGCTTAATGTCGCTGATCATCAGAGAAATACAAAAAAAACCCACAATGAGATACCACCTTACTCCTGTCAGAATGGCTATCATCATTAAATTAACAAACAGGTGTTGGCAAGGATGTCGAGAAAAGGGAACCCTCGTGCACTGCTGATGGGATTCCAAATTGATGCAGCCACTATGGAAAACAGTATGAAGGTTCCTCAAAAAATAAAATTGAACTACCTTATGATCCAGCTATCCCACTTCTGGGTATTTATCCATAGAAATCCAAAGCGCTAATTTGAAAAGATACCTACACCCATGTGTTCACTGCAGCACTATTTACAATAGTCAAGATGTGGAAGAAACCCAAGAGCCCATTGATAGACCATTGAATAAAGAAGAAGTGGTACATACATACAATGGAATATTACTCTGCCATAAAAATGAATGAAATCTTACAATTTGCAACAACATGGATGGACCTAGAGGGTATTATGCTAAGTGAAATAAGTCAGACTGAGAAAGACAAATACCAAATGATCTCACTTATATGTGGAAATTAAAGAATAAAATAAACAAACTAACAAAATAGAAACAGACTCATAGATACAGAGAACAAACTGATGGTTGCCAAAGGGGAAGGGTGTTGGAGAAGTAGGTGAAAAAGGTAAAGGGATTAAGTACAAATTGATAGTTACAAAATAGTTATGGAGATGTAAAGTGCAACATAAAAAATATAGTCAATAATGTTGCAATAACTGTGTATAGTGCCGTGTGGGTACTAGACTAATTGGGGGGATCACTGCATAAATTATGTAAATGTCTAACCACTATGTTGTACACCTGAAACTAATATTAAGTAATACTGAATGTTCACTGTAACTGAAAAAATAATTTTAAAAAAGAATAAATAGTGTAACAGATAATAAATATAGTACTTACCATCCTAAATATTTCTGTCAGGTGATGACACCAGGAATATTTCTTGATGTAACTTATGAGTTGTGTGATGAAGAGAGAACCACTTTTATTTCTCCGAGAAACATTATCTATGAATAAAGGAAATAATGTATTTTGAGTTACAGCCTTTATCTTTTTAAAAAACTCATAGCTTGAACATATCTGTAGATGGGCTTAAGCATGTAGGAAAAATAAAGGCTCTGATCTGTGCTTGGCTTTATATACAAAGTAACATAGTGAACTTAGATTGGACACTAAGAAAACATCACATAAGGTTTATAACACCTCACATGAGGGAATAGAGTTCTAGAAACATTGTTCTATGGTTCAAATGTAAAACTGATATGCTTAAATTGATACTATAGGTCATATTTTCTAGCAAATATTCTCTCACTTAATCTTGAAAGTTTTCTCAAGGTCAAACAGCTATAAATCACTGGAGTAGTTATTGAACCCACATCTGTCTGGCTCAGAAGATGCTTCTATTGATGCTCTCTTCAGATAACAGGCCAGCCACAAGGTAACGCAGTGGTGCTCTATCCTACTTAACACTGGTTGGTCCAATTCCTAGCTCAATCATGGACAGAGATTGCTTTGCTAAGACTGCTATGTTCTGGTTTTTCAGTAGCCTATTCCTGGGCACAAAAGTGTACATGTTTCTTACTTTGGAATGGTCCAAAAGTCTAAATAATATAGCTTCTCTATTGTTTTTGTTGGTTTCACTAAAATAGCCTAAACTTCAGTCAAACTGACATGGATTCATATCTGAATACTACCAGTGCTTAGTCAGGCAATTTATATGATTTTTGTTAAGGTTTAGTTTCCTTATCTGCATGAATGGTATTATATATATAATATAATATAAATGCATTATTATGCATATAAGATATAATATATATATATGTATATATACATATACATATATATTATATTATGCTTTTGCTTGAGCATTTTAGAAACTGTCTGCCTCTGTCCATGCCTGGGAATTCTCTTCTCTCTACTATATTCTTTTTCAAATTATATTACCTTAAATATGATGGGTTTTGGAAGTGATTCTCTAAAACTTTACTACCACTAGGTTGTAATCTCATTTTAACTAGGTGTTACTAGTTATTTGATGATTATTTAACAGCATTTTATACCTACATTTCTCATTTTCCAAACTAGAAAATGTACTTTCTGCAAAGGAGCTCACATCCTTTTTTTCTTTTTAAAATTTCTTCAGCAATAAAAAAAACCATGCTATTACCCATAATAGACTCACTAAGCAACACAACTGTGTGCCTACTGACTGATCACTTAGGATATGCATGACTGGCACTGGGTGGGTGTACAACCAGAAGGAGACTGGGCGACCATAAAGAAGCTATAAAAGAAGCCTGCAGGAACTTGGATGGGCTTTTCATCCCTTTATAAATATCTTCTGAAAGCTTTTAGCCAGTTTTCTTTGCTGGGATATTGGGCCAAATCATGTAGGCAGGCAGGCCTCACCCCCACAAATACTTTCCTACAAATGAAAGACACATACGTGGGGTTGAAGAGCAGAAAGCAACAAAATCCTTCTCGACATGGGTCTTGTGAACACCATCATCCATCAGGTCATCTGGGGACTGTGCAGAGCTGTCTGCTGAGACCATTGGAGAGTCACTGACCCACGCCTCTCCACTGTTTCCTGAGAGAACACCATAATGTTATGTTATTCACTGCTAAACCGATTTTAGCCATCCTTTGACAAACAAATAAATAGGATGCTCTTAATGAAGGTCTTCCAAGTTAATTGCACATACCTACACACACACACACACACACACACACACACACACACATACCAGTATAGACCTAACACAACATTATCTCTATTCATATCTAATGGGATGTCAATGAATGACAACCACCATCTGGAACTGGAACGTGCCTATTGATCAGAGGGAGTAATGGTGTTAAAAACTACTGTTGACTATTCCTAAATAAAGTGACCACTTTTGGGTTTAATGATAGTAAAATAGCACTGCAAAGTCAAGGAAGGGAACATCTGTGCTATTCAACAAAGACACAAGATTCTAAAACACTTTTTCCCTCCTCTTTCCATTGCTGGTTTTTCATTCTAAGCCATTCATCAAGTAGTATTGTTATATTAAAGTTTGAAGTAAAATATGTGTAATAAAGCAATGTCATAATTATTTTCTTTTGAATTCTCAAGGTATAATTTACATACAATAAAATTCACTCAAAGTATACACTTTAACTATTTTTGATAATTCTATAGTCTTGTAAATAATGCTTTAATCAAGATATATAATATAATAACTCTTCCACACTACACTCCTAACAATCCTTTGCCTCATTTTGTCCCTATGCATTTGCCTTTTTCTTATGCCATAGAAATAGAATTATATAATATGAGGTCTGGCTTCTTTCACTTACTTAGCATTGTATTAAATTTTGATCCTTCTTATCATGTCAAATACTTCTCATGTCAGAGATCATAAAATATGGAATAGCAAATGCTGCAATTAAAGCTATTTCATGGCACAATTTTCATAATTCTACATAAAGATGATTTAGACCTAACATCAATATCATCATCACTAAGAGTGGATGGCATTTATATTTATCTCTATACCAATTTCCTCTAAATATTCTTACCAAAGTAATATTGATATATTTGGTATAATTGCACTAAAGTGAGGCACAGGGTTATTTTCACAAGATATAAAACACCCAGTAAGACCACATTTGACCCACACCTCCCTGACCTCTGGACCCCATCAGAACTCACCACCTCTGCAGGCCTGGATGATGATGATCTTGGGTTTATCCTTAAGATGGCAGCAGTTTCGGTTGTTGAAAATCTGGAATATGGTGTCGTAAGATAGCACGTCTGATTTTTCATCACTATGCAGAGTCCCACAGATTCTATCCAGGAGGCCATGAGACATGAACACCAGGAATGTGCTGTCTGAAGACCTGTGCTCTTCGCAGGAGGCAAATGTCTTTAGCACTAACTCCATGTCCTGAAAGAGAGTAAACCTTTAAACATCAGATCATACCTGCCTTTTCTACCACTGGTGCTTTGAGGAATAGAAAGAATAAATGACAAATGCCTGGCACTTTACACTGACTGATATATAGAAGGTGCTTAGAAGTGCTCATTGTTATTGTTATTATGCTGCTGTTGCTGTTAATGTCATAGTTACTGGCAAATATTTTATAATATACATAATATAATATTTATTATTTTAACTATATGTAGATGTACAATTCAGTGGCATTAAATATACTTGTATTCATAGTGTTCTATAAATCACCACTGTCTATACCAAACCTTTTTCAATATCCCCAACAAAATCTCTCTACCCATTAAACAATAACTCCCCGTTATCCTCAACTCCCAACCCCTGGTAACCGATATTCTATTTTCCTACTCTATGAATTTGCATATTCTAGGGACATCAGAAAAATGGAATCATAACAGTTGTCCTTTTGTGTCTTACTTATTTCAATAAGCATAAGGTTTTTAATGCCAGTTCATGCTATAGCATATCAAAATTTCACTCCTTTTTATGGCTGAATAATATTTCATTTTACACTGTAGTTTGTTTATCCATTCATTTGTGGGTGGACACTTGGACCATTTCCACCTTTTAGCTATTTTGATTAATGCTGCTGTGAACAAATATCTATTCAAATCCTTATTTTCAATTATTTTGAATATATACCTAGGGGAATACATTGATGGGCTGTATAGTACCATAACATTTTGAAAAACTGCCAAACTGTCTTCTGCACTGGCTGCACCATTTTACATTCCTACCAGCAATGCACAAGGTTCTAATTTCACCACATCCTTGCTAACCTGTTATTTTCTGTGTGTGTGTTCCTAATAGCCTACCTAGTAGGTGCGCAGTGGTCTTTCGTTGTCCTTTTGACTTGAACTTCCCTAATAACTAATGATAGTAAGCATCTTTTCATGTCCTTATTGGTCATTTGTATACCTTCTTTGAGAAACGACTACTCAAGTCCTTTGCCAACTTTTGATTTGGTTTGTTTGTAATTTTCTTGTTGAATTTTCGAAGTTCTGTATTCCGACTATTAGGTCCTTATCAAATACAAAATATGCAAACATTTTGTCCCATTCTGTAGATTGTCTTTTCACTATTGATAGTATTCTTTAAGTCACAAAAGTTCTTAATTTTTATGAAGCCCAGTTTACCTATTTTTTTTTCCTTTAATTGACTCTGCTTCTGGTGACATTTCATGAAGTTGTTTCCAAATCTGATGTCATGAAGACTTTCTTCAATGCTTTCTACTAAGAGTTTTACAGCTTTACTCTTATATTTAGAATTAATTTTATATATGGTGTAAGTTAAGGGTCCAACTTTGTTTTTTGTATGTATATGTCTAGTTTTCCCAGCACCATTTGTTTAAAGACTGTCCTTTCCCCCTCTGATAGTCTTGTCACCCTTGTCAAAAATCAATACAACATATATATATATATATATATATATATATATATATATATATATATATATATATATATATGAGGGTTTATGTCTGGCTGCTCTCTTGTATTCCACTGATTTATATATATGTCCTTATACCAGTACCATATTATTTTAATTACTGTAGCTTTGTAGTACATTTCAAAGTTGAGAAGTATGAATGTTCCAACTTTATTATTTTTCTAGATTGCTTTGGCAATCCTGTAATCCCTTATGAATTTGAGGATTGGCTTTTCTAGTTCTGCAAAACAAAAAAGGCTGTTGAAATCTGATAAGGATTATGTTGCATCTATAGATCACTTTGGGTAGTATAGATGTTTTAACAATATTAAGATATAAAGATGGGTTCTATTTCCACTTATTTAGAACTTCCTTAATTTATTTCATCTATGTTTTGTAGTTTTCTGTGTACAAGTCTTTTACTTCATTTGTTAGATTTATTCCTAATTATATAATTATTTTAGGTGCCATTGTAAATGAAATTGCTTTTCTAATCTTCCTTCCGATGTTCATTGCTGGTGTGTAGAAACAGCACTAACTTTTTTTGTGTGTATTGATCTTGTACACTGCAAATTTGCTGAATTTGTTTCTTAGTTCTAATTGATTTCTTGTGAATTCTTTTGGATTATGAATATATAGAATATGTCATTTGTGAATGGAGATAATTTTACCTCTTCATTTGTAATTTGGATGTTTTAAATCTATTTTCCTTGTTTAATAGCTCTGGCTAGAACTTCTATTACAATGTTGAACAGCAGCAGTGAAAGCAGTTGCCCTTGAATTTTTCCTCATCTAAGTAGAAAAGATTTCAGCCTTTCACCATTAACTATGACATAAGAGGGTTTTTTCACAAATACCCTTTGTTGTGCTGAGAAAATTTTTTCTTTATTCTTAACTTTCTGAGAATTTTCACCATGTAAAGATGGTAAATTTTGTCATATGACATTTTCTGTATCAACTGAGATTATCATGTGTTTTTCCCCTTCATTCTATTAATCTAATGTATTAATATTACAGTGATTGATCTTTTTTTCTTTCTTAATGTTGAATGACCCTTACAGTCTTGGGAAAAATCCTACTTGATCAGGGTGAATATCCTTTTAATACGCTGTTGGATTCCATTCAATATTTTATGGAGGACTTTTACATCTATATTCACAATGTATATTACTCTATTTTTTTCTTGTGATGTCTTTACCTAGCTGTAGTATTAGTAACTTTTGGCTTTATAGATTATGTTAAGAATTGTTCCTTCCTCTTCAACTTTTTTGAATAATATGAGAAAAACTTGTGTTAATTCTTCTTTAAGTATTTGGTGGAATTCACCAATGAAAACATATGGCCCAGGGCTTTTCTTTGTTGTGAGGTTTTTGATTAGTAATCTAATCTCCTTACTTGAGTAGGTTATTTGTGAATTTCTAGATTTTCATAATTTAGTATTATTGGGCTGTGTGTCTCTAAGAATTTGCTTATTTCATCTAAATTAGCCAATCTGTTGGTGTTACAATTATTCATAGTACTGTCTTTTAATCCTTTTTATCTCTGTAAGGACAGAAGTAATGGCCTCACTTTCATTTATGGTTTCATTTATTTGAAATTTTTTTTGTCAGTTTAGCTAAAGTTTTGTCAATTTTGTTGATTTTTTTCAAAGAACCAAATTTTAGTTTGAATGATAGTCTCTCTTATTTTTCTATTCTAATTAGTTATCATACTTTTCAGCTCCAATGTTTTCTGGGGGAGGAGGGGTGTTTCTTTCTATTATTTCTATCTTTATTGATATTCTCATTTTGTTCAGATTTTTTTATTTTAAGATTTTATTGGGAAATTGGGGGATAGGAACAGTGTTGGGGAATTGGGGGAGGAGAAAAGTGTTGGGCAATTGGGGGAGGGAAACAGCCAAGTTGTTGTCCTTCAATCTTAGTTGTGGAGGGCGCAGCTAGCTCAGCTCCAAGTCCAGTCACCACTCAGCTCAAGGTGCTGTTTCCATTAGTTGAGGGTGGGCATAGCCACCATCCCCTGCGGGAGTTGAACTAGCAGCCTCACTGTTAAGAGCAAAAGCTCTATCCACTGAGTCATCAGGTTGGCAGCTCAGCTCAAGGTGCTGAGTTCAGCCTTAGTTGTGGGTGGGCGTAGCCCACCAACTGGAACAGGCAGTCTTGTTGTTAGAAGCATGTGCTCTCACTGGCTGAGCCATCCTGCCACCTATTGGCAGCTCAGCATCAGCTCAGCTCAGGCATAGCTCACTGGCCCATGTGGAAATTGAACCAGCGGCCCTGTTGCTCAGAGCTTGCACTCTTGAGGAAGCTCTTAACCAACTGAGCCACTCAGCTGGCCCCCTTGTTAAGATATTTTATTCCTGTTTTTGCACATGCCTTCCTGTAGCTTTCTGAATACCTTTAAGACAGTTCTTTAAAGTTTTTAATAATAAGTTTTCCATCTGATTTTCCCTAGGGATGGCTTCTTTCCTTTTGTTTTGTTCCATTGAAGGCCTGTGTTTTCCTGCTTTCCCATGTACCTTGTGATTTGTTGTTAAAAACTGGATATTTAAATTTTATATTGTTATAACTCTGGAAGTCAGTTTCTCCCTTTACCCCAGGGTTTGCAGTTGTTGTTGTTGTTGTTGTCATTGTTATTTTAGTGTATCTCTGTTCCAGAGGTTAGGCAGAGCCAAAGCTTGGTCTTATCAAGTATTTTCTAAACCTAGGCACAGACGGTAGCTTTCTACATTTCCCCACATCCACAGTTGTTTTTGACTGTCAACAACAAACAAACAACAACAACAAAGGTGTGCTTCCTTTAAATCTCCTGGAAGCCACTTTAATCAGTGGGGGTTGAAACAATGGCATCCAGCATCTGTGCCCACCCTTCTGCAATCTACAGCAGCAATACAGCCAGAATACAAAACCCTGATATTTGGAGGGCAAAGTTTTTCCTTATTGTCCATGCTAGATGCATTGGGTGACACCATAAATGTAGGTTGTTGTTCCCAAGCTGCTTGCCACAAGTCTGAGGGGTGAGGAATTGGTGGTCACCACTATATCCTCAGCTAAAATTGACTGAAATGAATGGCAGTTTATCAGCCAAGACATTCCCTGGAGCTTCAAGTGTTCAAATAAACTCCAGAGTTCAAAAATAGTTACTTCAGACTGTTTCTGTCAGTACAATTGTTTTCCAGGAGAGAGAGATGTATTCCTGGCACTCCTTATTCCTCTGTCTTTCCTGATGTCACTCTTCTGTGCTGGTTATTTGTTACTTGTAATCTTTAGATCTATTTTCTGCTCTTATCTTCCTTGTTTTTTGGCTGCCTGGATCATACCTGTTGAGCTCTCTTGTCAATAAGCTTCACATTGTGTTTGGCCAAAGGAGGCACTAGCAGAAGATTTATTTATTTATTTATTTATTTTTATTGTTAGTTTCAGGTGTACAGAACAATGCAATAGTTACCCTTTTCACCCTCACAAAGTAACAACCCCCTCCCCCCATCCACTGCCCTCCCACCCCCGATATCATGCTTATCTATTACAATTCAATTGAATCCGTTCCCGCACTCTACTCCATGTCTCCAGGTTATATATGTATATATAATTATAGTTGACATACAGTATTATTCAACATCAGTTTCAGGAATACAATGCGGTCATCAGGCCTCTACATCAACTATGAAGTGGACTCCCCAAAAGGACATGGGTCCATCTGGCCCCCTAAGAAATGCTTACAACATTATTGATTGTATTCCTCGAACTGTCTTTTTCTATCCCTGCGGCCAAATTACAATTACCCAATTGTATTGTCTAATCCCTTCCCCTTCTCCTTCATCCCCACCCCCTCCCTACTAGCAACCCTCAGTTCTTCCTCTGTGTCTCTGAGACTATCTCCATCCACTTCTCCCATCCATTCAGCTCCTTAGAATCCACGTATAAGTGAGATCATATGATATTTGTCTTTCTCTGACTGACTTATTTCACTTAGCATAATGTTCTCTAGTTCCATCCATATTGTTGCAAAGGGTACTATTTCCTTCTTCTTTATAGCTGAATAATACTCCATTGTGTAGATGTACCAAAGTTTCTTAATCCAGTCATCTACCGATGGGCATTTTAGTTGTTTCCAAGTCTTAGCTATTGTGAATAACGCCGCAATGAACATAGCGGTACATATATTTTTTTGGATTAATGTCTTGGTATTTTTTGGATAGATACCTAAGAGTGGGATTGCTGGGTCGTAAGGTAGTTCCATTTTCAGATTTTTGAGTCACTAGCAGAAGATTTGAAGAAACTGGAGAGCAGTAGAAGAGAGGGTTAGGATAGTCTACTGCTCCACATACCCACATGCCTGAGTGTTACCACAGTTCTATCAGTAGCTGTGCCCTTTGTGACTACAGGGCATGCATTCTGGGTGATCCACGTCTCTGGCTGTCACATCACCACATTTTGGAACAGTGTTTGTGTATATGTGTGTGTGTGTGTGTGTGTGTGTGTGTGTGTGTGTGTGTATAATTCCTATGTACAGTGAGTAATCTTTGGTTTAATAAAAAAAAATTAACCACAATAATAGTAACAGCATTGTAGCTGAAATATATATGCATATGTGCAAACACATGTGTATGTGTATATATACGAGGTGGGACAATTCAGTTCATGAACTCATCCTTGAAAAAGATATACATACCTCATTGCTAAATATCACTATGGTCACCTTTGATGTTCTCCCCTTGAAAAGCTATACACTAACACCAGCACCTAGTTCTCCTTTCAAAGCAATTTTGGAACTCTTTTTCTGGAATGGCCATCAGGACTTTGTCATATTACCTTTGATGTCCTGAATGTCATCAAAATGTCTTCCTTTCAATATTTCCTTTATCTTCGGGTAAAGAAATAAGTCATTGGGGGCCAGATCAGGTGAGTAGGGAGCATGTTCCAATATAGTGATTTGTTTACTGCCTAAAAACTCCCTCACAGACAGTGCTGTGTGAGCTGGTGCATTGTTGTGATGCAAGAACCAAGAATTGTTGGTGAAAAGTTCAGGTCGTCTAACTTTTTTCATGCAGCCTTTTCAGCACTTCCAAGTAGTAAACTTGGTTAACTGTTTGTCCAGTTGGTAAAATTTCATAATGAATAATCCCTGTGATATTAAAAAGTTGGTAACATTGTTGCAACAAGAGCATGAACTTAATTGGCAGAACTCGTGCGTGTGTGTGTGTGTATGTGTATGTGTGTACACCACTCAAAGGATGTATAGACAATTATAGATACCACCTTTAAGTTTCTTTCATTTTAAAGTTTAAGAAAGCAAGTTTCAGAGAAGTTAAATAAATGGCCCCAACTTACAAAACTAGTTAATTATTAGAGCTATGTCGGCATGTAGTTTATATGTACCTCACAGGGGAGAGGCTCTTACCCTGGCTGTGAGATTCTCTTTCACATGCACACAGTAGCCCAGGTCCTCAAGCAGCTGCTTCATTCCACTGATGTCATGGTTGGACCCATTACGTCTTGGGAGGTGGTTAAACTGTGTGTTACAGATGATGAGGGCCAGACGAGTGCGGTCCCCTTTCTCTCTTATTGGATAAATCTACAGAACAAAGACAAGTTAAGTGCATCACATTTTTTCTCACATATACAGCATAGTCAGAGTTACACTCTCAAGGACCTGACAGCTATTTGTTTGCTTTCAAAGTTTTTTTTTAAGATTTTTATTAAAAATATAGTTAACATACAATCTTATATTAGTTTCAAGGGTGCACCATAGTTATTCAACATTTATACTTAAAGAAGTGATCATCATGGTAAGTCTAGTAAACATCTGACACTGTACCACACTGTCATAATATTATTGACTGTATTCCCTATGCTGTACTTTACATCCCCGTGACTTATTTGTCTTATACCTGAAAATTTGGACCTCTTATTCCCCTTTACCTTTCCCCTCTTTTTCAATTTTTCAATTACAATTGATGTTTGATATTATTTTATATTAATTTCAGATGTATAGCATAGTGGTTAGATATTTATATAATTTAAGAAATAACCCCTCTATTAGTCTATTACCCATCTGGCACATACATAATTATTACCATATCATTGACTATATTCTCTATGCTTTACTTTACATCTCCATGACTATTTTGTAATTATCAATTTGTACTTCTTAATCCCTTCACCTTTTCACACCTCAACCCCCTCCCATTTATCACCCCCATAAATCTAGTACCCATCTGACACCATACATAGTCATTATCATATTATTGATTATATTCCTTATACTATAACCTATATCCCCATAAATACTTTGTAACAATACTTCTTAATCCCTTCCCTTTTTTTCACTCACACCTCCAAACCCCCTGCCTTGTGTCAACCATCAAAATGTTTTCTGTGTCTATGACTTTTTTCTGATTTGTAGGTTTATTTTGTTCCTTAGATTCCACACATAAGCAAAACTACATTGCATCTCTCTCAGTCTGTCTAACATACTCCACTCAGCACAATACCCTCCAGGTCCATTCATGCCACCACGGATGGCAATAACCCATTCCCTTCTATGGCCAAGCAATATTCCTTTGTATATATGTACCACCTTTGCTTTATTCATTCTTCATTCAAAGGACACCCAGGCTGCCTCCACATCTTGGCCACTGTAAACAATGCTGTAATGAACATAAGGATATACATGTTGCCCTAAAGTAGCATTTGGGGTTTTTTTTGATAAATACCCAGAAGTGGATTACTGGGTCCTTTTTTTTTTTTTCTCTCTTATTATAACTTTTGTTTTAAAGTCTATTTTGTTTGGTATAACTTGGTATAACTATAGCTACCGCAGGGTTTTTTTTTGTTTGTTTGTTTATTGTTTTTCATTTCCATTTTCATGAAATAACTTTTTCCATCCCTTTATCCCTTTACTTTCTGTCTGTATCTTTCAACCTGAAGTGAATCTCTTGTGAAAAGCATATATAAGAGTTTTATTTCCTTATCCATTCAGCCCTCCTATGTCTTCTGATTGGAGCATTTAATCCCTTTACATTGAAAGTAATTGTTGATAGATATGTAACTATTTCCATTTTATTAGTCATAATTTTGATTTTTTTTCCACCTTAAACAAATCCCTCTAACATTCCTTTTAATACTGGTTTGATGGTGAACTCCTTTAGCGTTTTCTTGTCTGGAAAGCTCTTTATCTGTTCTTCGTTTTTAAATGACAGCCTTGCTGGGTAGAGTAGTCTTGGTTGTAGGTCCTTGTTTTTAATCACATTGAATATTTTGTACCAATCTCTTCTGGCCTGCAAAGTTTCTGTTGAGAAATCAGCTGACAATTGTATGGGAGCTTCCGTGTAAGTTACTAATTGCCTTTCTCTTGCTGCTTTTAGGATTCTCTTTGTCTTTAACCTTTGTTGTTTTAATCATGATTTGTCTTGGCATGGACCTGTTTGTGCTCATCTTGTTTGGGACTCTCTGCACTTCCTAGGCTTGTATTAGATTGTTGGAAAAGTAATGATGCATTTTTACAATGAGAAACATAGAAAAATACGTCATGACTTTTCTGACAGCCAAATATACCTATTTCTTTTGCCAGATTAGGAAAATTTTCATTCATTATTTCTTCAAATAGATTATCAATACCTTGCTTGCTTTCTTCTCCACCTACTATCCTTAGGAGACAAATGTTGTTATGCTTGATGTTGTCCCAAAGTCTCTTAAATTATCTTTTTTTTTTTTTTGGATTCTTATATTTTTGGTTTTTCACTTGGGTGTTTTCTGCTACCTTGTCTTCCAAATTGTTGATTTGATTCTCTGCTTTATCTAGTTTGCTGTTGATTTCTTCTAGTGCATTCTTCATTTTAGTGATTGTATTCTTAATTTCTGACTGGTTCTTTTTTATTGTTTCTATGGTTTCATTTTTTTATGCTTGCTCTTTGGTGAAGTTCTCATTAAGTTCCCTGAGCATCCTTATAACAATTGTGTTGAACTGTGTATCTAGTAGTTTGCTTGCCTCTATTGTGCTTATATCTTTTTCTGGAGTTTTCTCCTGTTGATTCACTTGTAATGTATGTGTTTGCTTCCTCATTTTGGTTGCTTCTCTGTGTTTGTTTCTATGTATTACGAAGATCTGCTACATCTCTCAGTCTTAGCTTGGTGGTTTTATGTAGTAGGTGCTCTGTGGGGCCCTGGCACAGTCTCCCTGGTCACCTGCTTGAGTGCTCCATGAGCATTCCTCATTTGGGTTGTGTGTGCCCTCATGTTATAGTTGACCCTTGATTGCTATTGGCCCATCAGTGGATTGGATTGGCTCTCTGGTAGATTAGCTCTGGGGTTTGGCAACATCTACCGCTTACAGGCTGCTGTGTGGGAGGTTTACCCCACTGAGTGAGATTTGACCCAGCAGGCTCTGGTGCCTATTGAATCTGCCTTTTTTGTGTGCTGCTTGTGGGGCTAATTCAACAGTGATCTGCTGTGGTCTTAAGCCAACCTCCAAGTATGTTGGTTCTGGGTCCTCTCGGGAGGGGCTGTGATGCAGGCCCAGGTCACTCTCTGCTTGTGACCAGCCAGGGACTACCAGGTAGAAGCTACAAAGTGACCCACAGTTGTTTTCTGTCTGTGGGGGATCCCACACTGTGAAGTGAGGATGGCTGCCACCAGTATTGGGACAGGGATAGCTCCACAAAAAGCCAGAACATTCAGGGGCCTGCTGCCACTGCCAGCACCTGATACAGGCTCATGAGGTGTGCAAGCTGAGTGAGGCAGGGTCTCAGGCAGTTACTAAAGTGGGATGAGTTTGTTCACCAGGTTTATGTGTATATTCTGCTTTTGTGCCAGTGCTTAGCCTGGAGCTACTCAGCAAAAGTCTCAGAACACACTGATGTCATTTGCTGCCCAACCTGTAGGCATCAGTTTCTGATAGTTTTCCAAGAAAGAGTGCAGTGTAGATGGGGCTGGCTGCTTGCTGAGAAAGTATGTCAGGAGTTGGGGAATTTGGGTATGGTGGGATCCCAGGAAGTCAGTAGGGTGGAGCAGTAAATCTCACCAGACCAATTAAGATTCAGATTTAAAGATTAAGGAGCATAGTTACCAGGTAAACTGGGTATATGGTCATTCTGTGGGCCATTATGCTGGCTGGTGTTTTTTGTTTGTTTGTTTGGTTGGTTGGTTTTTTATCAGGGCAAGCTGTGTTTCATGGCAGGGAACTTTTGGCAGACCTCCCATTATTTGCAATGGATGTTGGATAAACAGGGCCTGTTGAAGGAACACCAAAAGGATTTAAAGTTTGTCTCAGAAGAATAATGCTGAAAATTACAAATTTTTTTACAAACATTATCCCAACATTAGGTGAACATCTTAAATTAAGACAACACATTATTGCCACTGCTACAGCTTATCTTGAGTTTCTATACTAGGTATTCTCTGATCCTGTATTAATTGTTCCTACATGTGTGTTTTTGGCATCCAAAGTAGAGGAATTTAGAGTTGTCTCAAATACAAAATTGATTTCTGCTGTTACTTCTGTATTAAAAAACTAAGTTTTCATATGCCTTTCCAAAGGAATTTCCTTATAGGATGAACCATATATTAGAATGTGAATTCTATCTTTTAGAACTAATGGATTGTTGCTTGATAGTATATCATCCTTATAGACTTTTGCTCCAGTGCAGGACATGGGCCAAGAATACATATTGCTTCCCCTTGTATGGATGATAGTGAATGATACCTACAGAATGGATTTTTGCCTATCGTATCCTCTTTTCATGATAGTTTTAGCTTGCCTACATGTAGCCTCTGCTGTACAGTAGAAAGATGCCATATAATTGATTGCTGAGCTTTCCGTGGATATGGAGAAGATTTTGGAAATAATCAGGGTTATTTTAGAACTATATGACCAGTAGAAAAATTTTTATGAGAGAAAAAAGATGGCAACATTTTTAGTAAGATGCCAAAGCCAAAACCTCCTCCAAATAGTGAAGGAGAGCAGGGTCCAAATGCAAGTCAGAATTCTAGCTATAGCCAATCTTAAAACATTCCAGAGAATTCTGTAATGGACCTGTTGGAAATAAACCATTGGACAAATTTCAGTAATGTCTTAAATGGAACACAAATGTAAAGGAATAGCTTCTTTCTGTCAAGCATATTGGGAAATAATTTTATTTTTGCAAAATAAGTTTTTCCTTACCTAATTCAATTCTAGTGCATAATTGATTAGAGTATCTTTATTATAAAAGTTTGGAAAGGTTTTAAGGGAACCTCCAGATAGACATTTCAAAATTAATAGCTTTTGATTAGTACAATTTATTTTAATTTGTATAATTGAAATTGCAGCTTTTTATAAAGCCATGAAATACAATATGAAGCATAATTTGTTTATAATTCTCTTTGGTCATTGAAAGACCCAGAAAGGACATAAGAAGTCAAACATATGAGGGTTTTTTTCTTCCCTCCTTAAGTTAAACTTTAAAACTGGAATCAAATCATACAGAATTTTGGAAGATTTTGGGTAATGATGTTGATAATCTCAGGGAAATTAATCAAGTACCTATTGATTTAAAAGTATAATCTATTCAAGAGCTTTAGTATCTTACCTTGGAAGATACTATTTCAGCCTAGCAAAAAAGTATCATATGTATAGCAGAGTTTGATTATTAAAAGTTATATTAATTCCATAACCATTTTGAAATGCTGGGCAATTTTTTTTTTAAAAATCCTACATGAAGTTATTTGCATTTGATTCACTGTTAATCAAGCACTTAAAAATTGAATAATTGGATAAGACACCATAACATGGATGAAATTTGGTAACATTTTAATGTTAACTTTTATTCTACTGTGAAGTTTTTTTATATGACAAATGCACCTAATTTATTTTTGTGTCTTGGTGTGGATTTACAATTTTTTACAGGTATCCTGAGCCAGGAGGACAATCAGGTTTCAGGCCAGTTTGACACTGGCTATTCTTAATTCTCACATGAGTATAAGACTAAAGACTAAGTGTTGTGTTAGTGGGACTGTGCTATCTGTGCAAATTAATAAATTAATAATTTCCTTCAGGAGAGCTATAAATAAAATGTGGAGTCATAGGATATTGGTGTACAATTTAAGGGTTAATTTTTTATGTAAATCAATTGTGAACAATGAATTATTAAATATTGATTTCCTACTATAAAGCTGCAAAAATAAATATACATTCTCCATTCAAAAAAAAAATCAGATTTGGCCATGGGCCTGGGGGAGACCTGAGCACAGGGAAGATGGCACCAACCTGCCAGCTGGACAGGAGAAAATCCCCACACAGGGAAAACAGAGGCTGTCCTTCAGCCCTTGCCCCACAGCCACACACCTCAGTCTGCCCCCTTTGGTGCCCCCCTAGTCACTATCCTTCCACTGGAATAGTGCCTGTGAGTAGTGAGTAGTGAGTCTGTGCATGGCCTCTTTAAGAGGATGCCTGGGTTTCTTGCAGCCTTCCATCCCACCGGATGGTTGGAATCCCCACTGGTTTTCACAGCCAGATGTGGGGGCTCCTCTTCCCAGCACCAGTACTCCAGACTGGAGAGCATAGTGTGGGTCTGGGGTCCCTCACTTTTCAAGGGCAGAACCTTCACAGCTGAGATATCTCTCTTGATTCTCAACCACAACATGGAGGTTTGGGGCCATACCATATCCCATGTCTGCCCCCCAACCAGTCTCAATGTAGCTTCTTCTTTATATCCTTAGTTATAAAACTTCTGTTCAGCTAGACTTCAGATGGTTTTGCAGGTTGATTGTTCTATAATTTAATTGTAATTTTAATGTGTTTATGTAAGGTAGCAGTCACAAGTGTTTATCTATTCCCCCATCTTGGATCTCCCAACAATTTGTCTTTTAAGTTTTGCCAGAATTATTTCTTTACTCTTTATTCCTAATGGATGGGAGATGGAGTTTCTAAAAATAGGAAAAGGGAATGGACAAAGGACTCTAACCCAGGGTATTAACCCAGGGAATGATTAAAAATGCGAAACCCCAAACTGGTGAATAGGAATAGATGTAAGCTTTCTATTGAATGGTTTTATGGAGTGCACTAAAATATTTTCTCTCTTTCCTTTTCTCCTCTCTTCAATTTAACCAAAACGTATTTAATACTTATTAGATCAGTGCAAATATAATAGCAGTTTTTGCATTGTTAAAATTTGCCTTTGATATTGGAATACATTCTTAAATAAATATGGTTATGTTATATATCATTTTAATGTGCATTTCTCACTTTATGTTTTTTTTGCTAATGACTTATTACTTGCTGTTTATTTTATATGTATTTTAGACTACAGAAATGATGTTAGACAAAAAGCAAATTTGAGCGATTTTCTTATTCGAGTTCAAAATGCGTCATAGGTGACAATGTGCAACATCAACAATACATTTGAACCAGGAACTGCTAACAAATGTACAGTGCAGTAGTGGTTCCAGAAGTTTTGCAAAGAAAATTAGAGCCTTGAAGATGAGGAGCGTAGTGACCGGCCATTGGAATTTGACAACGACCAACTGAGAGCAATTATTGAAGCTGATCCTCTTACAACTACACTGAGAAGTTGCCAAAGAACTCAAGTCAACCATTCTACAGTCATTTGGCATTTGAAGCAAATTGGAAAGGTGAAAAAGCTCGATAAGTGGCTGCCTCATGAGCTGACCACAAATCAAAAAAAAATGTTTTGAAGTGTCTCCTTCTCTTATCTATGAAACAACAACGAATCATTTCTCGATTAGATTGTGAAGTGTGATGAAAAGTGGATTTTACAAGACAACCAGCAATGACCAGCTCAGTAGTTGGGCCTAGAAGAAGCTCCAAAGCACTTCCCAAAGACAAACTTGCACCAAAAAAAGGTCATGGTCACTGTTTGGTGCTCTGCTGCCTGTCTGATCCACCATAGCTTTTTTTTTTATGGGGTTTTGCTGAATCCCAGCAAAATCATTCCATCTGAGAAGTATGCTCAGCAAATTCATGAGTGCATCAAAAACTGCAATACTGGAAGCAGGCGTTGATCAACAGAAAGGGCCCAATTCTTCTCCATGACAATGCCCGACCCCACGTCGCACAATTAATGCTTCAAAAGTTGAACAAGTTGGGCTACGAAGTTTTGCCTCAACCAATATGTTCACCTGACCTCTCCCCAACCGACTATCACTCCTTCAAGCATCTAACAACTTTTTGCAGGGAAAACACTCCCACAATGAGCAAGATGCAGAAAATGCTTTCCAAGAGTTCGTTGGATCCCAAAGCATGGATTTTTATGCTACAGGAATAAACAAACTTATTTCTCGTTGGCAAAAATGTGTTGATTGTAATGGTTCCTATTTTGATTAATAAAGATGTGCTTGAGTCTAGTTATAATGATTTAAATTTCACAGTCCAAAACAGCAATTACTTTTGCACCAACCTATTAGGATCTATCTCAGATTTTTGGAATATTAAAAACTGCAACTTACTTCAGTCTACATTGACCATAACTAAACCTTCATGCCCCTTACAGGGACATTATTTTGATAGCATCTATGTATAAATATACATGTTTTAGTATGCATATTCAATGCATTACTGCATTATTGTTTCATTGTTGCATACCTAATTTTCTTAACAAAATGAAATTATGTACTTATAATTATTTATTAATTCTTATAGTGCCTTAAGACACCACTAAAAAAGATTATCTAGTGAAACTTTCCATTTTACCCCCCCCCCATTCCATCCATTGGTTATCTCACCTCTCCAACCTCAGTTTTGCATAGTTCCAGGAATTTTTCACGAGGGCAAAGTTTGAGTTCTTCTATAGGTTCTTTGGGTGCTGACACTGTTCTTCTAACAAGAGTTTCTGCAAGAGTTTTAAAACACGTGGCATAATTAGAATGGTGATATCTGGTGTGCTGGCTTTCTTGTTGGGCCCCATGCCCATATCACCCTAGAAACTATTATAGAGAAGGGCACTCATTCTCTTAAAAGACAGAACAAAACTATAAGAAAACATCTTAGTTTGTGAAAGTTATAATTTTGTCCAACATTTTGTTAACAAAGATGAATTGTGTTCAGGCAAAAAAGACAACTCCTTTGTAGGGAGGTGATTATCTGATTATGAGATCTACTCAAGATGCAGAAATGCATGCATGTGACTCTTTGGGGAAGACTAGGACAGAGGTCTAATAAGGCTCTCCTAATTGATTTTCTCTCATGGTTCTGCTTCCTAATAAATCACACAACTATCAATTCATTAGCCCAAGCTGAAAATCTAGAAGTCTTCCTTGATTCCACTATTTACCTCACCTTCTACCCATTTTATAACCCAGATCCATTCTATCAGCATATCCTGTTAAGTTTACCACCAAAATATATCCTATATATCAGTTTTCACCTCCCCACTGATGCCCTCTTGTTCCCAGTACCAATATTCTCCCATATGCATCACTAAAATAGCCTGAAAACATCTCTCTCTACACCTACTCTTATCCTGCTATGTTCCATTGCCCTAATGGTGACCACAATGGCTGTTTAAAAGGTACATAAGATTTTCTCTTCCTTCAGTTCCTAAGTTCATTCATTGTATTTTCTGCCCCTAGTTTAATGTCTTTGAGAGCAAAAAAAAATCAGTGTAAATATTCTCGACAATAAGAAATCATATACATACTCATAAACACCCAGCAGACAATTTTACAACCCCTTCTCTGAGGAGACACTTGAGATGTCAGAGATTTCTCACAATTAACTTTGTCTTCTGGGAAATGATATTGGTACTGAATGAAACATTCCAGTGACTTCTCATCACAGTTAAAATAATATCCATGTGGCTTTAACATGCCATTTCAGGACCTATATGATTAAGTTCCTGCCTAAACTTTAACCTCATTCCATTCTTGCTCAGCAACATACAATTTTTCTATGTTTCTCAAACCTTTCATGCCTGCTGCTGCCTTGAGGTCTTTGCATTTATTGTCCTCCCTACTTGTGTTTTTCTTTCCCTAGACCTATGTAAGACTGGCATTTGTCATTCATATCATTAGCATGACTTTAACTGACCACCTAACCCAGGTAGTATTCTAGTCACTTCCTATCCTAACCTATCCCATTATCATCTTTTTGTTTTTCTTTATAGCTCTTATCAATATCTGCAAGCTTGTTATTTATTTTTCACTTCTAATTGCTACCCCCCTCCCCACTAGACAGTCTTTACTGAAGCAAATTCATTTGGATTGGCACAGTGAAAACTATAAGGAACATTGCTAGGATTTCTAAATGTAAAAAAAAAAAAAGTTAGGGAAAACAATGACACTTTGCTTATGCAAAAGAGATGACATGTTGGTGCTATCATTATTGAAAAACTTGAGTTATATATTTTAAGTGGAGGAGTAGAGCATATGGCCAGAAAAATGTCTTAATAATATGTCTAAATCAAGTAAGTGGAGAGGTGGGGAGAAGGGAAGTGTTTTTAATTTCTCTTCAAGAGCCTTCATGAACACAAGACCTACTGTCAGTGACCAAAGTAAAGGTTTTCGTCTTTTATTTACTTGGGAAGGTTAGTAAAAGTTTTCCAAATTATTTCTGTAACACTGAAATACTATTCTGTCATAGAAAGGTACTTCAAACAAAGAGTGAGATAAAGTCTAAACATGAATCAGGGAACTGGAGAATTTTGCAGGAACAAAGCAAAGGAAAACAAAGGAAGTAGGTAAACCTCATCTGTGGCAAATGAATGGGAGTTTAAGGGTGAAGAGATTTAAATTTAAGAGCTGATGAATAATCTTTTATCTGGCAAGTGAAAAAGAAAGCAAGTAGTAGGTGCCAAGATACAAGGGCAAGTTGAGACATCAACTTAAACAGAATCAAAGAATCTCACCTGAAGAAAATCCCAACTTGTACGCAAGCGTGGAATTTCTCTTGCAAATATAGTCAATAAATAATTTGCTGGCAAGGGGTCCTTTGCGAGTCACAAAGTCAATCAAGTCACGAGCCTTGGCTATAGTTGTAACATTTCCCTTTTTTATTATTTCGATCTCTTCTTGGTTCAGCACCTTTTCACTTAAGACATCATCCAGCAAGTTATTAAGTGTGTCTTCAGACACTGAGTTAACAAATATTATCCTTTTTTCATTTAGCTTCTTATCTGTTGAAAACACAGAAATGTTGACACTTAACACAGCTTAAGAAATATCACTCTGTCACCTTAATAACCAGGACACTCTTTCATCTATGTTCCCTCATTATTCGTTAAGTATCCTAAGGAATCTGTCCAAGATCTCTTCCATTCTTTCTAAGCCCATGGATGCCCTCTCGTAGAATTCTAACCTAGCTAAGTCAAAACAAGGTTGTACTTATCCAAATTGTTCTCCTTTATCTGCTTTTGTGAGTTATAGGCGGGGCCCATATATCCTATTGCTTTGATGAATATGTCTGTGGAAATCAGAATCAATAATAGTCACATTCATGTCATTTTCATTTTTCTTATTTAGGGACAATAGTCCATGGTGATCCTGTCATGCAGATGCTGAACTTCAGTCATCTTTGGACTTCTGAGCATTCAGGGAATATCCACCAAAGTACCTCAGAAAATAAAGTTACACACGTTTCCCTCTGAAACACTAGGAAAACCTGGATGACTACCTGGCTTACGGATCCCTGTAACCTGAAAAAATGTAGATCAGAGATGAAGGTTCCTTCCATTTTTTTCTAGTTAAACGTCACTCACACAAACTATACAGAATCCAGTAAAGAAATTTTGAGTCAATTTTATCCCCCAAATATATCTCCTAAAGATACAACCTGATAAAACAAAACAAAACCTTACCAGCCATGGCTTTTACGACTCCCTTCTTATGAGGCAGGACAAAAGCAAAGAAAGAAAAAAAAAATTCTCAGAACAATCAGGATTTTCCTGTTGGGCAAGGCATGTTCACATCTTGCAAAATAACGACTTCCTTGCACATGTGGATGGTAATGATAAGCCATCTTTTTTTTTTTCTTTTAAATGAGGCTGTTTTCCTTTCTCAGGATTTCTTCTTATGAAAGAATGAGGCAGCATTCTGTAGGTTGCCTTTTTATTTTTTTGTGATTCTTTCCTTTGCTGTTCAGAAGCTCTTTAGTTTGTTGTACTCACATGTAATTATTTTTGCCTTTGTTGCTTGTGCTTTGGGCATTGTTGGGGCCCAGAGTAGGCAACTCTAAGTTATCCTACAATGTCATATTGATGATTTTGAATTAAAATCACTTGAGAAGCAGCAGGAGTGGGAGGAGATCTCTAAATATAAGAAGTAACCCTGCATGTAATAGGTGCCTTCCCTGCTTCTGAGGACTGAGAGATAACCTTATCACAAAAGTTACAAAATTCAGAATCGAAAGGCCTGTATAAACAAACCTTGCAATGCCTTTATTAATTTACTACCTAAGCCCAATCCTTGCCGAGATTCCTTTCTCATGAGCACCAACTTTCTCTGTCCTGTCAATTTCTCACAAATTTATTAACTCTTTGTGTAAAAAGTATAAAGTGGTGTCTAGTTCTATCATTTTTTGAGCTTCTTTTTATTACCTGAGCATCATCATATTGTGATTTTCACTTATGCACATATTTTTTTCTCCTGTTAATCTAGTGTTGTGTCAATTTTATGAATCTAGTCATAAGAAATAAAGAACAGTAAAAGGGGGAAATTATCTCCCTCGCCCACAGTGTCATATCAAAAAAGTCATTGCCAAGATCAATGTCAAGGAGCTGTTTCCCTATGTTGTCTTCTAGGAGTTTTATCATTTCAGATCTTACATGTAAGTATATTACACTTTAAGTTAATTTTTGTAAGTAATATAAGAGGGGAGTCCAATTTCATTCTTTTGCCAGTGAATATCTAGTTTTCCCAACATCATTTATTGAAGAGACTATCTTATCTCATTGAATATTATTGACTCTCTTTTCAAATATTAGTTGATCAAACATGAGTGGGTTTATTTGGGGCCTCTTCATTCTGTTCCATTGATCTATATCTGTTTTTATGCCAGTGACATACAGTTTTGATTACTATAGCTTTGAAATATAGTTTAAATGAGAAAGTTGGATCCCTCCACCTTTGTCCTTTCACAAAATTACTTTGGCTACTTTGGATCTGTTGTGGTTCCATATGAACTTAAAGGGTTAATATCCAAAATATATAAGAAATTCATACAACACAATAGCAAAAACACAAATAATATGATTTACAAATTGTTAAAGGACCTGAATAGACAGTTTTCCCAAAGATGACATATAAAGGGCCAACAGGTACATGAAAATGTACTTAACAACACTAATCAGGGAAATGCAAATCAAAACCACAATGAGATGTTACCTCACATCTGTTACAGTGGCTATTAACAAAATTACAAGCGATAACAAGTGCTGGCCAACATGTGGAGAAAAGGGAGCCCTTGCACACTGTTAATGGAAATGCAAATTGGCACAGCTATTATGGAAACCGGTATGGAGGTCTCTCAAAAAATTAAAAATAGAACTATCACATAACCCAACAATCCCATTTCTAAGTATATATCTGAAGGAAATGAAATCACTGTCTTAAAAAGATGTCTACACCATTGTGTTCATTGCAGCATTATTTACAACAGCCAAGACATGAAATCAGCCTATGTGTTCATCGATGGTTAAATAGATAAAGAAAATGTGATATATATTCATATATTAGAATGTCACTCAGCCAAGAAAAAGAAGGAAATTCTACATTTGTAACAATATGGATGAACCTTGAGAGCATTATTCTAAGTAAAATAAATCAGACAGAGAAAGACAAATACTGTAGGATCTCACTTATATGTAAAATCTAAAAGAGCTGAGGTCATAGAAACACAGTAGGTTGTCGGTTGCTAGGGTTTAGGGGTTGGGGGGAATGAGATGTTGGTCAAAGGGTACAAACCTCCAGGTATAAGACGAATAAGTTCTGAGTGTTTAATGTACAGCACGGTGACTATAGTTAGCAGTATTAGATACTTGGAAGTTTCTAAGAGAGTAGATGTTAAATGTTCTACCAAAAAAGAAAGATAATCATGTGAGGTGATAGATATGTTAACTAACTTTATTGTGGTAATCATTTCACAACATATACATACATCAAATCATTATGTGTACATCCTAAACTTACAGAATGTTCTACATCAATTAGATCTCAATATAGCTGAGGGGGAAAGAATGAAGTAGCAGAATTAAGCATGGACCTGGGAGACTGCTAAACTGAAAATCAGATCACTCAAATTCATTGCAAGCTCCCACGTCCATGGGCACCTCTCAGCTTTGATCTGCTGGTTAACCAGCCACCACAGACAGAGAGCTGACTCCAAGCAGCATGCTCAGAGAGCCTTTGTGCTCCCAGCCCCACTAAAACTAAAGCACCTTACCTTCCAGAAGCTCCTTTAACTGTAGACGAAGACAGACTTAGGTGACTTTTCTAACAAATTTTAACAAATTGTATCATATGGGGACTCATGAAACCGTTTCTGTTATTTATCTCCTCAACTCATATGCATGTTCTATTTATTGTAGGAAATAAATTCTATGGTGTCCTTTAACTCCATTTGCAACTTTAATGAAAAGAAATATAAAAAGATTTTAAAATAATGTTTGTGCTTGTCTCCAGTCTTTATTTTGGCAGTAAAACATGAAAACAATTATGAAAGCAACAATAAGATATTTAGACAGTCCTGGTACCCAGCAGCCCATATGTCAGGGAATGCCTGTTACTCGTATAGTTTCCTCTATAGACACAAATTTGTTTGATGGCTTCAAAGGCCACTTGTAACACAAGATTAAGTTTAATAATTTTCTATCTGTTATTAGTCACTTGTTTCTCTTCAATCACAGTCCACGCTCTTTTGCCAAATTTCTGAATCAATATATTAAGGGTTGCAAGACTGTAGTAAAAAGTCATTGGCCAATGAATTATGATACTCCTGTATCCTAACCCTGGTTTCTCCACTTTCCAGTTCCATGGTCATGAAAAACTAAGTTAACCTTTCTGAGTCTCATTTTGTTCCCTACAAATAGGAGTATTTCATGTACCACCAATTCATGGAGGTATTCGTGAAGAGCTGATGAGATACTTTATAGCTAGCAAGGTTTAACAAATAAAAAGACATGACTCCCGGTTAAATATGTCTTGATTATTTCATGGGGCATATTATCTAAATATTTGGGACTTATTTATGCTTAAAAGATTATATGTTATTTAACTCAAATTTAAATGTCCAGTGTTTTACCTGGCAACACTATTAACATTTAGGGCTAGATAATACTTTGTTGTAGGGGGCTGTCCTGTGTATTGTACATTCAGCAGCATTGCTCAATTCTACCCACTGGGTGCCAGTAACACTCCCAGAGACAACCAAAAATGTCTCCAGACATTGCCAAATGATGCTCCCCACCCATCCTCACTTTACAATGAGCCTCTCTAGATTTCGAGTTAGATATAGTGGGTAAAGTCCCTGCTCTCTCACAAGCTGTGTCTTAGCCTCAGTTGCTTTAATTATACTGTGGGCATAATAATATTCTGATTATTGTGCAGATTAAATGACAAAGGTTATTTAATACATATTTATATAGTGCTATGTGCATGCACGTTTTAATTATTTATTAATTTAATATAAAT
>NW_017732859.1:11823-17268 GCF_001890085.2 Hipposideros armiger | reverse complement strand
TTATAGAATTAAAATCTACACGAGGTCAGCAATTAATGCATGTAATCAATTGCTCCACTGCTAGGTAAACAGGTTTGGCAATAACTTTTGGGTAGAAAAGAAGTACTGGGCTATTTTGTTCTCATAAATTCAATGGGTGCTAGGGCAACTCAATACAATGTTAGGTTGTATTAATCTTAATTCACACAAAAAATATTTATTGTGATACTTCATTTAGCGAGTATAGTATAAGTTATAAAATGTTGACTTCATAAAGTTTACATTTTAATAAGAAAGAGACAGTTAATAAATCCACAAACCAATACACATAATAATTGCAAGTTATAGTTCATACTATTAAAAAAAACACGTGTGTAGGGGAGGGCAGGGTGAATTGATTTGCTATGGCTTTTGTAACAAATTACCACAAATTTAGTGGCTTAGCAACAAAAATTTATTATTTTACACTTTTGGAGGTGAGAAGTCTGAAATGAGTGTCACGGTGCTGAAATCAAGGTGTCAGCAGGGCTGTGTTCCTTCCGGAGGTCCTAGGGGGAATTCTTTCTCTTGCCTTTTCAAGCGTCTAGCGGCTGTCCGTAATGTTTGGTTTATGGCCCCTTGTCACTCTGACCACTGTTTTTGTTATCACATCTACTTCTGTACTTCTGTGACTCTGACTCTCCTGACTTCCTATTTACCTTTTTAAAAACCTTCGTCGTTGTATAAGCCAACCTGGATGATACAGGGTATTCTTACCATCTCAAGATCTTTAACTACATCTGTGAAGTCTCTTCTGCTAAGGTAACATATTTGAAGGTGCTAGTAATTAGCACACAGACCTGTTTGGGCACCCATTATGTTGCCTACCACAAGAGGGGTGTTGGAAAATAAGGTAATATAGGTAGCAGAATTTCAATAGGATGCTCAGGACATTCTCACTGAGTAGATGATGTTGTATATTCAATAAAACACTTTCAATTCAAGGGAAAAGACTGTTCCACTAATTCCTGAACTATCTAAATCACATCCAGAATATTTCCTTTATCTCTGAACAATAATTTTAAAGAATTTTTTACAAACTGTGGAATATACAGTATGTTAAATCCAGAAGATGAGGGCATAAGAAACTGCAAAGAGTAACATAGTCTGGTTATTTTGAGCCCATTTTATAGTATGTTGTAAATTAATGAAAATATGTGATTATATTATGATTGTTGCCACCAATATTTTCAGCATAAAAGAAAAGAGTTGCAAATATAAAATCAAATATATTAAATAAAAACTTTGGAATCTTAAGTATGATTTGTAAATATCACTGTGCATTCATGATATCTTCACTTTTAACAGAAAATATATTTTCTAGCTCTATGCAAAAGGCCTAGAAGCCATGACAGTCTAGTAGAAATAATCACCTCTGGTGTCTAGATATACTTTTTAAATATTGTTTAGCACTAAAAGGGATAAGGACTCTTTGGAGAAATAGCTGATCCCAGGTAAGGAGCAGGTAACGTGCAAAATAAATGTGGACTGTCTTCTTAAACCAAGAAACAAAGAAGCTCTCATGAGGTCATGCTAAAGAGATATAAAGAGCTAATTTGAGGGACTTCCACTGGCTAATGATGAGGCAATTTTTGCTTCAAAAAATGATATATTCAAATGATTAAAAAATACAAATATTTAAAAACCAGTATGCACTAATTTTTTTAAGGGGTAGAAAAACAAAAAACAAACAAACAAACAAAAAATGAAATTCTTGATTACTGGTTGAAGTTACTAGAGTACCCATTACACTGAAATTTGATAACTAAAAAGACATGAATTAACCTTTTATATATTTTTTTCCATTGACGTTATATTTAAGGGTAACCAAATAAGACCTGGCACATGATTGGAAAGTCTTATATTATGAAGAATTCAGCTGATTAATGGAGTAAAATGATGGAAAACCAGCACTTCATACCTGGTAATGAATATGTCATGGCAGAAGCAATCAGTGAATGGCAAAATCATTACTAAAAGATTGACATGCACCTTTATAAAGAAAAGATCAAATTGCCATCACCTGAACCCACAGGTCATTTTTAGCATTGTTCAAGCTGAAACATCCAGCCTTTTTAACACCATCTGCTCGCGGCGGCCCCTCCTTCTCCTTTCTTCGCTTCCCTGAGTCACTGACTACGCAGCTTTGGCTGCCTGGCTCCCGTGCTAGCCACTGATACTTGATGTTCTTGCAACATGGCAGATATCAACAACAAAGAACAGTGAACTTGAGCAAATTTGGATGATGTTAAAAGAAGTAGAAAAAAAGAAACTGATGAAGAAACAACAATCAAAGCACTTCAGCTGACAGTTCAGATAATGCAAAATCCTCAGATACTTGCAGCCCTCCAAAAAAGACTTGATGGTCCGGTGGAAACACCAACAGCATTTATTGAAAGCTTGTCTCAGGTAGTTAAAAGATGAGTGAATGTTCCCAAAAGCCTTCAAGGTAAATGTGCACAGATAGAAGCCAAGTTCTATGAGGAAGTTCATGATCTTGAAAGAAAGTATGCTGTCCTCTATCACCCTTTATTTGATGAGCAATTTGAGATCATTAATGTAATTTATGAAGATGAACACCAGATAAAGAAGATGAAATTGGGAGGAGCTGAAAGGAAAGGCCAAGATTGAAGATGAGAAAAAGGACAAAGAAGATGCCAAGGGAATTCCTGAATTTCGTTTTACTATTTTTAAGAATGTTGACTTGAGAGACCTCATAGTAATGGCGGCAGTGAGTTGGGCTTCCTGAGTTCTCTCCTGGAAATTACCACAATTTGAACAGCTGTAACTCATCAGAGGAACATCTGCTCATCACACAGAACAGCTAAGAGACTCACACTAAGATTCCCTGAAGGTGGGCAAACTGGGCTAGTGGGGGAAGAGGGAAGGGACGCGTGCAGAGACACAGACTGCATCCGCAGATGCAGAGACACAGGGGCCCCGGGAAGCAGACTGGAAATTATTACTACAGCAAGGTGACAGGCGCCCTCCCTATGACCCGCAGTGCTGCCGAGAGTTCAGCGTAAAGCACTGCGTTGCCCAGCATCTGAGGCAGAAGCCTCAGCTCAAAAGTACGCTGGGCTCTCTCAGGCAGAAAGCAAAAACAACTCCATAACCAGGACCCCACTCCCAGCCCCTACCTTTTATATGCGGCTCCCGACAGGGCAACTTCAGCTGCTGAGTCACAAGCCAGCAGCACAGGTGCCAGAGGCAGCGCTGGGCTTTTAGCAGCTCGGGAATCTCACACCCTTCCCAGCCCCCAGTGGAAAGAGGAGATCCGCACTCAGGTCAGAAGGTGTTTGACTGCAGTGCTTTCAGCTGTGAAGAGCAGAAACATCACTGACTTTGTAAAATCTACCAACCACACCCCATAGCCCCACTCATCTAGAACTGCATCTCCAGAGTCACTCTGGGCACCAGGTGGCCCGCTCTGTCTCCACAAGATACAGAGGAGTTTTTGTACAGTGGAGGACAACCTGGAGATAGCTTGGTGGTCTTTAGCTAAGACGGGCACTGTTTTTGTTGTTTGGTTGGTTGGTTGGTTGGTTGGGTTTCTTTTGTTATTTTTGCTTTTGTTTTCATATTTTATTATTATCATTTTTAGTTTTTTATATAAGTATATACATATATGTGTATATATATGTCCATATATATATTGGTGTGTAGATATATATATATATATTTTTTTCCCCTTCTCTCTCCCTTCTTTTCTTTTTTCTTTGCCCCACTCTAAATTTCCTCCTTCTTTCCATATTTCTGCAATTTTTTTTTTGGTGTTGCTATTTTTTTGTTGTGTTTCTTTTGTTTTTTGTATTTTTTATACGTCTGTGCATGTTGAGTGTTGGTTGTCAGTTGTTTTTACATGTGAGAGTATTTGGCTTCTTTTGGTGGTGGTTGTTGCTGTGCTTGTTGATCTGTTTTGTCCTAAAATCACTCTGCATCAAGGCAAAAGAGGCACAAGAATCATTACACCCAAAGGCCAACTCTAGACCAAACCAGAGCATTACCAGGTTCGACCTACAAGATTCACACCCAAAGGGAATTCTCTATAAGCATAAGAGCCCATAGGGACCAAACCTCATCTGAGGGGTCAACCTTCACACAGCAGTTCATACACTGTGGGTATAGCCAAGCCTCATAGCTAGTCAGCCGGGGAGTCAATTCCACCTACTGACAAGCCAAAAGCAATCAAAGCTCAACTTCAACAGGAGAAGACACACAACACAAGGAACACCTCTGGAACACATGCACAAGAGAATAGGGAGACTGAGCAATTCAAATATAAAAGATACATACCACATAAGTCCACCCAGCAAAGACTGAGAGACCTAGGGGAATCTACCTAATACATTAAAGCAAGCACAAAGAGTCAGCCAGAATGGGGAAACAAAGAAACATGTCCCAAATAAAAGAACAGAAGAAACGTCCAAGAATCAGTGGAACCAGATGAAATAGAGGCAACCAACCTATCAGAGGCAGAGTTTAGAACACTGATGATAAGAATGTTTAAGGAACTTAGTGAGAACACAAAGAAGTATAGAGAAATCATGAAAAACAACCAGTTAGAACTAAAGAATGCAATTACTTAAATAAAGAACACACTCAAAGGAATTACCAGCAGATTAGATGAAGCAGAGGATCAAATCAGTGACTTAGAAGATAAGATAACAGAAATCACCCAAGTGGAACAACAAAAAGAAAAAAGAATTAAAAACATTGAAAATAGTTTAAGAGAGCTGTTGGATAACATCAAGTGCAACAACATGTGCATCATAGGAATACTAGATGGAGAAGAGAGGGAGCAAGAGATCGAGACCATATTTGAAGTAATAATGACCAAAAACTTCCCTAACCCGGTAAAGGAAATCAACATACAAGCCTAGCAAGAGCAGAGAGTTCCAACCAAGATGAACCCAAATAGGCCCATACCAAGACATATTATAGTGTAAATGGCAAGGGTTAAAGACAAAGACAGAATCCTAAAAGCAGCAAGAGACAGGGAGCAAGTTGCTTACAAAGGTACCCCCATAAGAATATCAGCTGGGCCGGCCGAGTGGCGCGTTGGTTAAGAGCTGGCTTGGAACACCAGAGGGCCCCGGTTCAGATCCCACATAGGAGGGCCAGTGACACTGCCCTCTACAGCTAAGGTGCTGAACAACAGCTCAACCTGAAGCTGGGCTGCCATGAGTCGCCAGCGATGGCATAGGCTGCAGCCCCCGTGGCAGTGGGTTGCCATGGGCTACCGTGTGTAGCGAGCAGCCAGCATGACTGGCCAGCAGCTGCAGTGAGCAGCCATCCAGAAGCTGGCGACTGATCTGCCTCGCCTGGGAAGAGCGCAATGATGGTGGCAACCTGGGCCAGTGAAGCAACGTCCTCCACAACTAGACTGAAGAACAAAACGACAGCAACTTGTCTGTTCCCCTTCCT
>NW_017732859.1:3789-9824 GCF_001890085.2 Hipposideros armiger | reverse complement strand
CCATTTACAGTGCTTCAAGAACTAAAAAATACTTAGGAGTGTATTTAACCAAAGAAGTACAAGACCTGTACTCAAAAAATTATGACTCTGAAAAGAGAAATTAAAGAAGATACAAATAAATGAAAACATATACCATGCTCATGGATAGGAAGAATTAATATAGTTAAAATGTCCATATTACCTAAGGCAATATATAGATTCAATGCAATTCCTATCAGACTACCAATGGCATTTTTCACAGAAATAGAAAATATTATCCTAAAATTTATATGGAACTATAAAAGACTCCGAATAGCCATGGCAATCCTGAGAAATAAGAACAAAGTTGGAGGTATCACGCTACATGACATCAAATCATACTACAAGGCTACAGTAATCAAAACAGTATGGTACTGGCATAAAAACAAACACATAGGTCAATGGAACAGAGAGCCCAGAAATAAATCCATTCATATATGGTGATTTAATCTATGACAATGGAAGCAAAAATTTACATTGGGATAAAGACATTCTATTTAATAAATGGTGCTGAAAAAATTGGAACGACACATGCCAAAAAATGAAACTGGACCACTTTCTTATGCCAAATATGAGAACAAATTCAAAATGGATTAAAGACTTAAACAAAAGACCTGAAACCATAAAACTCCTGGAAGAAAATATAGGGAGTAAATTTGCAGACATTACCCTGAGTAATATTTTTACTGATATATGCCCTCGGGCAAAGGAAATAAAAGAAAAAAATAAACATATGGGATTACATCAAACTTAAAAGTTTTTTTCACAGCAAAGGAAGCCATCAATAAAACAAAAAGGCAGCCTACTGAATGGGAGCAGATATTTGTCAATGATATATCTGATAAAGGGTTAATATCTAAACTTTGTAAAACACTTATGCAACTCAACACCAAACAAACAAACAACCCAATTAAAAAATGGGCAGAGGATATGAAGAGACATTTCTCTAAAGAGGACATACAGATGGCCAACAGACATATAAAAAAATGTTCAACCTCACTAATCATTAGAGAAATAAAAGTAAAAACCACAATGAGATACCACTTCACTCCAGTCAAAATGGCTATCATCAATAAATCAACAAACAACAAGCGCTGGCAAGGTTGTGTAGAAAAGCGAATCCTGGTGCATTGTTTGTTAGTGGGATTGCAGACTGGTGCAGCCACTATTGAAATCAGTATGGAGGTATCTCAAAAAACTGGAAATGAAACTACCTTATGACCCAGCAATCCCGCTCTTAGGTATCTATCCAGAGAAACCCAAGGTGCTAATTTGAAAAAATATATGCACCCCTATGTTCATTGCAGCACTGTTTACAATAGCCAAGACTTGGAAACAACCGAAATGCCCATCAGTAGATGACTGGATTAAAAAACTGTAGTACAGGGGGCCGGTCGAGTGGCTCAGTTGGTTAAGAGCTTGCCCAAACCTGTGAGCTCTGAGCAGCAGGGTCGCAGGTTTGATTCCGACACGGGCCAGTGATGCTGAGCTTCCAACAGGTGGCAGGATGGCTCAGCTGGTGAGACCATGTGCTCCTAACAACAAGGCTGCTGGTTTGAATGGTGTGTTACACCCACCCACAACTAAAGGCTGAACTCAGCACCTTGAGCTGAGCTGCTGCCCGGATGGCTCAGTGAATAGAGCGTGCACTCTTAACAACGAGGCTGCTGGATCGACTCCCCCATAGGATAGTGGCTACCCCCACCCGCAACTAATTGAACACAGCACCTTGAGGTGAGCTGCGCGACTGGAATTGGAGCTGAGCTTGCTGCGCCCTCCACAACTAAGATTGAAGGACAACAACTTAGCTGTTCCCCTCCCTCAATTCCCCAATAAAATCTTTAAAATAAAACAAAACAAAACAAAACAACAAATTACCTGTGATACATTTATACAATGGAGTATTACTCAGTTATAAAGAACAATGAAATCTTACCATTTGCAGCCATATGGAGGGACCTAGAGAACATTGTTAAGTGAAATAAGTCAGTCGGAGAAAGACAAATACCATATGATCTCACTTACATGTGGAATCTAAAGAACTGAATAAATGAGCAAAGTAAACAGAAATAGTCTCAGAGATATAGAGAAAAAACTCATGGTTGCTAGATGGGAGCAGGATGGGGATAAGGGAGAAGGGAGAAGGGGTTAGACAGCATAAATTGGTAACTACAATATTGCCACAGGGACATGAAAGACAGTTTGGGAAATATAAGTAATAATGTTGTAAATATTTTGTAGGGTGTCAGATGGACACATGTGTTGTTAGGGAGACCACTTCATGAATGGTGTAGATGCTTGACCACTGCACTGTACACTTGAAGCTGATGTTGAATAATATTGTATGTCAACTATAATTTAATAATCATGGGATGTGGAGTATAGTGTGGAGAGTGAGTCAATGGAATTGTAATAGATATGTATGATATCGGGGAAAGGGGGGCAGTGGATTGGGGGCAGGGGTTGTCCTTTAGTGAGGGGTGAAAAGTATAACTATTGCATTGTTTTGTATACCTGAAACCAATAAAATAAAATAAAAAGACAAAGAATAAACAAAAACACAAGCAACAACAAAAAAAAGTAAGTTGTGCTTCAAAGGACACTATCAAGACAATTGAAAAGTCAGCCCCAAAATAGGAGGAAATATTTACAACTCGACAATAAAAAGACAACCCAAACTCAAATGGTTTGAATAGATATTTCTCCAAAGAAGATACACAAATGGCCAATAAGCACATGAAAAGATGNTGGTGGCAACCTGGGCCAGTGAAGCAACGTCCTCCACAACTAGACTGAAGAACAAAACGACAGCAACTTGTCTGTTCCCCTTCCTCCACTTCCCCAATAAAAAAAATATATATTTAAAAAAGAATATCAGCTGACTTTTCTACAGAAACTTTGCAGGCCAGAAGGGAATGGCAGGAGGTCTTCAAAGTGATGAAAATCAAAGGCCTACAACCTAGATTGCTTTATCCAGCAAGGATATCACTTAAGACTGAAGGAGAGAAAAAGAGCTTCCCAGAAAAAAAAATAAGCTAAAGGAATTCATTACCACCAAGTCAGCATTGTAAAAATGTTAAAAGGGCTTCTTTAAGCAGAAGAAAGAGGAAAACAATCTACCTAATGAAGACCAGAAACACAAATAACAAAATGGCAATCAATATGCACCTACCAATAATTATGTTAAATGTAAATGGATTAAATGCTCCAATCAAAAGACATAGGGTGGCTGAATGGATAAGGAAACAAGACCTTTACATATACTGCATACAAAAGACTTACCTCAGATCAAAATACACATACAGGCTGGAAGTAAAGAGATAGAGTAAGATATTTCATGCAATTGGAAATGAGAAAAAAGCTGTAAGAGCAATATTTATATTGGACAAAATAGACTTTAAATTAAAGAATATAAAAAAAGACAAAGAAGGGCACTACATAATAATAAAGGGATCTATCCAACAAGAAGACATAATCCTAGTAAACATCGATGCACGTAACAGAAGAGCACCTAAAGATATAAAACAAATACTGACAGACATAAAGACAGAGATCCACAGTAACACTATCATAATAGGGGACTTCAACACACCACTGACAACAAGGGACAGATCCTCCAGACAAAAAATCAATGTGGAAACAGCAGCCTTAAATGACACATTAGACCAGTTGAATTTACTCAATATTTTCAGAGCATTTCACCCCAAATCTTACAGAATATACTTTTTTTTCAAGCTCACATGAAACATTTTTCGAGGTAGACCACATATTATGCCACAAAACAAGTCTCAATAAATTTAAGAAAATTGAAATTATATGAAATGTCTTCTCTGACCACAGTGCTATGAAATTAGAAATCAATTATGAGAAAAAAAACTGGAAAACACATAAACACATGGAGGCTGAATAACATGTTACTAAATAACAAGTGAGTCAAAAATGAGATCAAGGAAGAAATCAAAAGATACCTCGAGACAGACAAAAAAATGAAACAACAATGACCCAAAATCTTTGGGATGCACGAAAGGAGTCCTAAGAGGGAAATTCATAGCAGTGCAGGCCTACTTAAAGAAGCAAGAAAAATCTCAAATCAACAGGTTATCCTTACACCTCAGGGAGCTGGAAAAAGAACAGCAAAATAAGCCCAAAGGGAATACTAGGAAAGAGATAATAAAGACCAGAGCAGAGATAAATGAAATAGAGACAAAAAAAANCATTTCTCTAAAGAGGACATACAGATGGCCAACAGACATATAAAAAAATGTTCAACCTCACTAATCATTAGAGAAATAAAAGTAAAAACCACAATGAGATACCACTTCACTCCAGTCAAAATGGCTATCATCAATAAATCAACAAACAACAAGCACTGGCAAGGTTGTGTAGAAAAGCGAATCCTGGTGCACTGTTGGTGGGATTGCAGATTGGTGCAGCCACTATTGAAATTAGTATGGAGGTATCTCAAAAAACTGGAAATGAAACTACCTTATGACCCAGCAATTCCACTCTTAGGTATCTATCCAGAGAAACCCAAGGTGCTAATTTGAAAAAATATATGCACCCCTATGTTCATTGAGGCACTATTTACAATAGCCAAGACTTGGAAACAACCGAAATGCCCATCAGTAGACGACTGGGTTAAAAAACTGTAGTACAGGGGGCCGGTCGAGTGGCTCAGTTGGTTAAGAGCTTGCCCAAACATGTGAGCTCTGAGCAGCAGTGTTGCAGGTTTGATTCCCACATGTGCCAGTGATGCTGAGCTTCCAACAGGTGGCAGGATGGCTCAGCTGGTGAGAGCATGTGCTCCTAACAACAAGGCTGCTGGTTTGAATGGTGTGTTACACCCACCCACAACTAAAGACTGAACTCGGCACCTTGAGCTGAGCTGCTGCCCGGATGGCTCAGTGAATAGAGTGTGCACTCTTAACAACGAGGCTGCTGGTTCGACTCCCCCATGGGATAGTGGCTACTCCCACCCGCAACTAATTGAACACAGCACCTTGAGGTGAGCTGCGTGACTGGAATTGGAGCTGAGCTTGCTGTACCCTCCACAACTAAGATTGAAGGACAACAACTTAGCTGTTCCCCTCCCTCAATTCCCCAGTAAAATCTTTAAAACAAAACAAAACAACAAATTACCTGTGGTACATTTAAACAATGGAGTATTACTCAGTTATAAAGAAGAATGAAATCTTACCATTTGCAGCAATATGGAGGGACCTAGAGAACATTGTTAAGTGAAATAAGTCAGTCGGAGAAAGACAAATACCATATGATCTCACTTACATGTGGAATCTAAAGAACTGAATAAATGAGCAAAGTAAGCAGAAATAGTCTCAGAGATACAGAGAAAAAACTCATGGTTGCTAGATGGGAGCGGGGTGGGGATGAGGGAGAAGGGAGAAGGGGTTAGACAGCATAAATTGGTAATTACAATATTGCCACAGGGACATGAAAGACAGTTTGGGAAATACAAGTAATAATGTTGTAAGTATTTTGTAGGGTGTCAGATGGACACATGTCTTGTTAGGGAGACCACTTCATGAATGGTGTAGATGCTTGACACCTGCACTGTACACTTGAAGCTGATGTTGAATAATATTGTATGTCAACTATAATTTAATAATCATGGGATGTGGAATATAGTGTGGAGGGTGAGTCAATGGAATTGTAATAGATATGTATGATATCAGGGAGAGGGGGGCAGTGGATTGGGGCCAGGGGTTGTCCTTTAGTGAGGGGTGAAAAGTATAACTATTGCATTGTTTTGTACACCTGAAACCAATAAAATTAAAAAAAAGACAAAGAATAAACAAAAACACAAGCAACAACAAAAAAAAGTAAGTTGTGCTTCAAAGGACACTATCAAGACAATTGAAAAGTCAGCCCCAAAATAGGAGGAAATATTTACAACTCAACAATAAAAAGACAACTCAAACTCAAATGGTTTGAATGGATATTTCTCCAAATGGCCAATAAGCACATGAAAAGATGCTCAACATCATTAGTCATCAGGG
>NW_017732859.1:0-1189 GCF_001890085.2 Hipposideros armiger | reverse complement strand
TGTGTGTATATATACACATGTACACCTGCATGCATGTGTGTGTATAATAAATACACACACATACAACATGTCACTTTAACCAAGTGATCAAGGTTAATGTTACCCATGGTAAGTCATGTTGATATCAATAGGCCTTTGATATGATGCAATGAGAGCTATACTTGACCTTTGTTGTCTTCCTCCAAAAAAGTCAAATCATGTCTACTGTAGTCTAATCATGTAAAGACATTAGACAGACCTCAAAGAAAGACTTCTATAAAATAACTTTTTTAAAATGTCAAATTTATAAAAATCAATTTAATTTTTTGTTGTTCAATTTCTTGTTTTTGTCATTCTCTATATCTAACTCTTTCCAATAAATTTGTACTAAAATATGTAATGGAGTTTAGGGCTATTCTTATTCAGATAAAGGACACAAATCTTAAAATATAATCTACCATAATGGCTGGGTATCTTAATTTCCCCTAAATTAGATTATTTGAGGAAGGTACCATAGTCATTTATATTTGAAATTTTAGATAAGTGGCTATCATAAGTTTAGGATTTCAATGATTCCAACTTTGAAGATGATGAAAAAGCTACAAAAATTATACTGGAAAATGGCCCTGAATGAAGCTACTAATAAAAAACAAAACCTTGACTCTAGTTTGTCTCTTTAGAAAGATGTAAGTCTAGTTTTAAGAGCCTTGGCTCCAACTATTTAGAGCAGCGGTTCTCAATCTTTCACAGGGGTCGCCTAAGACCATTGGAAAAAAACATATTTTCAATGGTCTTAGGAACCGAGACACCGCTCCTCTATCCGTCTCCAGGCCCCACATGCAGATATGCCCACATACGAGTACCCGGTGACCCCTGTGAAAGGGTCGTTCGACCCCCAGAGGGGTCACGACCCACAGGTTGAAAACCGCTGATTTAGAAGCTGAAAAGGGAAAATTTATGTTATATATATATATATATAAATTTCTTAACAGTAAGATGATATTTATATACTAACTTCATCCAAGAAACATGGTAACAGGTGGTTAATAGCTTCCAAATTTCAGGCATTTTACTATGGTAAGTACTATACTACAGTAAGTACTATATCTTTTATGTGTGGTACTGACTTTTCTGTGACCTTTAGGCTGAGACAGTTGGAAACATGCATACAAGGTCTGACTATTAAGTTTGCGAACTTGTTGCAATGATT
>NW_017732858.1:217068-217953 GCF_001890085.2 Hipposideros armiger | reverse complement strand
GAGAGTACCTAAGGAAAAAGGGTCTAAATGTGAGGCAGCAGATCTTAACTATAAAAACTACCAGGGTTTTATTTTCATGCATCTATGATCTAGAAGTGGTCTGGAACCATAAATACAAACTGCATCACCATCTTTTCAGGCTTTTTTGAGGCTGAAAACATTCTATTATGATTGAGAAATGATTTTAATCGTGTAAAAAGAACACAAATTTAAGGAATACAAATGAGAAAAATATAAAAATTATTTCTGATTATTATAAAAATGAAACTATTACAAAATAGTTACCAAAAAAATCCTTCTTATAAACTCATCTTTGAATTAACTGATGTTTGCTGTTAGCATTTGAAAATAAAAATTGATAAACTCCTCTAACAGACTATAAGCTCAGAAAAGAGGTAGAATCTAATTTATCTTTATATACAACTCCGAGTCAAGCATATGGAAAGAGTTCAATATATGCTTGTTGAACAAAAAGTCACAAAAGGCACAATAAATAAATAAATAGAATAAATTAATGAATAAATGGGTATGAAAGTCATTACTCAATAAAATACCTGAGTCATCATATATTTTTCCAAAGGTGGATAGCGTAAGAAATAAAACAGGTTAGTATATAACGTGAATCAAACTAGATAGTCTTCGTGATTTAAATGAACAGACATTGGGGAAAAAAATAATATACAATAGAATTGTGTTCAAACTTAACATCAAACTGAATCATAACAGTTATTAAGTGTCATTAGAGAAAAATATCATCTACTGAAAACCACAAAAAAACCAGGCTATTTCAAAGAATAGTCCCCCAAAGATTATTTTATTATACTTTGGCTTCTATAGCATTGCCTTCTTATGAAAGGAAAATGTCTGGCTTCTCTAGTCTGACAA
>NW_017732858.1:207550-212458 GCF_001890085.2 Hipposideros armiger | reverse complement strand
TCCTCCACAACTAGACTGAAGAACAAAAGAACAGCAACTTGTCTGTTCCCCTTCCTCCGATTCCCCAGCACTGTTCTTATCCCCCCAATTCCCCAATAAAATCTTTAAAAAAAAAGAAAGCATAAGAGAGAATGAGATTGAATATTACACATTATCTAGATTTTATTTCCCACTCAGTTTAAAAAAAGAAGAGCTTATGATTGCATTGATTTTTTTCAGCTTTGCCTTAAAGTTTTAAGATATATTAATATCATGAGTGTTAAAAACATAACACTAAGTTAAATACTCATCATACCAAAATATCATCATTAGTAGAAAAGAGATGGATTAGATTTACATTCTGGTTTTAAATAATTTTACTCTTTTATATGTACATACAGTTGTGGATGTACAGAAACAATGAGTAGAAAAATGGGCTTACAGCCTAATAGTACACAGGAGACATGCTCATGATTGATTCTCATGATTTTCACTATCTCCTAGAAAAGGTCCTTTCTAGGTATCAGGAAAGCTTTAAGAAAACTGTGGCATCAGAAGAGCAATCATTCATCTGTGCATTCAGCATCCAGCAGACATATACTGTGGCTTACAAAATATGAGAGGAGGTGCTAAGCCCTAAGGCTGCTAAAGCCCCAGTTCAGAAGAGCCAGGAAAATGCACAGAAATGTATCCAGGATGACAAGAGACACAACATCTCCGTTTCTAAAGTGTTTTAGAAATGTGAAAAGAGAAGGTTCTAGCATGATGACATATCAATAGCTATATGATAGATTGTCGTTTCCAAAGGTGACTACATCTCCTGTCCTACAGTCTCTTCTAGTACCTTGTTAATACCCCGTTTAATTGATGGTGTTGATATCCCCTCCCACTGAATCTGGGTGGATCCTTGCAATTGCCTTAGCCAATAAAATGCAAATTACCATATTTCCTCATGTATAAAACACACGCTTTTTCGAAAACTTTGGGGTCTAAAAACGGGGTGCATCTTACACAGTGGTTGTGGGTTTTTTTACTTGCATTTCCCGCTTTTTCGCACTTGTCTTTGCGCTCATTGTTTCGCACTTGTTACCAATATATTACGGTAGGTTATGTTTTGCCACGTTCTGCCCAGAAATGGCTCAGAAAAGATTTTCGTACAGTGCTGAATTCAAATTAAAAGTGATCCAGTTTGCAAAAGTGAATGGAAATCATGCTGCTGAACATAAGTTTGGTCCTCCTCCAACTGAGAAAACAATCTGAGACTGGCTACGGGAAGAAGAAATCCTANCAGTGATCTATAGTCTATTAATAACTAAATGAGAACCTGCAAATAAGAGGGTAGGCTCTTCAGCAGGCCGTTGGAAGGAACTGAGTGGGGTATAAAGCCCCATCTGCTCTCCAGTCTACTGTCTGCAAAGCATCCCAGAATCATCCTCTCAGGACTGATTTCTATTGCGGAAGAGAGGAAAAAAGAAGTTCCTGGCAGGGGATTATATGACAACTGCGAGGCCTTACTGAATCATCACTTCATCTCTTTCCACTTATTTTCATTACCCAAGGGTGTGTGTGTGAGAGAAAGAGAGACAGAGACAGACAGAGAAAAGGGACTGGGGCAGAGAGAGAAGGAATATCTCAGCTCTTAATCTGTGTGAATACTGAGAGCTTTCATTTCATCATCTGCGTCTTTTGAGCCCAGCAGTTAGACCTAAAGCTCAGTGAGGGCTGTGAAAGAGAAGCCTTCTACCCATCCTCACTACCCATCCCTTGATTTTTCCCTCACTAACTGTGTGTCAGAGCTCAAATCACATGGGCTTGTCCACTCTGAGTTATAGTCCTCTCTGGGGAAACCTCTTTAAGTGACCCAAAGTGCCCCTGCTCTCTGCTCCAAATCTCACGGCTACTGTTTCCTACTAAAGATGAAATTATTTGAACCATGCACTAAAGATGGAATGGAACCCTAGTCGTCAGGAATAGGCAAAACTAGAATGTAAGGGTTGGTACTAGTATATTTCAGCAAATTATATTTCTAACCTCCTCTTCCAAAGACTCTGCAATTCCTTATGGTTACATACTTACTGGTCTCACCTGCCAAGGTGGGTACTCTGGACAGAACTTTCCCACTCATCCTCATCTCATCTCTTCATGGCCTTCAAGCTTGGCTCTGTGTTAAACAGCAAGCTAAGATGGCACACTGAACAATTTTGATATATTAAAGCTGTTGATTTAGAAGCTAATATACAAGCTTCCTAAGANTGGCCTTCAAGCTTGGCTCTGTGTTAAACAGCAAGCTAAGATGGCACACTGAACAATTTTGATATATTAAAGCTGTTGATTTAGAAGCTAATATACAAGCTTCCTAAGATGATACCATGCTCCTAGAGGCCTAACTTATGGTGAAAGTTTCAGTCACCTTCACAGGCTGCTGTGACAATTAAGACCAAGTAACATCTGATGGGTACTTTGCAAATCACAAAACTCTTTCCATGAGTTATCTCCAAATTTTCACAACCACCTAACACACAGCCATTCCTGTTAAACTCCTTCTGAGGATGAATTTCACTCAAAATGTTCAGTGATTTGCCTGAATTCTAGAGAAAGTAAATGAGAGAACCTGGTCTTTAAAACCTAAATAGATGGTTTTTAAACTTTACAGTGTATTTGACTCATATACAGAGCTTAATAAAGCACAGGTTGCTGGGTTCCCACGTCCTGAGTTTCTGCTTCAGTAAGGCTGGGGTGGGGCTAAAGAATGTTCATTTAAACAAGTTCCAAGACCACGCAGAGACTGATGGTACAGAAACCCCACTTGAGAGCCACTGACCTAAATCTTCAAACACCAAACCCAAGGCACTTCCCACTGCAGCAATGAAGCACTGTGGTTACAGAGGCTTAGGAAGCCTCAACTCTTCAGCCTGAATGAAATGGCTCCACACTTTATTAGCTGTGGCAATTTATTTAACATTTCTTGTTTTCCTTGGTCAACGAAGCAATAAAGGGGGAAATAGTACCTATATCAGAATGTGGGTTGAAATTAATTGAGATAATATATTTAAAGTGGCCTAGAATTAGTGAGTGCTCATTAAATATTACCTATTTTCCTCATAGTATCACTGGGTCTATTGCTTTTGAATGGACTTTAGAAAAGTGTTTATCCTGCTAAATTAGACCAACATTCCAAAGGTAGTAAATATTTGATTATAAATCAGAGTGAATGTAACCACTGCATAAGCAGCTATTATGAACTACATACAGATTCGATTTTTTACATACCAACAACATGTGTGGTAAGAAATAGATGTATATTTAATTTTTCTCCTAAGGAATAAAGAAAATTTGTCAAATAAACAAGTCTGCTTTGTGTCTTTAGTTTGTAGCATAGACAGCCACACATTAAGCTTATTAACTTCCACACATTAATTTTAACCAAGTAAAGCAACCATATCTGTACCAACCATATCCTGTAAATGGCTCCAAAGTTTAATGCAAAGATAAAAATGTTTGGAAATATTTTTTAAACAGTCATTCTCAAATTGTATTGTGCAGCAGAATCACCAGGAAGGCTTGATAGATTGCTGGGCTGTCCCTCCAGCGTTCCTGATGAGGTAAGTCTGAGGTGGAGCCTGAGAATGTGCATTTCTAACAATTTCCCGGATGATTTTGCTGGTCTACGGATAACACTACAAACCTTATGGTGAAGGATGTTAATCATAGAAACGAGAGTACCTAAGGAAAAAGGGTCTAAATGTGAGGCAGCAGATCTTAACTATAAAAACTACCAGGGTTTTATTTTCATGCATCTATGATCTAGAAGTGGTCTGGAACCATAAATACAAACTGCATCACCATCTTTTCAGGCTTTTTTGAGGCTGAAAACATTCTATTATGATTGAGAAATGATTTTAATNAATAATATTTAGTATACAATTATCTTTTATAAAATTATGAACTTCTAAAAGTCTGAAACAATGCAATGCATAAGTTAGTGTCAAATAAAGCTGTAACTGTTTCCTTTCTTGAAAAAAAAAAGGGCAGTTTATTCCAGAGTAAATAACTTACACTGCCATCTCAAGAAAAGTAAGAACAAAGAAAAAAAATCACCTCTGTGAGTTTAAAACAAACAAACAAAGCATAACAAATGAAAAAAAACCTTCTTCACTGAGGAGCCATGGCAGAATAAAAGAAGCTCAAGCAACTGTGATTACAAACTAAGGATCTGGAAGCTTTCCTACCAGAACATTCCAGATGTGATGGCAACAAAAATCACACAGGGAATTCTAAAAAGCCCTCAAAAATTAAGGCTTTGCCCTCTTCTCATCTAATGCTATTATAGGTTGCTTTTTGGGAAATATGTACAAAGGGAGTAAGTTATAAAAGAAAGCAACTACAGGAAAACATCAGTGTGTGCACCTCACTTTGATAAGTTAATTGTAAAACTACAACACAGCCCTTATGATGTAACTCAAACCCATGGAGAATTTGCAAGGAAACAAGAAAGTCCTGTTAGACTTTTGACAATACACCAAGAAACTGAAACTGTGTTTGGCTTTACGTGCATCACTAAGAAATGACAGGTTATACAGTAGTGTAGTCTCAACGATATTGGGATTTTAGTTACCTCTAAATTCATATTACAGTAGTCCATCATTTGTTGGCTTTAGGCAAGAAAAGAAGAGAAAATAAATGGATTTCATTTAAAGCTGGATTTCTTCCCAATTCCTAGACATGAAGCAGTAGATAAATGCACTTTGGAACATGATTACATCTTATTTATGCATATAGACGCAGTATCAATAAATAAAGCTAAAACTCCATCATAGTTTGCATGCCATTAAATTTCTTCTGATAACTTCGAAGACTGAAGTACATGAAAAAGTTATTTGTCTTTGGAAAGTAACATTTCATTACTAATGGAACACTTCATAAAATGCT
>NW_017732858.1:197349-201970 GCF_001890085.2 Hipposideros armiger | reverse complement strand
TTCGTCATCAGACACAGATGAGGACAAGCTAATGGTTGGGAGTTTTGACAGTGATGAGGAGTTGTATGAATTTTATGATGAATAAAGCTTGAGTTCAATAACTTTATGTAATCCATTTTTTTTTCAAACTTTGGGCCCCAAAATTAAAGTGTGTCTTATACATGGGAGCGTTTTATACATGGGGAAATATGGTAAGTGATGCTATGTGACTTCCAAGGCTAAGCATAAAAACATTCTGCACTTATACTTTGCTTTCTTAGGGTGCTATGGAAGCTAATGACCATGTTGGGGGAAATCTAAGTATCTAATGAAGTTTACATAGAAAGAAAACAATGTCCCTGACCCACACCCCCAGCTAAGCTTCTAGCTGACATTCTGCCCCAACGTGACAGTCATGAGAATGGGTGACCCTACAAGTGCATCATACACCTCCCACCTGCACAACCCCAGCTAAGGAAGCCACTCCTACCAAGTCCTGTCCAAATGGAAAAATCATGAGCAACATAAATAATTATTCTTTTAAACCACTAGGTGGGAATAGTTTCTGATGAAGCAGTAGATCAGTGATACAAATCACCTATCGATATTCTGTATTACAGCCATGAAATCAAATAACAAGGACACAACAGCAAAATATGAGTTGGTGTTTATTTTGAAACAGACATTTTATAATTCAAATGATACAATGTTATCAATTAATAGAGGAACGCTATTTTCAATATATTACTTATAAAGTGAAGTAGAATTTAAAGGACCTACAGTTGGGTGGACATTTGGGGTAATAATAGGGAAAACATAATTAAGTAGAGCAAATGCAGACAATTCACTTATGAAGCAGAATGTCTATCAATAATAAAGGTAGATAACAAATTTTAGTTAATCAGAATATATCAGAAAGCAAGGATAAGGTGTGAATGAATAAGAAAATTCCATAACTATCTTATTGTAAATACTAACAAGTAACTACAGGTACAGTTAATGAATCATTTATCTACTGGTTTAAAAACTATAACATAGTTTTAGTAAGGCTATCTTTATCAACATTGTCTATTTACAAATTTGATTCAGTAGTACCACTGAGATAAATGTCTCATTTCCCCTCTTAGCTTTTCCTTGGAAATTTTAAGAAAATAAAAATATCTTTTAACCTTCAAAACATCCCCTGGTAATTACTATTACAGCAGTGAAAAACAAAATGTTCATCCCATAGTTTAAAAACCTATTAAAATATTTTCAATCTTTCTATTACATTAAGATGTCTATATTTGACATCTTAAACTATTTTTCAAAATTAATCTAATAATTACTTAAACACATATTTATTGGGCACCTGTTATGTCACTCACACTGTTCTAAAGATTGAGAATAACTACTCTAAGCACTGGAGATATAGCAGCAAATACAGCAAAACCTATATTCTTTTGGAGATTATGCTCTATGAAGACTCTCTGAGGTAGGCTGAATAACCCAGAATTGACCATTTTTCAACAGATATGACACTGACCATAACTTGATCCTGACAGAATCTTAAACTTGAACATCACCAGAATTATATAATGTCTGGTGAGCCTAGGATAAGTTAAAATTGATTTTCTCTAAATAGTACTAAGTATTCAAGCTTAACTTTCTAAGATTCATAACTACCAGAACTAGATAATAGGAGAAGGAAGGTGAATGGTAGGGAAAAGAATCCTCGGTTAAATGGATCTAATCTTTTTTTCCCCATTAGATCTAATTATTTTGAAAAATAAAATTAAGTGACTATGATCTACTAATACTTAAGTTCAAAAATCTGATCAGGCAAAGCGAAGGGTAAAACAAAGAATCATATAAAAGAATAAGCCAATTCCTCATGTAATAAAATATGTCTCTTTCTTTAGATCTTTAAAGTTATATTTTCTTCAGAACAATAGATCAGAGTTTATTTTTTTATTTAAAAAGTTCTGGAGAGATCCAAGATGACAGACTAGATAAATACTGTGCCTGCACACTTCCATGAACACATTAAAATTACAACAAAATTATAGAACAATCAACCTAGAGAACCATCTGAAGTCTAGCAGAATAGAAGTCCTATAACTACAAATATAAAGAAGCAAAGTTGAGACTGGTAGAAGGGTTGGAGATGTTAACCAGGCCCCAAACCTCCCTGTGGCTGATGAGAATCAGGAGGGATATCTTGGCCACAGAGGTTCCCTCCAGATAAGCAAGGGACCCCAGCTCCCCCACACCAGGCTCCCCAGCCCAGAGTAATGGTGCTGGGAAGAAGAGCCCCCACAATAACTGGCTGTGAAATACAGTGGGGATTCCAAACATTTGGATGGGACAGAAGGCTGCGGAAAACCCAGACAGCCTCTTCAACAGCCCATGTACTCGCAGGTACTCACCTTGGGTTCCAGTGGAGGGACAGTGACTCAGGGGCCTCGCAGACAAAAGGTGCGGGAGATGGGGGCAGAATGAGGAGTGTAGCGTCAGGGGGAGGACTGAAAAACAATCAGGATTTTCCTGGTGAAGAGGTCCAACTCCCATGCAGGGCACCATCTTTCCTATGTTGAGCTTGCCCCCCAGGCCAAATCTGAATCTGATTGGCCTGGTAAGCTCCCCTGCTCTTCCCTGCTGACTCAGGTGGGACTGCACCCCACCCAACTAGTGCACTCCTGGAGGCACTTTCTCTGCTAGCAGCCAGTCCCTCCCACATTGCACTCTTTCTTGGAAAACTATCAGAGTCCCTGGGCCCAAGTTGGTGGCTACTGGCCTCAGTATGCTCTGAGACTTTTGCTGAGTTACTCAAGACTCAGCACTGGCACCAAACCACAGTTTACATTAACGTGGTGACCACAACTCTTCCCATTCTAGTGACCTCCTGAGACCCTGCCTGACCAAACTTGCATACTGCACAGGCTCTATCAGTGGCTGAACCTTAAAGGAGCATGCAGATGGCAGTAGGCATCTGGGTGTCCTGGCTTTTTACAGAGCTACCCCAGGCCTGATACTGCTGGGAGACATCCTCAGTTCACAGTGTGGCTCTCCTGTGTGGCTCCAGGTTTAGCACAGGCAGCAAACAACTGCTGACCCCTTTGTAACCCGTACCAGGAAGTCCCTGGCCAGTTACAGGCAGTGGGTGACCTGGGCCTACACCAGAGTCCCTCACAAGAGTCCCCAGAACCAATATACTTGGAGGTTGGCTTCAGACCACAGCAGAGCACATCCCAATTAGCCCCACAAATGGCACATACAAAGGATCATCTCAACAGGCACCAGAGCCTACTGGGGGGAATTCCACTTAGAGCAGTAAGCCCCCCACACAGCAGTCCATAAGCTATGGACACAGCCAAACCCCCCAGCCAGTCAACCTGAGGGTCAATTCCACCCACTGATGTGCCAAGAGCAATCGAGGCTCAACTAGAACAGAAGAGTACATACAACCCACACAAGAAACATTCCTGGAGCACCCGGAGCAGGTGACCATGGAGACTATGCCACAGGGCCCCAGAGACACCTACTACATAAGGCCACCCAGTCAAGACTGGGAGACATAGAAAATCTACATAATATATAGAAACAAACACAGAGAGGCAGCCAAAATGAGAAAACAAAGAAATGTGTCCCATAAGAAAGAACAGGAAAAAAATCCAGGAAAATAACTAAACAAAATGCAGGAAAGCAACCTATCAGAGACAGAGTTCCAAACAATGGCTATAAGAATGCTCAAGGAACTCAGTGGGAACTTCAACAAAGAGATAGCAAGACTAAAAAAGGACATAGAAACCATGAAATAGAACCAGTTAGAAGTGAAGAATACAATAACTGAAATNAGCTGGAGTAGCAATACTTATACCAGACAAAATAGACTTTTAAACAAAGGTATCAGAAAAGACCAGTAATCCCACTTCAGGCTATTTACCCAAAGAAGCCCAAAACACTACTTTGAGGGGACGTGTGCATCCATATGCTCACTGCAGCATTGTTTACAATGGCCAAGATGTGGAAGCAGCTTGGGTGTCCACTGATGGAAGAATGGATAAAGAGGAGGTAGTCCATACGCATATGGAATATTGCTCAGCCACAGAAGGGAATGACTTCTTGTCCTCTGCGGTGGCATGGATGGACTGGAAGGGTGTTGTGCTGAATAAAGTATGTCAGACAGAGAAAGACAGATGCAATGTGATTTTGCTTATATGTGGAATCTAAGAACAAAATTAACAAACAAAACAGAAACAAACTCATAGATACAGAAAACATTTTGATGGTTGCCAGATGGGAGGGGGGTTGAGGATATGAGTGAAAAAGGGGAAGGGATTAAGAAGTACATATTGGTTGTTACAAAGTACACATGTGGATATAAAGCAAAGCACAGGGAATATGTCAATAATGTGGTAATAACTATGTATAGTGCCATGTTAGTACTAGACTCATCAGAGGGATCACTTCTTAAATTATATAAATGTCTAATTGTATGCTGTACACCTGAAAATAATATAAAATAATTTTGAATGTCAACTGTAATTGATTACTTTAAAAAGGGGGGAAAGGGGAAGGGAAATAAGAGGTCCAAATTTCCAGGTATAAAGCAAATAAGTCATGGGGATGTAATGGGGAGTATAGTCAATAATATTGTAAT
>NW_017732858.1:191955-195759 GCF_001890085.2 Hipposideros armiger | reverse complement strand
GCTTCACTTTTTAGATATTCAAGAACAGACCATAAAACATGAAAGGAATTATAAATTAGCATCTCTGTAAATCATGTATGTCTATGAAGAAAGATGTTTTAGATAAAAACAAACAACTTTAACATAATAAGGATCCATGCAGATCATCTTTTATTACCTCAAGTACTTGGAATATTCATAATACAGCAAATGTAGCACATTTGTTTTCATACTTAAATTTAGTTTATCTGAACCGGGATGTCAGACTGGCTGTCAGCAGCAAAGATCCTCAGACAATAATGTTCTTAGTACTGCATTATCACTTAAAACAAGAGAGAGCTAAAGTCTTAAGAGCTTATATGTGACATGTCAAGATTGCTTTGGAATGAATTCCTACAACACACAATAAAAAACCTGAACGATATTCCCTAAAACATAGGAGTATTCGGGGGAAAGACTGTATAAAAAAACAAACAAACAAACAAAAACAAAAAACAGTATCTGTTCTGCCATTTTCTACTATTTAGGAAACAAACAAAAATCTGGCAACATCTTAAAGCCATTAGAGGCCTTTAGAACAATGAAATATTTCATACCCATTTTTGAGCTATGTAATATGATGCACAAGGTATCTTTGCCTCATAGCTCATTCCTACAAAAACTGGAAACCATCTAGGAAAGCACCCAATTCATGTTTTCAACTTGCCATGAACGTATTTTTCAAAAATAGTTTCTTCTACCTATTTTAATAATTGCATGTTTCCTTTTTGTGAAAAATGACTTGCTCTGTGGCCGTCATTTCTTTCTACCGAGAAACCAATCTCTAGTGGTTAGCTACTGACAACAAAATTTTTGTACCTGAGAAAAAAAGGAAGTTAGAAGTTTGGTGATAATGTTTCAGCCATGTATCTAAAACTACGCCTGCATTTTTCTTATTTCAAAGGTTGTTTATTTCTTTGTTTGTTTGTTTGTTTAAATAACAAATGTGGTATAGCAAATAAAGTTTAGAAATAGGAATTAGAAGATCTGACTTAAATTCTCACATCTCTCATCAGTTTTGTGATATTTGGAAAATTATGTAATATTTGAGATCTCAGTTTCCTCATCTGTGAAACTAGAGAAAACCAATCCTTACATGAATGTGAGATTAAACCAAACGAGCTAATATATGAAAGCCCAATACATGAAATTTAAAGTACTATATTTGCATATTTGGTGTAATAGACGGTAATGTTTGCCCATTCATCAACTCATATTTTTCTTGCAAACAAATTTGTGCAAATGGCAATGTCCCAGGCTCTAGGGGGGTGAATAATGATTGGCTTAAGCTGATCATAGGGATCTCACCTGCCTAGACCTAGGATTGGTCTGGGAGGTGTCTATGACAGTCACTTCTGGCCAAAGAAATATAGAGGAATGTGTGCTAGAACTTATTTCTAGGATATATTGTCTTCCATATGTGAAGAAGTTCCCTCTACCATCTGCATTTCCTTCCTTCCTGCTTTGGACACCAGCAAGTTAAGATCTGCTATCTGGCACCTTGTGACTAAAATGAGACAAGTCTGAGAGCAAGAACGAACATGCTGAGGATGCTGGAACAAAAAGATGGAAAGAAGCAGGTCCCAGATAAAACTGATGAGACAGACACTTTATTACTGATGTATGTGATTAAGAAGTAATAGTCTCGGGCCGGCCGAGTGGCGCGATGGTTAAGAACTGGCTTGCTATGCCAGAGGGCCCTGGTTCGGATCCCACATATGAGGGCCAGTGACACTGCCCTCCACAGCTAAGATGCTGAACAACAGCTCAACCTGGAGCTGGGCTGCTGTGAGTCGCCGGCGACGGCATAGGCTGCAGCCCCTTTGGCAGTGGGTTGCCATGGGCTACCGTGTGTAGCCAGCAGCCAGCGTGAGCGGCCAGCAGCCAGCGGGAGCGGCCAGCAGCCGCAGTGAGCGGCCATCCAGAAGCCAGCGACTGATCTGCCTCACCAGGGAAGAGCACAATGACGGTGCCAACTTGGGCCAGTGAAGCAACATCCTCCACAACTAGATTGAAGAACAAAAAAATGACAGCAACTTGTCTGTTCCCCTTCCCCCAATTCCCCAGCACTTTCCCATCCCCCCAATTCCCCAATAAAAAAAATAAATAAATAAAAAAGAAGTAATAGTCTCAATGCCTTCCTACAGGGAACCTTAATCCCCTCTCCAGTATCAGCCAAAGCATAGTTGTTTGCCTAGTTATCTACTGAAGCATGTATTACAATAGGTCAGAATTGTTTTGTTCTTAAATACTAAAGCTATATTTCTAAAATAACTCCATTTATAAAAACTTCAAAAATGTGACACGAAATACTAAGACTATTTTGATAGGAGGTAAGCTCTCCTGAGGAATATGCAAATATCAGAAGCCATAAAGAATACTGTGTAATGAAGGACATCATAGAAAAGCTGAAAGATGTCATGTAGACTAAAGAACTCATGTGCCACTTATGGAACAGAAAATTACTATTCATGACATATATATTTGATGAAAATTAATGTAAGAAAGTCAAATTACATGGCACAAAATAAACAATCCATAGAAGAAATACAAATGCCTAATAAACATATGAAAACAATATCATAACACACCAATATTAAGGAGAAATAGGAAATAAAATAAATGATACTTTTTAAAAACTCGTCAAACTAAAATAATTGACGTGTAGTATTGTTATGATGCAGGGAAGCCATTTCACATACTTTGGTTGCAGTATAAATTGCTCCAGACGTGTCATTTGCTACATCTACCAAAATCTGAAATGTTAATCCTCTTTGTTTCTATTGCTTTCGTCTTTGTTCTTTGAAGAACTCTTCCATCCTATGTGATTATAATGGAGATTGTCAACCATGGCATTGGGCATGCAGTGCTGTGGATTCCCACCCCTCTTCTTGCTTTGAGTAATTCAAAATTTAGGCACATAACAAAAGTGGATGAAGTGCCATTGAAAAATGTTCACATGGTTCCCGAAAGAGAGAATTCCTGCTTTAAGCTGATGCATGTGAGGACACACAAACCTAAATCAACTGGGGGCCATCTTTTCTGACACATGAAGAGGTCTTTGAGAATAAACCTCATACAGAGGGCAGCAGGTCAAAGATTCAGAGACATTTAAAAACTTGGAACTTGGATCTTGCCATACATTAAGCCGGTATATCTCGGAAACCTTTCTTGTATTGAATAATAGTTTTTTCTTTATTTGGGCATCTCAGTTAACTTTATTTCTATTTATGTCAGTTGCTTCTGAAAAAGTGCATATATACTCAAAAAGTCTCACATTTCAAAATAAATTATATATATGTCACATGTTAAATTATATATACTGATATGCATTCTATATTAAATTATATATGTATAATTTTGAATAGCAAAAATCTGGAAACAACCTAACTGTCCATCTACAGGAAAAGACTGGTTTAATAAATGATGGTTCATTCATATAATATTAAAAAGGCATTAAAAATAATGAGGTAGACCCATAAAACTTGCAAGAAAAACTTCCCACCTATATTGATTCAGCAATATGTACATCATTAAATGACTAAGTTTTGATTTCATACAAGATATTTTGGTCACCTATGAAACATTTAACAATCATTGGGATTAAAGATAAATAAAATTGAAGCAGAAAGATAACAATGCAAAGCAGAGGAGGAAAACAATCTCTTGGAGCTGTTGATCCTACATAAAATAATGGAGAATCTATATTTGATATCAGTGTGTTCCAACCATTACTCCTTGTAATTAAACTCTTCCTTCACAAACCTTTATTGAAAACAGGAGAAA
>NW_017732858.1:188602-189244 GCF_001890085.2 Hipposideros armiger | reverse complement strand
ACACACACACACACACACACACACACACACAGCAGAACACCTGGACACATGGATCAGCCATGACTTACTTACATATCAATTAAATCTTACCTTCTTTTTCTGCTGATATGTACAGTCTTAGCCTGTAACTTGAGAGTAGTAGTCTCTCTCTACTAATCCGTACACATGTGCACATATAGAGCACACAATATACAACACTGTTCTCGGGTTGATTTAGTGTACAATTTCAGTATAACGTTACATATTAAGCATGTCTGAAAACTGAATTAGGGAAATCAAAATTGTGGGTCTGAAAATGGTATACCCCATACTTATTTTACAAAACTTTATCACCATTCTATTTTATAGGCAGATACATTTGGTTAAATAAAGGTATGCAAATATGTTATTATCACTAAACAGATAGAAGCTTCTGTGTTGTGGTGTGGGAAAAGGGGCTTGGCCAAGATTGGAACAGGGTCTCTTCATTGAGACTCCAAGATTCAATTCAGCTGACTATTCTGGAAATCAATAATAAGAAAGTACGCCTGGAGTGCAGCAATAATTAAGTTAGGGTTTCTCCATCCCTGTGTGGTTCATTTCATCTTTTACAAATACCAAACACACGTGCTTTTTATACACATGGCATATCAAAAACTGGAG
>NW_017732858.1:179173-184137 GCF_001890085.2 Hipposideros armiger | reverse complement strand
AGACATCAAAAGAAACACAAACAAATTAAATTAATATTGAATGTATTGAATTCAGACTGAAGGAAAGCTGAGAGCAATGCTGAATCGCCAGGCTTCGTGCAGTCTTTAGTGTGGCTGTTGACACCATGGACTCTGTGAATGACGACCCCTGGAACTGTATAGTACACAGCTTTTGTGGCCATAGAAAGTGGCCCTAAATGTGTCTAGTCTCGATGATTTTTAATATAAAGTTCAGGAAGAATAGAGGGAGATGAATTTGGGGGTAAAGGTTGTAATTTGCCTTGTAAAAAGGAATTTCACTTTATAAAACAGCTCATCACCAATAGCCTTTAAATAGCAAGTGCTCCAGTGCATTTAAAATGATTCCATTTAGAAAACATCACAGGCAACATAACTTTTTAGGAGCGAATGTCTTCTTCTGTCAGAGATTAGCATGAACAAACAGTCAGGAGTAAATGCCCCATGAATAGCAACCTGACTGACAGTAAACAGGATGCAGGATCCAAGTCCAAGGTATGACAGGCCTCAGTCAAGAAGCAGATTTCACACAAGAGGCATCAACAAAATTAACAGCAAATGCAAACTCAGAACCCAGCTGGAGTGTCCAAGAATAGGAAAGGAAAATTTCAAATTGAAAGAGAGGTCAGGTTAGAAAAGGTAAATGCTACAGATGTGAATACAGGTGCTCCCCAAGATGACTGACAACTCAGCGGTTCTCCAGCTCTCTTTAATGTTGACCAATGACCTCTCTGTATGGCAAAGCCATCATGTGAATCAAATGTGTGTCAGTAGATGAATCCCTTTTGTTTTAAACATCCTCCCTGTTAGCCAAGCACAGAAATAAATCTATACATTTCATCTTTCTTTTTCTCCTCCTTCCTTTTTTCTTTTTTTTTTTGTGTTCTTCTTTCTTCTTCAGGTAACCTAGTCTGTGAATCAATTATCTATGACTGTGGTTAAGTGCTGTCAGAAGACAAATCTATAGCATTTCATATTTTCCGGAAAAGAAAATGATAGATTTTACATTTTAATTCCTCCTTTCCTGGAGGTGGATTAAATAGGAAAGAAGAATCCACCAAAATTAGCAGGACTTCCAACCATACTGAAATGTAAAAATAGAACCATTTGCATCTCAATTAATAAAATGTGACACCTACTTAGGATATGTAAACGAATAAGGCCATGAGAGGAATATGAGCAAAACTTGCATGTGGTCAACAGTAAATACAAAATGTACCTAGGAAATGACAAACAATAACCAAGGATGTGAAATATCCCCATATTAGCAGAAAGAAAATAAATAGAACAAGAATGTGAATTTGCAAATGATAAACTAGGAACCAGAATGCCAGAGGCAATCAATTTTCTATTTTCAATGGAAACAAGCTAAGAAAAATATTACCAAGAGATGAATTGTCACAGCCCAAGAATAAGAATCTTGTTTGAATAAACTAAGCAATTATTTACCCAAGGAAATATTCCACTGAATGAAAAAGTTAATCGGAAAATCTTCAATGGCGAGTGGAAGAACCATGTGTAAACATCTCTCTAGTCACTCTTCCCATCAAGAACGAATGCGGCTGTGGTTGAGACAACCCGGAGCCTCAGAAAAGCAGCCTGATGCTGCCAGTAATATTCCCCAGCATCACTGGTAGTATCCGTAATGCCTCCATCTTTACTTTGTAGCTCCATAAGTAAGGGGGAGGTCCAGGGGCCGGAAATACATCTGGGGTTGAGTTTCCAAATCATTCTCTGAATGAAAAGGGGTATTTACCAGAATGACTGCAGAGATTTTTTTCTGGCTTGTCCACTCCTCCATCCTGAGCACTTAGAACACAGCCTTACACAGTAAGCCCTCAATAAACATTTATTTATGTTGCATGAATAAATTATGTATTCCTGCACCCTTCTATTGCTATTTAAGGCCATTTCTTCATGTTCTGCTTCTGTAAAGTCCCCATGACAGAGAGAATGGCTCTTTGTGATTCTGCACTAAGCAGCCCTCCAAAAATTTAAGACGGCCATTAAGTTGCCCTCAGCCTCCATTCATATTGCCTACCTGGTTCTCTTTTTTCTACTTCCTACAAATGTAACACTTAGAAAGCACTTCAGATAATATTTAAATGACATTTAACATCCAGAGTGCTTTTCATCTTTATAGCTTCTTGAAAATAAAGTTACTTTAATAAAAAGATTGCAGTGAAAGAACATACTCATCTAAAGCACCTCCACGTGAGTAACAAGGATAGAGAAGGTAATTGGACAAGTATATACCTTCATGTGTAAATATCTTTGCTTAAGTGTGCTCTGCAGTGAAAAACACCATTTAAATGCCAAATTTTAATAGGGAACACTAATTGTATCATTTCCCTTTTGCTTTGAAGCAACTGAGGAATTTCCTCAAACTGAAAGTGGCCAATTATATTTGCAAATGGCTAAATGTTCATAATAAAGAAAGGACACACAGAAATCTGCGTTTCAGGAACTAAATATATCTTTATATGAATTCTAAGGGAATTTTGCTTAATGTGTTCAAGGTCATGATAAAAGTTTTGGTTAATGCCTTTACTAAAGCTGCCAGTAGATGTATTTTAAAGCACATTAAATTCATGCTCTACTGGGGATCAGGAGGGAGTGAGTGGAAGTGAGGGTGATTCTGCTTCCAAGCATTATTCGGGTTGATGACTAAAGCAAGAAACAATCTGAGAAGACACAGGTATCCCTGGAAGGGGTTGGGTGATTGAATTAATTACCTATTACTTTAAACCACGTGCATTTATCTTTTTAATACTTCTACATAGCATGAAGTCCTCTACTTATTTCTTTTGTTTTGTTTTATTTTGTTTTTTGTTCTGGGGATGTGTGGGTTAATAAGCTTGAAAAAATGACCTGACATGAAAGCAAAAATAAATGTCCCTAAATGTAAAGTAGTCATTGTCATGAAGTTGATTGCATATATAGAAATCCTAATAACAATAACACCTACTATTTTTTATCATGTGTTATCAGTTAGTTCTTGCTATGTCACAAACCAGCTGAAAACATAGTAGTTTAAAACAACAACCAATTTATTTAACGATCCTAAATAGACTCTGTAGCATCAGCTGTGAAGTCCCATTGATCTGGGCAGAGCTCAGCTGATCTAAGTTGGGCTTCCTCATAACTCTGGTGACGTTTAAGGGACTGGTTGACTGATGACAAGGCTCTACTCTATGGGGAGTCTCATTTTCTTCTAGGATATCTCCAGGCATATTTTGAGGGTGGCAATAGGAATTCAAGAGTGACAAGAGAGCCTACTAGGCCTTTTGGAGACTTTGGTCAGAAATAGCACTCCTCAGAATAGTGCTCTGTGGAAAAAAACAAGTCTCAAGGGGTGGAAAATAGATCCCACCTCTTGATGGGAAGTATTGCAAAGTCATATTGAAAAATGAAAATTTGGGGCAATGTCTACATTTAATCTACCACATATGCCTATTATATGCCAGGCACTGTTGTTTGTACATTACATACTTTAAATGCATTACTTTAATTACACTCAAAATAACCCCATGAGACAGTGAAGAGGAAAGTAATGCTTAAAGACGTAAAATCACGGGCCAGCCCAGTGGCTCAGTTGGTTAAGAGCTCACTCAAGAGTGTGAGCTCTGAGCAACAGCGGTTCAAGTCCCAGCCCNACACACACACACACACACACACACACACACACACACACACACACACACACACACACACACACACACACACAATGACAACTGTGCTATGATTAGGACTAAGAGCGCTGGGCCCCTCCTTCAGCATCCAAAATGGATAAAGGGGTGCATTATGCAAGCTGTGCATAATTTTGTTTGTCTGTTCTTATACTCACAAGGAAGAGCTTGACTAATTATATTCTGAGCAGGAAACCCAGCACCTAAGAAAGAAGTAAAAATATAATAATTTTTGCTGAGAATTGCAGCCCCAGGGAATGCTACGAGGAAGTGCAGAAAATGAGACAACTATCGAGTTAAAGGGACAGATGTTATATAACAATATAACCAGAATTTCTACAAACTTCAATAAAACTTTTAACTTTTATTATGAAATATATTTTTTCTTTGGCTTTCTGACAGACTGACAAGAACCAGCAGCTGTAAGGAAAAGGGAGTTATCAAATAATTCCATTCCCTGAAGATAAAAAATTAGAATTTGACTGACAAGTAGGAATTAGAATAAGGAAAAAAAAAACACTTCAACTGAGTGACACAGAAGACTGTTGAGTAATTTTAACCCCAGTCAGTCAGTTGGCCGAGGTCCACTGACCTGACTTGGAAATTATGGCCTGACTCAGCACAGCCATATCCATGGTCACTACTTAATGAACATGTCCTCCACGGACAAATGAGGGTCAGTGAAAAGAGCACCGATGTACCAGACAGCAAGTTTTAATTCTTTGGAACAAATACTACAAAGGCACTATCTGACTATTTCTTCAACATAAAAGAAAATGATATTACAACTATAGTTATAAACATAAAGTAACTTAATATATTATAATAGCATCAATGACTAACTCTATGCCATTTCCAGGTCACAAAGCAATTTGTTATTAAATATATATATATATATATATATAGTTATAAAATCACACCAACATTTCACAGGAAATTATGGCTTACACCATTCCTATCTACCATTTCTCTTTTGATAAGGAAAGCAAAAATAAGCAAAGAGAGGAGAGTCATTGGTGCAAGTGTTTAATGATGTTATAAAGGCAATATTTAAGGCTAGAAAATAGCAGATAGAGAAGAAATAGAAGGGAAAAGTAAACACAAACAACAAAAAAACACTACAGGAATGTTTCTCAAAGAGAGTGAGTTTTCCAAAATTGGCTGGCCCTTTATCCATTATATTCCTTTTTACTTTCTTGATATGGTAGTTTTGAGTAGAATTTACTCCCCTAAAAGATCACTATCAACATCTACTGA
>NW_017732858.1:162305-173712 GCF_001890085.2 Hipposideros armiger | reverse complement strand
AAAAAAAAAAAAAAAAAAAAGAAGTGAAATCATAACCTTCCAAGATCACATAAATAACCACCATAAAAACTTAGGAGAAAAATCAATTTATACTTGCAAAGGTCTTTTACATAATCTTTCCTTTTAATGTGGACAATTGTAGTGGGTAAAGCTGAGGGCATTCCATTTTACAAACGGTGCCTTGATATGCAGAGTGAACTGGTAAAACTTCAGCCTGCTCGCTCCAAGACCAATCCTCATTCCTCATCTTACGGCCTCAAGACCCCAAAATACATGATTTGCAGCATTTCCAAACACCACAGAATCAAAGTAAATCTGCAAAAATGCATTGAAAAAGGGAGACACATATATTACATCTCCAAAGTAGCTGGTTTTGCTGAAAGTAATCCAAAAAAGGCTATTAGATATGAAAAGCTTAATGCCAAATGCCATCTGGCATCTGGGGACTTTTTAAAAGACAAACTGATTGCATGTTCATTTTCTTTAGCACAAACCAAACGTTCTAGGCTGGTCAATCATTTTCCTCCCTTCTTTACGCAACCAAGTTCTGCCAATAAGGTCCCATATGACTTTACAAAAGTTACCTTATTACTCACATTTTCCTCATTTATAAAATTAGAAGTTTGAACTATATTGCTTTTGAGAACGCTTTATGAACTAGTCTCAGACTATAAGTAACCAAACCTATGAAAATGGAGAAATTAATTCTTGTTATTTTTAGCAACTCGATTTAAATTACCATTGATTGAGCTGTATAAATCTGTATGTTTTTTCTCTAATTTTACAACTCATGGAACAGTGCTTCAATTTCTCTCTCTCTCTCTCTCTCTCTCTCTCTCTCTCTCTCTCCCACACACACACACACACACACACACACACACACACACACATATATGATACAGGATTTCCATTTTATTAAGTGATCCACAAAGGCATCTACATGGTATGATGAGTTGTTAGAGTCACATAGTTAGAACCAAGGCTTGTACTCATCCTTGCTAAACTTGAAAATTTACAACATACTGCAAAAATTAATAAACAGAAACTTCATTTAAAATGGAGTTGGGAAGCAAGAAGAGAGAACTCTCATATACTCGTAGGTGTCACTCAACACACACTATTGACCCCAACAGAAAAAGACAATACCTTGCATCTCAGACAGGAAATGATGCTACTTTACTATCTCCTCAGTAGGAAGCAAAGGTTTCTCCTTGCCAGTAACAGCTCAGCCAATGAACGACTGCCATAACTCAGCCAGTGAAAAGTCACTATACTTTGAACTTTCAGTTTCCTCCAATGAACTTTGTATACAACAGACCCTCCAAAGTCCATAAAAGAATGTTCCTGTACTTTGTTTTTCTGGCCTTTCCTGTGGTTCACCATTGGACTGCATGTCCCAAACTATAATTCGTTGTTGTTCCTGAATAAACTTATGTTGCTGGAGAAATATCTGGCTATCTATTTGTTTAAATATTATAAAATGAAATGAAAATAACCTCCTAAACAGTAGAGAAATTCAGAGAATTGCTGTTTTTCTGGATAACTAGCTACCACAATAATACTTCTAAAATGATGGAGAAGAACTGCATTAGACACTAAAATATTTCATGATCAGCAGGGTTAACACTTAAATTCTAAGATATCTTAGCATAAGTAACAAGACAAAAGTAAAATCATATGATAAAGCATACTACCTAAAGGCATGGGTTTAGAAAGCTTAAGTTTGCATCCTGTCTCCACCATTTTCTGGGCAATGCCAGTTTCTCATTTATCATATAGAAATGCTAACAATGCCTACTGAATATAGTTGTTTTGAGAATTAAATGAGATAAAGCACATAGCATAACACTTGGTGCATAAGAAAAACAATAAAAACTGCATATTCTTATGTATAACAATGATAATAAAATTGCACTTTACAATTTGAAAGGGTTTTCTCATAGACTCTCTTGTTTCATTTTTATATACACATACAAATTTCAATTATAGGCAGACAAATCATTACATCTCCCCCGGAGTTTCAATGATTTGAATTCCTTGCACAAACTCACAAAACTAGCAAAGAATCAGAGATGACATTTGAACCAGGGTCTTCTACATCCAGGCCCAGTGCTCTTCCTGCTATACCACAGCCTCACCATAAAATGTCCTCAAACAATCCATCTACTCGCATAAAGCATTACATTTGGCCAACTGAATTTTTAATTACATCTTTAAAAACGAATATAGAGGTATGCCTCACTCTGCTAGAGAATTGAGCAAAGACAACTATAAATCAAATTCCATTGAAGAGAATCCTCTTTTCCCATTGCATCTTTTTTATTATTATTATTATTTTATTGTTAGTTTCAGCTGTACAGAACAATGCAATAGTTATCCTTTTCACCCTTCACACAGAAACAACTCCCCTCCCTGATCCCATTGCATCTTATTATAAGAAAACAAGAATACAATTTAACTTAGCATCTATTGATAAGTAAAATCAAAATCTAGATGCTTACATTTTTACAGTGTTTTAACCTCTAAGAGTACTATATAGATTCAAGTCTCTGGATTGTACACTTTGTTATTAATTCTTTCAATCTAGTTTTCACCACTTCATAGGAATATCTAAAGCTCCAAATTAAAAATATGATGAAACTTAGCTGCTTTTCTTTAGCATTTACCAACACTAATGTAATAAAAAAGAGGTTCAAATTTAACTTTGCCTGTTATCATTGGTGCTGTAACTGGAAAACGAAGTCTATTTTTTATATAAATAAAAAATCTGGAGATAGATATAGATACAGATATTATAATAATAGATATAATAGACATTTATATAGAGAGATATGGATGAGATGGGATGAATAGATAGATAGATGATAGATAGATAGATAGGTAGATAGATACCCCATCTCATCTTCCATCTGCTATGTAAATGCAATATTCTGTATATCTAACATAGTCTGAAAATGGAAAGTATAATTTCAATTTTTTGAAGAGCATTAAACTTCATCAGTTTTATTGTGAACGTCATGATTTAAGGACACATTAAAATTGAATCTTTAAAAATATTTTTTCTTTGTTAAAGAGCAGTCAGTGTTGAATCACACTAGTAATTGTTACCACAAGCAACAGATTAAAAAGTCATCAGACAGATGGCCAATCTAACTAGAAAAAAGTGCACAAAATATATGATTATAATAATTAAACGTATTTTAATTGCTAGTAATTGCTATGAATTACTGAAAAGCTAATTATAACAAAATTTGAGTAAACTGACTTGTTTGTACCCATTTCTACTTGATAGCTTAGCAATAAACTGGATCCAAAACATTCTTATGGCTCAAAAAAACTTACATATATTTAACCACTGTCACCCAATAAATGTAATAAATAAAAATAAAAATAGTGTAAAGAAACATGTAATATTATTTATCTATTCACAATGTTTTTCTGAAAATTATTCTGTTTTAGGTCATATGATTAAAATTAGTAGAAAGTGCTGCTAGATAAATTACCATAAAAAATTCCAACATGGTAACTAGGCAAACTTATGCTAATCTCATATAATCCAAATACAACAATAAAAGCAAGATTTGTGTGGGGAAGCAACAAGGGCCCTATAGCATGAAAAGCTGTGTTTAAAAAAATAATATTTGCCTTTGTTCAAATTTTCCATATTAATATTTTCATATTAAAAATTATACTTTAAAAATTATAGTTTTTGAAGCATTAAAAATGTGTGCTAATTAATTGATATGGTGTTGTCTCTAATTTTAATAATTTTGTAGTTTTCCAAATATGTAGAGGAATAAAGTTATTTCCAGAACTAATAATAGAGGTTTATTGGTCTTAGACAAAGAGACTAAGTAAAGAGCGGGTTACCATCAAAAAGAAGTTGTTATATGGTCTCGAAAACAGAGGGTAGCTAACATTTATTGAGTGCTGACTTGTAACAATTTGATAATTAAAAAGAATGACTTTAAATGACTGTAAACATCAAATGCATAAAAATCCATTAGTCCATTGTGAGACAGAGGCACCACACATTTGTTACCATTGCATACAGTCTAATCCCATTGGCCCACAGTCTCAGAGTGATGAGTCAAAACATCAGATGTAATTTAGGGAAGACTCAATAAACAAGTAGAAACAAGATATATGATATTAATATAGTTCTTAAAATAAGTGTATTCAGTATGTTAGATGCATGTAAATGCAGCCTTTCCATGACTGGTCTATAGGAGAAAAATTTGAGGGAAAGCTATGTAGCTTAAGAATTTCTAACATTATTCAAAGGTTATTCAAATGTATCTTAAACATACATTTCATTTCCAGATAAATTATTAATGAAAAGGAACTTGATCTATATTTTCAATTACTTATCTAATTTTAGTCATAAGGTACTTATTATGACAGGTTTTTTTGTTGTTTGTTTCGGTAGCAATGATTTTAAGTAACCATTCCTGCTCACTTTCAACTTGAGTTTGTTGATCCCAGTGCTAATTATCATTATTATTCTCATTGTTTTCCATCTGGCAGGTCATCTTCAGGGTCTTGAAACTGCTTGAGCGTCTTAGAACTGAAATAAACACCCTGGGGATGCTTCACTGCCTAATTTCTCTATGTTGTTAACTCCATAGTCAATATGGCAGAACCTAAAAATCAACACGATAATACAATTATCGTGCATGCTCCACTGATGAGTACTTTATTCAACACTTTGGAAGCACTCAGACACCGTGCCTAGCTAGGGATATGAAGATGAGTAAGAGTAAATAGTAACAGTAAATAGCGTTAACTTACAATTATGTTTTAAACAATCTTTCTTATGAACACATCACTTCTGTTTTCTGTAGGCTTTTTCCAAATTTTCTTACTATCAAGTTCTTTTTTAAATTCAGGATTATGTTACTATTTCCAACTACTTTGATTCTCCCACTAAAGTAGAGGCAACACTAATGTAAAATAGTCTATGGTGTCTGTTAGATAAGGAATTGATCACTTTTCTTGGCCTAACTATCAATATACTACCTGTGATGAAGTCATCTGCACCCTTTAACCTCTTCCCAACTGTATGTTCAATGTTAAATAGCGCACTAGCACCATTTATATTGGGGTTGTCAAATTTATTTATAATACAGATTCTGTTATAGGGTTTCAGTTTAATGACTTGATCTAGATATCTTTATCAAATTTTCATCCAATTCATTTATACATGCTCTTACAGCTGGCCCTATAGTTTCTAAAAATCCTATTGGCCTGCTAATAAATTTGAAGATAACTTGTAGAATAAATTATGTGTTGTTCTAAAAGCATTCTTCAAAAGGAAGCATTTTTGAAAACCTAAAAACTGCATCTGTATTATTTTTTCAATAATCTTTATTGAAATGTTTATCTTTTTTCAATAGTCTCCTATATTAAAATGGAAATTCATTCTACAGAAGTAATGTTGGTCACAAAATGTAATAGACATAATATAGGAAAACAACTGATCTTTTTATACACAGAGAAAAAAATTTTAGTGAAATATGAACTTATTTTTTCTCAAATTGCTGGGAGAAAGAACTTGCTGGTGATATAACAGTCCATAAATGTCGTTTTGCTTGGAATATTATAGGGACTACATATTGTTAATTTGTCTCAATTCAACTAAGCAGAGGCAAGACATTTCTGTTTGATGCTGTTGTGATTTTCTCCACTTTACAGGTCCAGAAAAGGTCATGGGCTCTAAGAAACTCGTTCTATCTGGCTGCAGTCAGGACACAGGCCTCTGGCTCTGTGGTTTAGTCCCTTCACCAAAGATGCTGGCTGCAGGGAAGAGTGAGACTGAAACCCAGTTCACACCCTGCCTGCCAAGCTCTGTGCCCTGCGGCAGGAGGGACAGGTGCTGGAGCTTCTTAGAGGAAGGTGCCCCTCTTTGTAATTCTCTGCCCAGGAACGGTGGCTTTTTACCACATATCTGTCAAGCGGGAATGCCTTTTAGTCATTCTCACAAGGCACTCTATATGTTAACACAGACTTGCCTTTTAATATATATAAAATTGGAACCACCTGACTCCTTCTTTGCCCTCATTTTTCCCATCCAAACGCACCAATAAGTCTCTCTCTTCCACCACGGCTTTGTTTAAAACTTCGTCTTCCCTGACCTGGAACGCTCTGACTGCCTTCAGTTTAGTCTCTCTTCCAGGCTCTCTGGGTTCTCAGAATCTAGTTCATGTTCCTGCTGCCTGCTGACTACTTGGCCTCAATGCTGGTGCTCCCCCTCACCACCTGCATTGTCCTCACTCAGGCCCCTCACTCTCAGTGTGCCCTCTCCAGTCTTAATGGCCCTCCTCACACATCTCCACTGCCGGGTGCCCTCTGGCCCTTCACGTCTTCTCAGCCTAGCGTGTTGATTTTCAAGTCTCAGCTCAAACATCACCTGTGATAGCCTTTCCTGCCACCCCTTGGATTAGATGCTGTTTCTCACTGATTCGGCAACCTCTGTTGCAGCACTGACCACACAGATCTGTAATTCTCTGTTATCCATCTGGTGTATCGACTGCTTGACAAAAGGGACTCTTAATCTCCGTTATAATCCCAATAACTAGAATAGGACGGGCACATATGAGGACAACGAATAAGTTATCATTTGGAAATATATGGAAGAAACATGGGGTTGAAAAAAAACAAACATTAACAACCATCTACCTAAACCTTCACTTAGAGATGAAAATAATTACTCTCAGCTGTTATTCCCAGATAACACTCGTAGATTACTCAAATCCAGGAAGTCTGTCCTATCCGCAAAACATCCAAACCTTAAAACGTGCTAGAGGTATGGTCACAGTTATATGCCACTGAAATTGGTATCCAAAATGCTTTGAACACTTTTTTTAATAACATTTTTCTACTATAAACGTAAAATGTTCTCATTGTACAAAATTTAGAAAATATGCAAAAGATTAAATAATCAAATACAAAATAGCTGAAATAACATCATCCAGACATAACTATAATTAATATTTTATTATGTAAACTTCTAGTCTTTCTTTAATATCAAGGCAATGATAGTAAACAAAATGTGTGTGTGTGTGTGTGTGTGTGTGTGTGTGTGTGTGTGTGTGTTTAAAAGGCTAGGTTCAGTAGAGTGTAAAAAAAAGAAATGAGTTTGTTCTGTCTTCATTGTCTTTCAAATTCCCTCTATTTTATTTCTCTGTCCTGTCCTTGGAAAATAGCTTAGGCCAATCCCAAAGCTTTCTGGTGTCTTTGAGGTATTAATAACCAGTCTAATTTCTATGTACAAATTTTGATTTTATATTTCAGTTTAAAGCTGCTTCTTCTCCCCTAGTTCACGCCTGGCTCAGGCTTGGAAATCTGCATAGGGCGGGGGAGGGGGAGGGAGTTGAGGCAAGGAGACCACATCTTCACTACTTTCACTACCTTATTTTTCCACTCTCCCTCTGCCACTCGCTGTGCTGTCTCTGGCCTCCCCTAAATGGGAGAGATAGGCAGGTGAGCAAAGAGGAAAAGGCTTCACAGTTCAAACTCAATATTGACATAGTAGATGTCCCAAATATTGGCTCTTTCTTTCAAGAACAGCTTCTGAGGGACTCTGAGGTCCACTTGCCTCCACAAGCCACCTGGAGTTTGCTGAGGACCTGCCACTGCGATGCTCATGGATCTGGGCCATGACCCCACTGCTGTCTACGCATCACCCTACCCCACTGCCGTGGTCCACTGCATGTGGACTCATTCGGCACCCACACACCTTAGGAATCCAGGGCCCTCTGTATCTCCCCAGGACCTGGACTTCCTCCCCATTCTCAATGGAAGCAGTGCAGCCTACTCTCCGTGCAGGTTGCTCTGCTATCCCAGGCGACTTCAGCCAGGCCTTTTGTTTGACTTTTTTCATGGAAAGTTCCAGCAACAGTCTCTACACTTTCCAAGGAATGAAGATCAAATTATGCCAACATGTACCTCCCCCACACCAAATCTGCTCTGATAACAAGGCAGCAAGAGGTCCCTGAGTGGTTCTGCAACACAGATTAAGACGCACGTGACCCATCAGACACTTCAAACCCTTTCGGCGCAATTCTATATATCCTTTCCCCAGATTGACTCCATGGTAACATCTATTGTAGCAAAACTACATTACAAGAGTGGGAGGGGGTGGTGAGTGAAAAGGGGAAGGGATTAAGAAGTACAAGTTGGTAGTTACAAAATATTCATGGGGATGAAAGTATAGCATCAGTAGTATATTCAATAGTATTCTAATAACACTGTATGGCGTCAGATGGATACGAGATTTATCAGAGTGATCACCTCATAAGTTATATAAATGTCTAATCACTATGTTGTACACCTGAAATGAATATAATATTGTATGTCAACTGTAATTGAAAAATAAAATATTTTTTAAAAAACTACATTACAATATCATTACCAAGATATTGAAATCAAAACAATCCACTGGTGATATTCAATGTTCCCCAGTATTACTTGTACATAACTTGTTGAGTGTATTTAGTTCTAAACAATTTTATACCATGGGTAAGTTCTTACGTACCTCCACCACTACAGTTGCATACAGAACAGCTCCAACACCACAGGAAATGCCTGTGTTGCCTTTTGAGAACTGTACTCACCTCTACCCCAACCCTCAAGCCTGGAAACTGCTAATCTGTTTTCCATTTCTATAATTTTGTCAGATCAAAAATATTATATAAACGGAGCCATAGAGTATATAACCTTTTAAAATTGGCAATTTTATTCACTGTAATTCCCTGGAAATCCATATAAATTGTTACATATATCAATAGATCATTCCTTTTTATTACCGAATTGTATTCCGTGGTAGAATTCAAATGGTATCCGTACCATAGACTGTGGTATCCATACAACCTGTTTAAGTATTCACCTACTAAAGAACATCACATTATTTCCAGTTTTGGAAACGAATAAATCTGCTATGAACATTTGTGTACTGATTTTTATGTGAATATGTGTTTTCATTTCTCTGTGATAAATGCCCAAGAATGAAATTTCTGGGTGATATGTTAAGGACTTGTTTAGTTTATAAGAAAATGCAAAATTGTCCTCCAGAGTGGCTGTACTATTTTATATTCCCACCAGCAAAGTATGAGTGCTCTAATTTCTCTCATCCTTGCCAGCATTTCACGTTATTTTACACAGTCTGATAGTTGTGCATCAGTAGCTCATTGAGTTTTTAATTTCATAGCCTTAATGGCTAATGAGGTTGAACGTCTTTTCAAGTGGGTTTTTGACATCTGTAGATACTTGGTGCAATGTCTCTTCATATCTTCTTCTCATAACTGGATTAGTTGTATTTTTACTGTTGAGCTACAAGAGTTTATATATTCTAGAACTAGGCCTTTGTCAGATAAATAGCTTGCAAGTATTTTCTCCTAATCTGTAACTTTCTTTTTCATTCTGTTCACATGGGCTTTTGCAGAGCAAAAGTTTTTAATTTTGATGAGATCCAATTTATCATTTTTTCTTTATTTATAGATCATACTTTTGGTGTCAAGTCTAAGAAGTCTTTGCCTAGCCCTAAGTCTAAAGATTTTCTCCTATGTGTTTCTCTGAAAGTTATATAGCTTTACATTTTAGATTTAAGTCCGCTATCCTGTTTGAGTTCATTTTTTTATGAGATGCTAAGTTTAGTTCTAGGTTCATATTTTGGCTGTGGATGTTCAGTTGTTCCAGCACACATATAATTTTTGAATACATTATTTTTACTTATTGAGTGGTCACATTTGGATTTACTCAAAGAAAAGTGAATCTATCTCCAGGTTTACACCCATATCAGGCAACTGTCACCAAGGCCGCACTAACTTGGCAGTAACACAGGGTTTAAATAACTTAGAAGGTTAAGAAAAAGCACTCAAATAAAAATGGTCTGTATTCAAACAAAATAACCTAGAAAATAATAGCAAAATTATTTAACTAATTAATAATTATTAATTTTTGCTTAATTATTATTTAGGAAAAATAGTGAAGGGCAAGAAAAATATTTCTAAGGCTTCCAATGGGTGTGGGGAGGGGGCAACTCTGTTCATATGAAACTTCAATTACTCTCAAAACAGCTAAATATGATCTGGCCACTCTTCATGGTAGTAAATATACCAAGATTCAGTCACAAACCAACTATTCAAGAGAATATCCATTGCTTTCCAGCTCTTTGCCATTAAAAACATAAATTGGGCATCTCCTGATGCTGCAGATATCCTTATCTCAACAGCAATTTATAATCAGGTAAAGCTTTAAAGCCCTAAGGCATCAATGCATGTAGGAAGTTAACTTCTCTTCATCTAGCAAGATACTAGTTGTCTACAATATCATCCTTGGAAGAATATAGAAAAATAAAATCACAGAAATGATTTTTATGTGCTAGAAACTCAGTTAAGAAAGACTGGAAGAAAATAGTTGATACTTTATATCTTTTGGATACGTTGTGGTTACATTTTGAATACAAATGTAGATACATATTGTTATCCTAACTACACTGGCCCCACCCAAAAAATGGCATTGAGTTACCAAATTATATTGGTTCTTTTGGACTTTTAAGTAATCGCGAGTTTGTTGTCTAGCATTCAATTACATATGCTTTCTACCCAAAAAACTTCCTAATTTCATAAAAGACGATGTTCTATTGTCCTTCCCTTGCTCACAGAATATATTTATTTGACTGATAAGCGACTTCCTTTTATATTTCTTATGTATAAGAAGGTATCTACATATCATGGAATATTTTACTACAGACTAAAGAAATATTATTTCTTCACAATATCTCCATCTTATCCATTATATGTAACATATCCATCCATTATACTTAACTTATGCAACTTTAGGCTTTTTAAAGGTAGAAGGAGATGCTAAAACAAACAAAAAATATCATGATTTTTCTCTCAACACTTTGCAAAACTGTTGCTGAAAGTCTTTCCCAGGTGTTTAACAAAGATTGAGCACACTCCTAAGTGTGCTAGGACTCAGGCATGCAAAAGAAATCTATAATGGCTTTGCCCTAAAGAAGCCCACGGTCTAATTTGACATAAAAGATTAACCCAAATTACCTAATTAAAAAGCAATACAGAGGCTATGAAAGTGTGTACAGGTAATTAAAGTCTAATGTGTAGTATGCGGCAAATTTTCTAGATGACAGAAAACAAATGCCTGGTTTTCTGGGCTGGGGCAGAGAAGACTGAAGGATGTCACAAGGAATAGAAAATATTTCAGTACCAATAGATGTGTTCATCAGGTATAACAGAGCAACCTTCCTCACACTTGCTCATTATTCCAGGTTGAATAACTCACTCTTCTACCCACCACCAGGAGCTGTGTATGAGGCATACTCAGTTGCTATGGGTAATACAATCTCTCTCTCTCTCTCTCTCTCTCTCTCTCTCTCTCTCTCTCT
>NW_017732858.1:82227-161929 GCF_001890085.2 Hipposideros armiger | reverse complement strand
CTCTCCTCTCTCTCTCTCTCTCTCTCTCTCTCTCTCCTCTCCCTCCCCACACCCCACCCCAGCCTCCAAGTCCATTTAACCTCACTTAAACTGTTTTGATAGATACCTCAAAAGCTTAGGCTGTAGACCGAAGTGATTGAAATTTATAAAGCCACCAGATGGTGGCAGTATCCAGTTCTGACATTAAATCATCTGTACATAATATGTCATATTCTACAAACATTGCAAAGAAACATCTGATGTTCAGAAATACGTATTTAGCTTAAATTGTTAGCATTCTTTGGAAAACAATAACTTAAAAATTATATAATTACCAGCCATTCAATAGTCCAACCTGGATTAGAGTGTGGAAATGTTCCTTTTTTAATCTATCCAAAATCTTATACTGCTCAAATCCTTCAGGTGTTAAATAGAGCATCCCCAGAGAACGGAAGGCACAGTCCAAAATATCCTGTGTGGAAATTTCTACTTCGGTTCATCAATTTGGCTTAGATCTTTAAAATGTGGTAATATACTTCTCACATGAAGGACTGAGAATCAGAAAATAATAATAATAATTATTATTATAATAGGTAAAATAATACTTACTTGCAATGTTATAATGGTGCTTATACACCAGAATGGTTGCTTATTTGAGGTTTGTTTTCTAATTAAAATGATTTAATGTTCTGTTTTAGGGTAACAAAATACAGCATTTTCTTTCATGGTTTCAATAAGTGTAAAATTTTATAGTGAACACCGGATAACGTTATTAATGTGTAATATGCATTATGCTTTTGTAGCGTTTCACTGTCATTCTCTCCCCAGACCCCAGAGTATCTCATATTACTTATAAGCAATCAGAATGAAAGATTGATTCACTAACTGCTTTAGCCAGAGCAATCCTTTGGAATAAATGTGTAGTGACTGACAGCATCAGTTTTAATAAAGGCCCTCTTACAGTGGCAAGAATAAATACATTTTACTTGAATCCCTTCAGTAAGTTCCACTTAGCAATATCTGCAGAAATACCAAATAGCTTTAATGAGCAGTGAGTGAATTTACACTATTTATGCATAGCACCATATTGATTTTAACAAAAAAGAAATCTTGCCAGGGTTTCCCATAAATCATTTTTGTGATTCCTCCAGGGAGGCCATGACGCTGCAGTTGTAAGCAAATATATTTTTAATTGAATTTGTGAATGGCTTTAAAAATACTGAACGACACACTATCTTCTAATAATCTTCTGGAACATACCCTACCACAATAGCCTTAGAACAGGATGTTAAATGAGGCACTTGCTGTGTGGGTTTCAGTTCAGACCCTAAAAAGAACCAAACCATAGCTGACAAGTACCTTCCACATTTTAAATGGAAGTGTTAAGTCATCTATGCAGAACTTGCAAAAGGAACTCAAAAACTACTTTTGTGAGCCAACTTCCCTTGAAGTTTCAGTGGTCAAAAAGGTAGAAGAAAAAACATATTGAGTTGATGTGCTTATAATTCTCACCATCATCTCCTCACTTCAAACCTTGAAGAAGCTTTAAGGAAACCACTTTAAAAGACTGAAATGTTTATATTGATGCTTACAGGGTACAATAGCTAAAGTCTGATATGCATCTTAGAACAAGCTGTTCTAAGGCCATTGTTGAAGGGTATGATTCAGAGAATTACTGGAGCATAGTTTGTGTTATTCAATATTTTTAAGTCATTCATAAATTGAAATAAAAGCGAAAGGCTATAGTTCCAAGTTGGCAGAGGAAAGGCAAGTAGTGGTAACACTTTCCCTGGGAGAGGCAAGACTGTGTAAATGTTTCTGGAAGATCGAAGGTAGGTGACTTTGAAGAAAGGGCTTGCTTAGAGACATTTCAAATCCTGCCCAAGAAGAATGCATAGAGGGATGGAGTAATCCTAATAGAGGGGATAGATTTCCAGATTTCCAGGAATGAGGTGGGAAATATGATGCATCTAGGCAGAAGAAAATGCATTTCCTGTGTCATAGAAAATGTAACCAAATCGTCCCATTAGGCACCTCTGAGAAACCCACGTATCTTTTTGTTCCAGTAGGTTAGCTTATGCTGTGGTAACAAACAACCCCTTGATTTTTAGGAGCTTAAAAGCATGTAATTAGTTTCTTGCTTCATGTAACACGGCTGCTGTGGGTCAGTAGTGGACAGAGGTTGGCTCTTCTCAAGGATTCAGGCTCATGGAACAGCCACCATCTCTAACGTTGTTGATTGCAGTGTGATAAGGAAAAAAAAGATATCTGGACACTGCCAACCAGTTCAGCCTATCAGGGGCATCTGCCACTTTTGCTCGCACTCCTTAGTCCGGACTGCTCATTTGGTCTCACCCAACCACAAAAAGCCAGAAAGTTCAATCCTATCATGTGCTCGGAAGCACAGACATGTTTGATGAGTAACATTCATGCCTAGCACACCATTCTAAGGTAAAACAGAGTCCACCAAGCCCAGAGGAAGCTTACCCAAGGTCACATTCATGTCAATCATATAAGACCTCACCTTTACTTCTACTTTTCTGATATTCTACCCTGGAGGAGCCAGAGGCAGCCTACTTACACAGGACAAAAAGCAAGGTTGCAATGTGGGGAAACAGAGGAGAGACTGACCAACCTCCCTTTTTCCCCAGAACAAGTGGCTAGTATAAAACTGGCCAGAACTGAGGTAGGGGAAAGTGTTATCACTGAATGCATTATTAAATAGATGTGGTATAATAGAAATGAGACTACTCACGTGATTAGAAGTGATCACAGAGTATTTTATTTTCTACTAGTAAGTAAATAAGACATGAGATGTATCTGAGATTTTATTCATGAGCAAGAAAAGGATCAGCCCCAGCGAGCAGGTTTGAATGGAGAGCAGTAAAGGCAAAAGAGATAAATACCTGTTTGTTTAAATAAGAAGTGCACATGTGAAAAAAAATAGTTTGTGCTAGGTGACTGCAGTTTCAGTGAGTGGTAATATCAGACAGAAAGTGAAAAATTTAAAAAAAAAGACTTTAAAGTGAATCCAAATAAAAACAAAACTATCAAAATACCTTTAGAAAATCAGAGGAAAATATCACATACACCCAAGAGAATCTCAGAAGCATTAAGATAAAGAGCTATTACAAAAATGTGAAAAAAGTTTAGAAATCAGGCTAAACTACCCTGGAGTTTTTCCCAGAGACATGAAACCAAATTAAAGATAAAAATGCTGTGAGAATCTAACTTAAGTCAAAAACACCTAGGAAAATGCTCCATCACAACAAAATGAATGGCAGAAAATCTGATTAGACTCTGTAACATTGGCCAAATAGGAATGCTGGGCAGAGACGAAAAACATAATTTATTTCCAACAAACTAGATTTAGGCATAGAGCGATAACCCCTTATACCATCAGCACACATTAATAGTGGATCTCCCAGAAGCAAACTACCATTAAATCAGTAACTATTTGCTCCTTGAATTTCTTTCTGTCAGTGATCTAGAAAGTATCAAAAAGAAAACAGGAGAAAATAGGATACAAGTGTTTGAAGTGGTCAAATATTCAAAACAAATGAAAGAGAAATGCTGATTTTTTTATGCAAATTGGTTACAATTTGAAGAGATGGTAAAAATCCGGGCTTATTCAGAGCCAAACAGTAGCACAACAATCTTCAAACCAAGTGTAAATGACTATGTGATTGGTTTTGTTTTGCTTTTCTGTGCAAACCAACCCCTGTTTTGTTAATAAAAGTGATACACATTATTGCATTTGAGATTATTTTTCCAGTGGCTTTTAAATATATATATATATATATATATATATATATATATATATATATATTTAAATATATAAGACAGGAATGACTTCATTTGTATAGGTACTGAGTATACAAGCTTATTTTCACCTATTACCTATTCTATTATCTTAAACTCCATGTAAGGTATGCAGGGCAGAAAAATGTTAATACACCTATTTTATGTCAGAAAACTAAAACGTCATGAGATTAAGAGATTTCTCAAAGTCCTATAATTAGTAATCAATGGCAGAATCAGGATTTGAAACCAAATCTTTCAACTTTTAATCACTGTACACTATCTCCTTTACCAACTGGAAATTTTATTAACAATGGTTTGTGATATAATTTTAAACTAAGTGTTCTAAAAAATCACACTTCAATTGATTTCAAAAAATATTTAAGAAGAAATTACTATATTCTAGAGTATTAAAAAATAATAACAGTGACAAATAAGATACAATTTAACCTCAAAGACCACAAGGTTTGGAAAGATACACAGGACAGTGAACAACAGTGGTAATATATTTTTAAAAATACATATAACAACAGAAGCTTATAAAAATAGAGAGATTTTACTTTGGGGTTCCTGGAATGGTTTATTGAGAATATGACACTAGGCTGGTTTTTAAAGGATGAGTAGGGGTTTTTCCAAATAATCTGGAAAATACTACTTCAGTTGTAAGGATTTCAATGTCGAAAGGCATATATACCGGAGGTGCCAAAAAAAAATGTATACAATTAGACACTTTGGTCAATGTTGTTCAAGCAGTAGTTCACGGTAATCAGAAGTGTCTGGATGCTGATGTTAACCACTTTGAGCACCTCTTGTAATAGCAGAAGTCAAACGTGACTTGTATTCATCTTTTGTTATTGGTACATATTGAGTATTACAATTTTAATACAGTTTTCCTTTCTTAAAATGTGTATACATTTTTTGGCACCATTTTTTGGTAGCCTCTGTGTGTGAGTGTACATAGATATATAGATATAGATAGATATAGATATAGCTATATAGAGAGGATGCCAAAATAAAATGTATACACATTTTAAGAAAGGGAAAAACTGTATTAAAATTGTAATAGTATATGCCAATAACAAAAGATGAATACAAGTCACATTTGGCTTCTGTAATTATAAGAGGTGCTCAAAGTGGTTACCATCGTGTAATTTTAATAGTTTTTTCTTTTCTTAAAAATGTATATACATTTTTGGCACCCTCTGTATATACATAGATTAGATAGATAGATAGATAGATAGATAGATAGATAGATAGATAGATAGATAGACAGACAGACAGATGCATATATCTATATATACATATATAGATTATATAGACATAAAATGAAATGGTGTTATAAATACTAGATTATTTTACTTTTTTTCTTTCTTTTTTCTTTTTTTATTAAAGTTTTTTTGGGTGACAATTGATTATTTTACTTTTAAATATTATTTCCAACATCTCAAAACTTAGTATTAATTATGAATTAAATTCATCAGCACTTTATTCTTACACTTGATAGCTCTATATTCTTTCTTCTCCCACAAGGAGAGCTACATGGGAAGATGATTATCCCTTCCCCCCATACAAAATGCAAATAACTTCTCCATGGTTTCCTATCATTACCAGTGATAAAACATCTAATTATCATCCATATTCTAAAGCTGTAATTTTAAATCATTAATTTCTACTGAATTAAACAGCACACTCTCCCTTGAACTTTACATTAACATAATCATTGAGCCTTCTCTTCTGAGCCAGGTAGTAAGGATCTTAGCTTTATTCCCATAATCCCTCCACAAAATCCCCAGTAGTTGCACCTATAAATGGATAAACAGGAGCATGAGCTCCAGATCCAATGCATCCAATCCAGCAGTCACCCAGACCTAAGTACCTTGCTAAACTACATAAGTGCCTGTAAATAACATGCAGAGCTTATTTCATCTCATATTTCACATTAATTTCATCAATCTATTTTTATACCTTTTTCAAGTGTAATGAATGACAAAATACTTCATTTTCACTGGTACTTACAGTTTCTCTGCCAAAGGTAGACTATATTTTTAATTGAAAGTTTATGTAGTACCCTGTGAGATTCTTGAATATAGAACCATCATAAATGCTTTCTTCTTAATTTTACCATCTACAAAAATAAGACCACTGACACATGATTATGTTCTAGAATGCTCTCTAGAATTATTTCAATCAAAAAGTTCTTTAGGAAAGAAAGGGCAACGGAGTGCCATCAATCTAATTTAGTTAGGTAGAATGAGTTTTTATGTAAAACAATGAGAAATATGAATTAAGCATTAAAAATATGAACAGAGACACAGAAATCTACTCCAGGTGGCAGTGCTTAAGGATACGTGAAGCAACTACTTGAAGGGAGTATGGTGGAAGGCATGGAGCCAGGAAATGGGTAAATGGGCTAGCAGGTTAAGGACACACACGGCAAGGATCTGAGGCAGGCACATAGGTGATGCACATATCTGCTAGGACCGTCTGATCCATGCAAGCTGGCTATTTGGTACTGCTTCTCCAGCTTTGACATGAACATAGGCTCTGTTATTAGCATCTACTAGGAATCCAATCACATCAATGTTACTAAGACTTGTGTGGTTTTGCTGGAGATTTTGAGATCACAGGAAGCAGTGACATTGCACATAGTACAATACTGTGCTTGAAAAATCCCCATTTGCCCAAATCTCTCCTCTCAAGGCTATTCTGGTCTCTGGTCACTTAATCCTCCTGCCTCTTACCCACACCGTACTTAGGCTCAGTCTTCTCTCATTTCTTGTGCAATGTAGCTTCCTACTTTTTCAAACTAGTGGGTGAAAGGGGGCCCCAGAAAGCTCTTTCACTTTGTATATTATGTATTTCTGTAAAAGCGAATGATTTTATGGTGTGATTATTTTTAGAAGAAAAGGGCTTCAATTGGATTAAATAAATGAATAAAGATATCCCTGAAGCAACTGTGAATTCCTAGCACTTAGGATGATGCCTTTGTTCATAGTAGGTACTCTACAAATGCCAGTGATGATATGGCAATTATTCCAAGTGAGAAGAGTATAACAATACAAGAAAAATTAGTGTTTTAGGGACGTATAGCACATATTCCTAGGAAAGTGAGTAGATAAATTACTGGATACGAAGAGAAATAAGGTTAAGTAGGAAAGAAGAATGGTTTGGATTTGTCTATTATAAAAAGGCTTCTTTGCTGATTGCTCAGTAGCTACCACATACCTCTTAGAGAGATCTTCCTGTCCCCCTCCCAACCCTCCTGGGTAAATCCAAAGCGTTCTACTTAGTTTCTTATATGCATATAACACAAATTCTCTTTATATATTTAGTTCCTTTCAGATGCTTATAAGATTTTCCCACATTAGCCTGTTAAGGCTCTCAAAGGCAAGATTATATCTGCCCCCTTCCCACAGACAATATACTCCCCAGGGCCTCTCCCAGTGCTTGAAACAAAGGAGATATACAATACATACCTGTTAAATCAATCAATTCGTGTACCATAAACTAAGAATTGTTCTACAACCATATTTTTCTCCTTAACAATATATCTTAGAGGTCTCACCATGATGGTATTTAAAGAGCTGTAACATTCATTTGCCTTTTTACTAAACAAGCAACATAAAAATCATGGTATGAGTATTCCAAAGTTTATTTAACTATTCCCATGAGATGTTTGGATTTTTAAAAATTCTTCAGTAAGTATGTGTTTAAACAGTTTTGCTTCCCCCTTTACAACCTGTCTGCTTTTAGAAGTCTTTTTCTTGACTTACTCCATTGGCTAGAATTTCCATTATAATGTTGAGTAGAAGTGATGAAAGCAGACATTCCTGCCTTGCTCCCAAGATGAGAGAAAAAGCATTTGTTCTTTCACCATCAAGAATCATATCAGCCAGGGCCAGCCGAGTGATGTGTTGGTTAAGAGTTGGGTTGGGATGCCAGCTCTGAGCAGCAGGGCCCTGGTTCGGATCCCACATTGGGGCCAGTGATGCTGCGCCCTCTATAGCTAAGATGGTGAACAACAGCTGGACCTGGAGCTTGGCTGCCGGGAGTCGCTGGCAACGGTATGGGCTGCAGTGTAGCTGCAGTGGGATTCCATGAGCTACCCTGAGTGGCTGGCAGCCAGCGTGAGATGCCAAGAGCTGCCGTGAGTGACTGCCCAGTGGCCAGCGACCGATCTACCTCACCCAGGAAGAGCGCAATGATAATACCAACATGGGCCAGTGAAGCTATGTCCTCCACAACTAGACTGAAGAACAAAATGACAGCAACTTGTCTGTTCCCCTTCCCCGATTCCCCAACACTGTTCCCCTCCCCCAATAAAATCTTAAAAAAAAAATCGTATCAGCCATAGGCTTATTGCAGATACTCTATATCAAGTTGAAGTTCACTTGTTCTCCTAGACTATATACTAAGAGTTTTTATCAAGAACAAGTGTTGGATTTTCTCAAATACTTTTTGTGGCATTCTGAGATGATCACATAGTTTTATTTTTTTACTCTGTTCATATGGTGAATTATATGGATTGATTTTCTAATGTTAAACCAACATTGCATTTTTGGAATGAACCCAACTTGGTCATGATATATTATCTTTTTATATAGTGTTGATGTATATTTTCTCAAGTTTTGTTAATAATGTTTATGTTTATGTTCATAAAGATATTGAGCTGTAGTTTTCTATTTTTATGATGACTTTTCTTGGTGTTGGTATCTGGACAATGTTGCTCTCATAGGATAAGTTGAAAAGTGTTCCCTCCTGTACAATCCTGGGAAAGACTGCATAGAATTGGTATTACTCCTCCTGAAATGTTCAGAAAATTTTATTTACAGTGAGGTCATCTGTGCCCGGGGCTGACTTTGTTGGAAGACTTTAGGGTATTGTTTTCTTCTGAATTTTGGGTATATTTTAACAGCTGTATTGTGATATAATTTATATACCATTAAATGTACTCATTTGATGTGAACAACACAAAGATTTTTAGTAAATTTTACATATTTGTGCAACCATCACCACAATCCAATTATAGAACACTTGCGTCATCCCAAAAGCTCCCTTGTGCCCACTTGCAGTCTGTCACTAGCCATCCCACTCCCAATGCCAGGCAAACGCCAATCCAATTCTGTAGATTTGCTTTTCTGGACATTTTATATAAATGGAAGCATACAATATGTGGTCTTTTGTGTCTAGCTTCTTTCATTAGGCATAATGTTTTTGAGGCTTTATTCATATTGTAGCATGTATTAGTATTTCATTCTTTTTTCATTGCTGAATATTATTCCATAGTGTGGATATAGCTCATTTTGTTTATCTATTCACCAGTTGATTTGGCATAGAAAGTTTTTAAACACAAATACAGTTCCTTTAATTAAAATATATGAAACCATCCTGGTTATATATTTCTTTTTGTGTGCACATAATATATCTTTGCAGATTTAGGAGAGCATTTCTGAGGATTAATGCCTAGAACAGGAACTATGAAGCCAATTATTATGAACATTTATAATATAATAGATATTTAAAAAGTAATTATTTAAATTTCACTCCAGATGGGTTGCACCAGTTCACAATGTTTCCAAATATATATAATTTCCCTACTCTATTACCAATACATGGAATCTATCAGTGCTCTCATCTTTGTCTCAACTCATCAGCAAGACTATTTCACTATTGTGTTAATTTGCATTGCTTCATTAATACAGTTATATATTCATTGTTTATTTATATTCAACTCACCTTAGACCAATTCCTTCCCCCTTTATGAATTCCCAGGCTAGTCTCACTTCACCCAATTCTGAACTGCCTGGTGACACAACTCTTGTATTATTATCTTGTATAGTCTTGTGGACAATAGATACAAGCACGTAACAAGAATTTTCTGAATGAGTTGGTAGACTAATCTACTTCTTGTTAGCTTCCCACCCACTTTTGCCTTCTCTCCATAACAAGATCACAAGATTCTTAAAAACAAGGACCGATTCACATACATCATTATATCCTGACCACCATACAGAAAATCACGTTATCAGTCAATATTTATGTATTAATTCATGTGAATTTTACTAGACCAAAGCTAGGGTTTTAACACTTACCTGCAAATGAAACTGAAGGCAAATCATAAAGAGAAGCAATTTGCAATTCATAATTGTATGCTCAAAAAGCGGGTGGACAGTCAAGGATATATCTTTACAAAGACTAAGGACTGCTTTTAGCAATATATATATATATATATATAAATATATGTATGAATGTGTATAAAGTATAGTATATATAAGGATACCTATAGTATATTAAGTATATATGTAGTCTATATACATATATAAAACATAAAAATAACATGCAACATATATTAAATATATAACATGTAATACAATATAAAATATATTTATGTACTATATAGTTATACTATCTAATATATTAACTATATATAAATATATGTTATTATAGCACAGTCCACTAAAAATAGTTGAGAGTATAAAGGCTCTTTCCCTTTGACGAATGAAGCCCACCATTTCAAAATCAACATTTATCACAAGGCACTGTGTTGGCTCCCTGGTACACCAGGAGCAATACAGTTTTTATGCTAATTATTTCCCTTCATGCTGGCTACTAGATAGATCTCTTGCAGCTAACCACAGTTACATTATAATAGAATGAGATTGTATGAAGACACCAAATCCTCTTATGCAGCCCAATTTAGAATCCATTTCAAAAACTCTCTAGTGCTACACCTAGAAACCGAAATGTGCTGGGAATCTTATAATAGATATTTTGCATATATATTTCTGTTACACTAAAATTTGATAGCTATTTTTCTAAAGTCAATAATTATCTCTTTATAGACAATTTCATATTATGTTCTATTATATCTACAAATTATATACATAATTTGTTTTCTAGTCTAGGTTCCTAGGTGTGCATTTAGTCTTACTAATATTATTAGAGAAAATATACTCACAGTTTATATTGACTATGACACTTAAATTCTAGCGAATGAAATGGTATTTGACTTACTCTTATAACCAGTAAAGATAGGCTGTATAGGCTGTTTTTACATTGACTAGTGAATACTTTTTTTTTAAAAGCAACAAAATTTACTCTAGTTTCAAATCCTAGCAGGCCTCATATTTTATCAAAAGAGCACATAATTATTTCAACTGAGCTTTTAAAATTTTATCCAAATCAATGAGTCATTTAATATCTACCAGTTACTTTCTGACTAATTCACCTGATGAAAATAACATAAATAATATAATTAGCATTTAAGTCACTAAAATAAAATAGGACCTATCTACTATTAGCATTCCTAGGCAAATTCCATTGTAAAAACTAAGATATTATATTAATTTTGTTTCCAAGTTCACAAACTAAACCACTGAAGCAACATTTCACAAACTAAATATTTTTAAAGTGTTCAAAGAAATTGGGTAATTGACCTAATGAAATCAACAGTGATTGCTACTTGTGTCATATTAGCATACACCAGAAGAAAAAAAAAAAAGTAGAATGCTACAAAAAAAAGGAAGGAGGGCGCTTCACTGAAACTTTGTTATTCAAAAAAATTTACTCTTCTTTCTTTTTTCCTCTTCTTAATCATCATAAGTCTAAACACAGCTCAAATACCCAGATTTTATGTCTCAAACACTAAGCATCCCGCATTTTTTACCATTTTAATAACTTTGAGAAAAATCATCTCATATAGGTATATATTAATTTAAATCTTACTTTCATGGTACCTGTTAATCCTCCAGAAAAAAAAGAATCTTCTTATCAAGTGCATATCAAACTTTTGCAGTATTCTTTAAATGTATTTCATTTACTTCTCTTATCAAGTGTTATAATGCCTGACATGTACTTGGCACCTGAAAGGGTTGTTGTTTTTTTTCTTTTTCCAAAGCTTCAATCGAGGTGTAGTCAACATTTTAAACATCAGAAGAGGGTAGGCAGATATTAAATTTACCCATTTTACAGAATTCAACACTGAGCCTTACAAAAAGACAAGGGTTTTTCAAAAGTGATACCATTAGTCATTAGAGACAGAAGTAGAATTCAAGTATTCTGATGCCAAATTCAGTGTTTTTCCCGCTTATTCATGCTGCCTCCTGGTGGAGCTAAATTAGGTTCTCTTGGGAGGTTTTTGGGCACTAGTGTGGCTCAAGTATTTGCTTAATGTGAACATTGCAGATTTGATTACATTGAACATTATGCACATAGAGAGTGTTAACTACATGGCACTAAGTCCCTGAAAGACAAAGGCACCACGTTTCAAGTCAGTCCATCTCTCTCCAGTGACTACTCTCCATGCTTGTATGCTTCTCCAAAAACAGACGCCAGTGGAGTTGCAAGGAGGCATCCACAATGCAAGAGATAATGATCAGCTGATGATTTGTACTCCCTAAAGAATCAACCCCACACTCCAGTGGATTTCTTCTGTATAAAATAAATGGGACAATCAATATTTTAAGACCACCTACCATTTAAAAATAAATTTGGACTGATAATTGTAAAATAACTGTAAATTGTCATGAATTTCTTTCTGAAGGAAATATTTTAACGAGAGAGAGAGAGAGAGAGAGAGAGAGAGAGAGAGAGAGAGAGAGAGAGAGAGAGAAGTAATGAAAGAAAGGAGAAAGGGGGTGGGAAAGAAGCAAGTAAGAAGAAAAGGAAGAGAAAAGGAAGGATGGAAACAAATAATAGAAAAAGATTTTTAAACATAAAAAAATGGTTGCTAAAGGAAGAAATCCTAGAGATACATGCAGTTAGATGGGTAAACCTTTTGCCTCGTATTTAACCTGTCTCCTGTTCTCCTTTCATTTCCTTGTCAAACATCATTTTTAAGCTCAATTGATTTTCTTTCAGGAAATATGATCTTGTATGACTAAATAGTTCTTAAAGTTCTCAACACCAAAGTAGCCCCTAAAGCATGAATGGAAGGGGCTTGGGTACATAGTTCCTCATCAAAATTATAAATGGAGCACCCAGAGGTTGAGGGCTACGACAAAGAGGAAAATACTCATGTAAATTCAGAAAACTGATTTTTTTTTTCAATTTTGCATCCTGCCTACGGATAAAATACAACCAAATTGGAGAATCAGAATCAATAACTGACAAGCCATTTTGCATATAGTGACCTCCTCTCCTTGTACTACAGGAAAACATTTCCACCTAGAGTCCTTTCACAGAATATCTAGGGACCAAATGAAATCAACCATAATGACTACCAGAGCCCAATAAGAATCGCTTTTTAATTGAAGTATCAAGCCAATTAATTTGTGACAACACCCTATCACTTCTTATTCTTGACATGAAGTTTCAGAGGACTCAAATGGTTTTCAGTTCCATGGTATCCATGGCACACCTCAGCGTTTGGCCTCTTTTAAAATCACACTTATTAGAGAAAACAACAACAACAACAACAACACTCTTTAGAGATGGAGTCCTAAACTGAATTTGAGGTTACAAACCAGCCTACCTAGTTTCATTCAATTAAATGTCAGGAAATACAATATCTCTTATGCATCATATACACAGATTCTTAATACTAGCAGATTTTCTTCTGGTCTCAGAGGTGTCTTTCAGAAAAAAAATTGAGCCTTTAATATGTATTTGTCTTGGTTAATTCATTTCAACAAATAATGTGTGCCTGTACATGCAGATAACTATATTTAGATGAGTAACATTATTTTGTCCCATAATAAAATTTATAAAACAGTATGTGTGAAGAACATAAGCCATCCTTTTCGATATTTCAGCAAGATGTGTGTTCTTGCCTTCTCCACAGAGCTCCATCCAATGTAATACGTGAATGACAAACTTTATATAAATCTTCCTGGGAATCATGCTATGTGCCATTCTGGAATGAAATACATCAATAAATCGGCCTGTTTCCCATTCCCATTCCACTAAGTTACGCTTATTATATAACATTAACTTACATATTTACCTTAATCAAAAATAATAGATGCCCTACATATAAATGATAACCAAAACCACTTCAATCATCATCAATAGACATCCTTTCCATTTATATTCTTAAGGTAAATACCTGATAGGGTCTCACGGAACATTATACTGGCTTTCAGCAGGAAGTGCTTCATTTTTTTTCTGCCTCACACTCTTACTGTGTTGGAAGTATGCAGGCTACTGGATGATAAGGATAGTGCACTAAAGAACATCCCCTTCTTTTAAAATGTTAACCACCACTTCTCATATCTGAAGAATATTTTTCACTCCCCGTATGTGGCCCAATACTTCCCGAAGGCTGGATCTCAGCTTTTACTTAGTATTCCTACAATATTTCAAGCCCCATCACATCTTCTGTCTTCCTTCATATTATTCTGCAAGAGGTTTAATATCACAAGTCGTGTTTGTTAAGAACCACCTTTAGAGGACTCTAAAATTGCAATACTGAGTGTAAAATTACCATATATGGTATGCACAAACACAACACAGCACACTAAAAAAATACGTATATTGCCAGCTTCCTGATAGGCATAGTATAATCATGCCAAGCACATACAATACTCACTTATTTTTTTTTTGGCTCAAACACAATCATCAAACATATTCAGTGCCTACCATGCCCAAGGCAAAACCGAGCAGAAATGATTTTTGTTAGTGGCTGGAGCAAGGATTATGTTAAAGACGGTGCGAAATGTGAAATGAATCAGACTTCATCAAATAATAGGAACTCCAAGGCTATTTCCCAGCACTCTCCCCGCCCCCCTAAATGAAAGCTCAACTTCACCCTCCTTCCCCTGATGTTCTGGCAACGACTTCCCTTCTCATCTTTCTCCAAGTCTTTCGGCAGCTTTGCTCTGTCTCAGAGACAATCCTTGGGGAAAGGAAATCAGTAAAATTCTAGATGGTGAGACTTCACCATCAGGTGAAAGGGAAGGGGAGGAAAAGAAGAGGGTGTGGTAATCTTTTCTCCACCACACCCCACCCCTGGAGTCGCGCACTCCAGTCCACTGCGGCTCAGGGGAGCACAGTAGGTCCCCTCGCTCACCTCGGAGCAGCCTAGCCCAAACACCAGCCATCAGGCACACTCTGCAGAAAACTTCCCTTAAAGCAGGCAGATATTCAGGGGAGGCGGGGGAAATAAAGAATTAGTTCGAATATACATTCCACGAAGCTCCACGGAGCAAGACTGAAAGGCACCTTTAGATAAAGACCCCACAGACCCGCACCCTCCACTCCTTCCCACCTGGGGTATTTGGCAGAGAATTCATCCAGATCCCGCGGGGATGGGAGAGGGGGAGAGTGGAGAAAGAGGACGTTACCTCCCGGGACTGCCCTCAGGGCGCGGGCCAGGATCGGGTCCCTGAAGTGGCTCCGGCTCAGGGCGCAGCGTTCCCAAGCTCAGCCCGTATTCGGACCCACGTCCCCGCAGCTCTGCTCACAGGCAGCAGGCGCGCCGGGACTCTGCCTCTGGTCCCCCGCCCCAGCCGGGCTCGCCTCCCTCTGCCGCGCCCGCTCCGCCACCCCGCGGGCACGCTAGCTCCCGGCGCTCGCCCTCCGCCTCCCGGCGCCCCCACACCCACCCGCTCCGCGGCGCCCGCTGGGAGCCTCTAGCGGAGGCGAGGGGAACCGCAGCAGACCTGCGGCGCCGGGGCTCCGACGCCGGCTTCAGAGAGCCAGCCGGGCGGCGGCGGCAAGGGCTTCGCGCGCCCCTCAATGCGCCGACCGGATGCAGCGGCCACCCCCACCTGCCCACCTGCGCCAGGCTCACCTGCCACCGCGTCCTAGAGGTGCTGGACGGTGCCCATAGAGCTCTGTGGCAACGAGGGGGTGGGTCTGCGGTGCTAAAGGAAAAAAAAATCTGGCCGGAAACACACACACACACACACACACACACACACACACACACACACACACACACACACACACACACTCATTCACGCTGTAAGTCAACCTGGACAAACGACCCAGCTCGATATCTATTTCCAATAGGTTCCAAAAAGTGTAAGGTCAGGACACATCCTCCGGCTTGCTGCCTCCCACCGGGGCACCGGCGGCGCCCGCGGCTACCCCTCTCGCCCGCCCCGAGCCTTTCGCTGGGGGTGTGCAATCGCCTGGCAACGCCCAGAGACATCATCTTAACTTGCCTTACCCCCCCCCCCCCCCGCACACACCCCCCTCCCCAACATCTATTGAAGTTATTCTTCCTGGCAATTCAGGCAGCGGTTTTGCTGCTTCTTACCTTGAGACGCTGTGAATTCTCTTTCCTGTCCTTAACATCCAAAGCCAAGGCTGCGACGCACACAAGTCCGGAGGTTTTTCCTTGACTCCCCGCTCCCTCCGCTCTGCCGGCTTTTCCTTCCAAAGGGATCAGGAGGGGATGGCGGTTAAAAGCCCTCGAACTGCAGGCGCCTCCAAATCTTCACTCCCGTGGAATCGGAGACCGGGACAACCTTACTGGCACCCGGAAGTCTCCCAGCCCCTCCTCGGTTAACTTGGCTTTCTATTTAATTTTCTTTAACCCCACAGGCCCATCAGTCAATTCCCGGGCATCAGGCAGGAAAGAAACGGATATTCCCGGCTGTGGCCGCTCCTCTCTCGTTCGCTTAATAATACCCCACCCCTTTTTTCCCCTTAATTTGGAAAATCTACTCTGCTGGGATTAGGCGGGGACAAGGCAGAGAGGGGCTGTGAGAAGAGCCACTCCAAGGCACAGCTTCCGAAACCCAATTCCCTGGGCAGCCCTTCCTTCGCCAAGGTGTCTGCGCTGAAACTTTGAAGCAGCGGCGGCTGAGTGGGGCTTCGCGAACGCTGGGCGCCGGGCGGCGAATGCCAGGTGAAGAGGCTGCTAGGAGGCAGCTGCCAGGAGGAGCGACACCAGGCAGGCGGTGGGCGACGGTCGGCAGGCGGCGGGCGGCGGGCGGCTGGGTCCCGGCAGCCCGGCTCAGCGCGCCGGCTGCGCACACACGCGCACACACACGCGCGCGCGCAAAGGTACACGCACGCCCAGCCCCAAGCCGGCTGCCCCAGGCCAGGGGCGAGCAAGAGTCGGGAGACGCAATTAGGGACAGGGGTTCCAAGGATGACGATGACCGGAAGACTCAATCACTCCTCACTAGTTATCGGAATGCTGCTGGCAGGCTGTTCCACACAGCAAGCCCTCAAGTCCCTTCGGCCACCTCCTAGGTCCCTGCCCTCTTTGGCATCTCGGCTCCTCGGCTCTTTCCCGGAAGCCAGATATTCTCCCGGCACCCTGATTCAAGTCGCTGGACTAAAGATTAACCCTGTCACCGCCTCCAGGGCCACCTCCGCCCCTCCTCTGGTGGAGCGTTGAAGTGGCTGCTGCAGGGAACGGCGAAGGATCGGAGGGGCTCCCCGAGGTCCTTCGAATAGAGGAGCCTGTGTATCTTACCCTGGACAAAACTGCCTCTCATCCCGCCTTTCCTGCCCGCCACCTCACGTAACATTTCCCCCAAGGAGCTCCTGAAGATCGCGTAGATCTTTTCAAAAGGAGCTGCCGGGGATTTGTGACGCCTAGCTTTTGGAACTGGGCTAATTTGGGGTCTACGCTTATACTGTAAACTGGACGGTAGCAGGTGAAAGCCTCAACTGGAGAAAGGGGAGGGATTAGAACTCTGGAGACCCCGCCCCTTCAGCTGCCATTTCCAAGGTTTTGCACCCGGAGTGGTGGTTCGGGTCTCTGGCTAGCTCCTGTCCCAACTTCTTTCTCTTCCCTCGACAGCCAGGAGGAATTACTGGGTGCAGCACAGCTGGGGGAGCCCCAAGCCGGAGAGACTTCTTTCGCAGAAGCGGCCAAGGCCCATTCACAACTCCCACAGAAAGAGCCCCCCAGCGGGAGTTTGTGTTACCCGGACCGGGCTGCAGGATTTTTTCACCTAAAGTAAACTTTTGTCCTCCGGTTTGGGACCACCGTTCGCCTTTGTGCTCTGCGAAGTCGCTTCCTGGCAATTAACCCCCAGAGCGTTACCCTGCCTTCCCAAGCGCTGGCCAGGTTGAGGATTGCTGCGGGATTTTTTTTTTTTTCACTCGGGGCTTCGCGAACCTCCACAGCTTGGGACCTGCGGGAAGACAACAAAAAGTTGCGCAGAGTGAGCATGGTTCCGGGTTCCTTTGCTCTCGCGCTGGGTGCGGCGCTCCGCCACGGTCTCCGTCCAGGTCGCTCTCTGGAACCAGGGGCTCTTGACCGGCTCCGGGAGTCCGCTTCAAGTTGAAAGGCGGTAGGTAGACTTTGCCCAGAAGACAGTAAGTAAACGCTGAACACGGAGCCCCCGAAGCGCAAAAGTGAAACAAGAAAATGATTTGGCGCAAAAGATGAAACTTGTGTTGACAGGAACTCTAGTGGCGCTCCTCACAGCTCAGAAATCTCTCCGGAGCCTTGGAAGGTGAGAGCGTTGCTGCGCCCAGGATCTGCGGACCGGTGGCTACAGGGCACACATCTGAATAGCAGGGACGAACCTGCACTGGATTCGGAGTGAGCCGACTCTGGAGGACGGAGAGACCGAGAGGGACTTCGGGTGTTTAGGGGGTGGTGGATCGCTCGAGGCTTGGGGGACCTCTGGCAACAGCCTGCTAACTTGCGTTGGTACACAAGGCTACGACTCACAGACCCGCGCCAGGGAGTAGGAGTGCGCGGACGCGACGCCCAGGCATTCCTTCTGAGGCAGTCAAGGGAAGGACTTAAAGCTAAACCCGGGAGCCTGCATGAAGTGGACAATGAATTTGGTGGTGAGATGCTGATGGCTAAAGAGGCGTTTCATCCTGTGTGTATGAATTCGCCAGGAGCGACTTTTTAGGTTTAATATCCCAAGAGGTATCTCGGATACTGACTTTTTGCACCGTTTCAGGTGGAGTGTTTTAGAACCTGATATAAATCTGTAAGTTGTCCGCTGGCCACAAGGTTTGATGCTTCTTCGTGCTTTCATCCGTATTCCGAATTAACAAGTAACTGTTCCTGATATTGAAGTGAAGTGTCAACAAGAATTATAATAAACTGTCCCCAACAAAGGCCATCTAATTTAGGATTTTCTGATTACATAAACCTATGATTTAACAGTAAAATATTGCGGAAGGCTATTCGACAAGAATTACAGAACTATAATCAAGGGACTCGCTTGGCGAAAGAAAACTCAATTCAGAGCTGACTCCTCTCCCAAAAGGTTCTGACTGGAAATTGTTTCGTGGTTGCTGCTGAGGTGCAGGCCACTGTCTGCTACTAATGCCTTGCTTTCGAATAAATAAACGTAGGTCACTGACACATTTAATATTTAAAATGTGCCTTACAGTTCTGGGACATATTGTGGAGTCATGTACCAGCCACAGAGAAGTCTTTTCATTTACCTTGAGTTTTTTGGCTTACAAGATATGTTGTAGGCAGCAGTGGTAATCAGGGGTATAACATTTTTGACATTCGAACACCTTCAACCAAGTAAAAAGCCTGTGGATTTATGGACTCTCCAAGAAGCATTCACTTCTCACTCCTCTTGAAAAAATTCAGTTTCATCTATGATGTTTGATGGTTGCAATCCAAGCTCACATTTGTAATTTGTTATACAAAAAAAGAGGGAAGGTTAGGAATTTACCCAGTCCTTCCCACTTTTCACACTTTGCTTTTATCAAGAAAAATAGTTGATAATAAAGGGGAGAATCAAATCTCTTCAGGGTCAGCAGATCTACCCGATTTCCTATACCCTTCATCTGTCTATGTTCTGCAGAAGAAATTATTGTGATTCAAAGGTACTGTCTGATCCAAGAGCCTTCCAAACCCACCCACCCGCCAAGTTAAAATAACTGCTGCGTTGTTCCAGTATTGTATATTTCTCTATATTCTTTGAAAAATCAAAAATTGAAGTTGATTATATATATATATATATATATATATATATATATATATATATATATGGTATCTCTTCCAATGGATACTTTTATCTCTTTAGAATTTTTTTCTCTTCCAGATAATTGCTGTATAATGTATATTCAGAACACTGTCTTCTTCCCTGGAGGTAGCATTTAATCTATTGGTATATTGCTTTATTATTAAAGTTAGTCTTTGTTTATTGGTGTGCCTTTCCCACTGCACTAAGAGCTCTGAGAGCAAGGATGGTGTCATATGCATTACTGTTTCCCAACATCTATCACAGAATAGATGCATATAATAATAATGATGATGATGAAAGCTGTCTTTTATTTAGTAACTACTATGAGATGTGATTTATGTACATTTTCTGTTGATCTTCTTTACAGCCCACTGATTTAAACTCTATATTCTCAAATTATAGGGAAATTGATGCTTATACAAATTTACCCAAGATCACAAAGATATTTTGTCACAAATGAGTTGAGATTAGAACCTATATCTGCCTGACTCTGAAGCCTGAACTATTAACCACTTTGCTCTATTCAACTAGGCAGGAACCACATTTTCATTTATTCAAAGTTAAAGAGACTTTATATATATTTAATACTGAATTAAAAAATATCAAATTTAGAATATATTCTTTAGCTCTTATGCAATCTAATTGATATTGATTCAAGTGTAGGAACATTGGAACAGCATAGTTCTCTTGAGTTAACATATGGCACTGTCTTCTAGGCATTATTACCATTAGAATGCCAAATGCCAAGTTATAAGTTTCCTTGAAGGCAGGTGGTTAGGCCACCGTGACTTTATATAGTTATAGAAAACTTTTCATTGTTTATTTCCATATTGATATCCTTCTGTTAAAAAAGAAGTGAATGCTATATAAAGCTTCAGTTATGCAATATGAGTAAGTTCTCTCTAGAACTTACTGCTGTACACTGTGCTTATAGTTAACAAAACATTTAAAATTTTATTGAGCGAGTAGATCTCATGTAAAGTGTAATTACCCCAATTAAAAAAATAAAAATAAGAGCGTGGGAACACAGAGGACATTGACTATAGAGTGGCATGAGAACATGCCACAGAGATGTAGTTGTCATTTCACATTACAAAATATTTTTTGAAACCTTGTATCTTTATGGTATAGATACAGCATGCCCACACCACTGGAGACTATACTACTATTGAAAAGAATTAGGAGGTTCTCTTCATACTGATATGGAAAGGTACCCACAATATTTTTAGGAGAAAATAACAAGGTGCAGTGAGAAAATACTAGCAATTCATAAAAGTGGTTAGAATTGAGAGGTAAGTGAGCAGATTGTGTTAAAGGTTGAGGTGAGACTTTATATATCCTTTTGATTTTAGAACCATGAGAAATTTTACCAGTCAAAAGAAAAAAAAACAAAAACGTTTTTGAATGATTGCATGGAAATAAGAATATAACAAATGCATATCGTCCATTACTTACTTTTTTTTTAAATGGTAAGTGGAAGGTGTTAAAGAACCAGGCATGTGACACATTCATTCATTCACTCTCTTTACCAGAGAAAGACCTTTGGGTAAGGCAGTGAAGGGAAACGTCTGAGTCAGCCTAGGTTGCCATAACAAAATACCAGATTGGATGGTTTTTCTCATGGTTCTGGAGGCTATAAAGTCCAAGATCAAGGTGTCAGCTGATTTGGTTCCTGGTAAGAGCTCTCTTCTTGACTTGTACACTGCCACCTTCTTTGCTATGTTCTCATGTGGTGTTTTCTTGGTGAGTGGGCATGAAGACAGAGAGAGAGAGAGAGAGAGAGAGAGAGATTCCTCTTCTTATAAGGCCACTAATGCCATCATGAGTGCCCCGCCCTCATAACCTAATCTAACCCCAATTACCCCCTAAATGTCCCACCTCCAAAATCATCACCTTGGGAGTTAGGGATTCAACATATGAATGAGGGTGGGAGGTACCAAACATTCAGTCTACAACAAGAAGTGACCATAATCTCTTTATCAGTTGGACCTCCTCTGGATAAATAGACTAATACTATTTGCTAGGAAGAAGAGGCCTATCATTAAAGTGCCAATCATCCTTTGGCAGGATGTTTCTGGCTAAGAATGACCTGTAACAAATAGACCTGAGGCCTATGAGGAGGCATGGCACCCTGGAGAATGTCATATAGGCTATCTAACTCTGAGGTATACAATGGAGATGTTTCATAATTTGAAGGCTACCCACTGTGTGAGAAGCCATGCACACCTCACCTATCTATTTCAGGCTAAACATATTTATTACAGAAAGGAAAGACCTGGAAAACCATTCTTTTTTTTTTTTTTTAGCTGAGCCATTCTGCCACCTGTTGGCAGCTCAGCGTGGGCCAGGACTTGAACCGCTGTTGCTCAGAGCTCAAACTCTTGAGCGAGCTCTTAACTGAGCCACTCGGCTGGTCCTTGGAGAACCATTCTTGATGAACCTCCTGTTTGTATCTTTGAAATGATTTAGTTTAGGTTGATACTGCTTATGATATTTGCTCTGTGACAGTCTGGCTTAAAAAACCCAGTCCTGTGAATAGCTCAAAAACTTGCTGGTTTAATTCAAATTGTAATGAGTCTTTTCTGGACATCTTTTATGTACCAGACACTATTATAAGAGAACTAGATTAATTTATTCATTTAATACTAATGGCAAACCTATTAAATATTATTCTCTTCATTTTATAAGTGAAGAAACAGTCCCAGAGAGGTCAAATAACCCTGCTATGATCACACAGCTGAGAAGTTGTACCAGAAGAGTTTGAACCTTCACTGTCTAAATTCGGAACCCAGCTTCTTAACCTGTCCTAGAAGGTGCTACATTAGCTGTAAGGCCTGATAGAGCAGGACTTGTCTGTACTGTTCACCACAGACTTCCCCGATCATAAATGGTACATGACTCATGACTGTAAGAAATACATGACCAGAGGAGAGAGAAATAAAAATAGCAAAAACATTAACCGAGTATCCCCTGTGTGCCATGTACTATGCTAATTAAATAATATATAGTATCTTATTTTTTGGAATAACCCCCGAAATTAGGCAATATTGTTATCACTCTATTAATGATCAATATTAAGCTAATTATTTCCTCAAAGTCTCACAGCCATTAAGTTCAGAACCAGGATTTAAACCCAGAACCTAATGCTTTTAACCATTATACCACACTGCTTTTACTGTTAAGTTACTTTAAACTACAATGTGTTTGTGGCTAAGTCACTTGCTTAAAATTCGGTAACCAATCTAGTTTTTCCAATTCAAAATACATGCTACAACAAAATAAACAGAAGCTAACTGTGGAGTTGGAATAAATATCTCTCTAAGCAGTTGGGTGTTTTGCTGAAGAAACTAACAGTCAATGATTTACCACTTGCCATCTGTCTAAAATAAGGAGGTACCCTGGTGACTTTTTTTGACATTTTTTTTTGACAAGGGTGGAAATCAGACAAGGTAATGTGATCAGAAAAAAGAAATGTTCCTTTCTTTTTATAACTACTTTGGCCCACTTTATTTCTTACACAGAAGTGTGCTTGTTTTTTTTCAACTGTCTCTCAGTCTGTCAGCAAGTGGATTGATTCCTAAAGCAATCACAAAATTTCAAAATGGCATACTCTATTGCACATTAGGAAAAGGAAACAACCAATAGAAAGTTTTCTACTCTGACTCAAATTTCCTTTTCCTTAAATCCTAAACATAAACCCGTGATTAGAATGGGAATTGAAGGATGAGACAGCCATTGATGGGGCTCATATACCAGGCTAAAGAGTTTAAAATTCACTTTGATGAAAATGGTCATCTTATAAACACTTTATCTCTAGATTCATGAATCTCTATGTAATTATTAGTCTACAAACTCTGGTGTTAGACCCTCTGGGTTTGAATTTTGGCTCTGAGACTTTCAAGTTGTTTCAACCCTTTCAAGGATAGTCAGAGTTTCCATAGGAATACATAAGAGGGCTCTGTCAGTGACTACAGGGGACAATAAAAACAGAGGGGGAAAGATCAGAAATGGAAATTCTGAGAATACTTCACAGAGGAAGACATTCTAATCAGAAACAGGAAGGCTAAGTTGACAGGAGCCTGAATACAGTCAGGGAGGCAGTTTTCAGAAATGGGATGACAGCAAGAAAGACCTAAGAAAGGAGAAAAGAAGAAATGGAGAGCGTGTTTGTTAACTTTGGAGTAACTGCAGACAGACATTTTAACTAAAGTTTAAGAAACAACTGCCCCTCAGTACCTCAGATAGTGACTGTATTTGAACACAAGAGTAAGTTAAAATGAAGCCATTAGGGGGCCGGCCCAGTGGCTCAGTTGGTTAAGAGCTTGCTCAAGAGTGCGAGCTCTGAGCAACAGCGGTTGGATGCCTGGCCCACCTCCCACCCACCCCCTCCAAAAAAAAATGAAGTCATTAGGGTGGACCCTAATCTAATCTGACTGATGCCCTTATAAGAAGAGATTAGGCCACACAGATGTTAGGGGCTGTTATGCACAAAAGGATGATGGCAAGATTGCAGCCATCTGCAAGCCAAGGAAAGAAGTCTCAGGAGAAACCAGCTGACACCTTGATTTTAAATTTTCACCTTCAAGAACTATGAGAACATACATTTCTTTTGTTGAATCCACCCGTCTGTGGTATTATGTTTTGGAAGCCCTAGCAAGCTAATACAATACAGAAGTGATGATCAACTAAGAGATGAGATTGGGGAAGACAGCTTGAAGCTATTGATGGGCCAGCTACACTTAGGCTGCAAAAAGAGTGTATTGCAAAAAGCTTTGATAAGTTGTCTGGAAAAGTTTGAGACACATTAATAAGTTCATTCTACTAACATTACTTTAGAGGAAGAAGACTAAAGGAGGGCAGGCTGGGCCAGTTAGCAATTGAAGATGTGTGTGGCCTGAACGGAGGCAGTGAAAATTAATATGGAAAAAAGTATAGAGATTGCAGAGAGATAAAGAAAGTAAAATAACAAGATTTATGGACTGATCTGATATGAGTGGCAGTCAGGAGGGAGAATTATAAGATCAAATGATAGTACCCTTTTCCAAGATAGGAAACAAAAGAAGGATTTTTTTTTGTTTTTTTTTAATTGTTTGTTTGTTTTTGCTAGTGGATAGTTACAGGTGATGATTTAAGCATAGTAATAGTGACAAATACAAGTGAACACACAACAGGTAAAAAACAAACAAATAGCAATTTAAGAGATTATAAGATATGTTTTAAGGAAGTATACAGTTAAGTACAATGTGTGATTAGAAAAAAATAGGTACAGAATTGTACACATGAAACGTATGTAACTTTATTAACAATTGTCACCCCAATAAACTTTAATTTATTTTATTTTATTTTTTTAGCTGAGCCATCCTGCCACCTGTTGGCAGCTCAGCAGCTGCTCAGCTCGGGCCAGGCATCGAACCGCTTTTGCTCAGAGCTCAAACTCTTGAGCGAGCTCTTAACCAACTGAGCCACTCAGCCAGCCCCCAATAAACTTTAATTAAAAAAAAAAAAAGGTGCTATGAGTATGGAGAAGTGAGATTCCCCAAACTGGAAGATCAAAAAAAGATTTTTAAAGGTTGCAGCTAGTTTCTCCAGTTTGTTGTGTTTAAGAATATGAAGCTGAATGGAGGGATAAAGAAAATGAAAAAAAATAACATGATAAAATATCACATGATAAAATAATAACAATAAAAATCACAGATATGGTGAGACTGTGAAAAGAGTGTTCCTATACGGGAAGTAAAACAAGGGTTGAACAAGACAGTTAGTGGGAGAGTATAGTTGGAAGTGGTTCCAAAACGACATTTGAATGAGATTGTAAAGAGTATTGAATTCGGAGATGAATATAGAGATTATATTGATCTTCATTGTATTGGGGATGCATAAGTTATCATCTTTGGGTCATATATTAGTAAGGGTTAGGTTCAGTTGTGAATAACATCATTACTTAAACAATATAGTACTTTATTTCTCCTGTAGGAAAGAAGTCTGGGTATGAGCAGTCAGGGCTTGTGTGGTTGCTCCATTGTGTTATAGTCACATGTGTGTGGTTGTTGTTCTGTCACGTGTAGCTTCCATTCTCTTTTGTAATGTAAGAAGTCAGCTGAAACCTCAGTCATCAAATAGAGTAGGATGGAGGAAGGTGAAAGAGCAACTTCAAGAATGTTCAATACCATACTTTGGCTAACATATTTTCACCCAGACTTTAGTTGCTCGGTCACCAGAACTATAAGGCAAACTAGGGGAGATGTTCTCTTTTATCCATGTAGCAACATGCCCAGATGATAATTGGAGATCACTTACTGAAAGCTAAAGAGAAAAATGAATGTTCAAGTTAGAGGCTATCCATTCTCAGCCACTGGTTATTTTTAGCTTAAATTAATTTTTTCAGAATAATTAAATAAGTATCTTCTTGTTATTGTCCTTAAATTTCTCTCTCTCTCTCTCTCTCTCTCTCTCTCTCTATATATATATATATATACATATATAGATAGATAGATAGATAGATAGATAGATAGATAGATATAGATAGATAGATAGTGTGTGTGTGTGTGTGTGTGTGTGTGTGTGTTTATTTGTCTCAAACTACAAATCTTTTGTGTCCTTGCTAAATTTTATCTTGCCTAACTATTAATGTATTCGAATGTTTTGGTTTGGATTATTTTGGTTTTGCATTACTCGTGAGAGCAGAAAAATAGATTTTGAAATGTTTTCATCAATAAAGTATTATTACATGAATAACATAATCTGAAGTCTAGAATAATTAATCTTCATGCAACAATGCCACATAGAGTAGATGATAATATTACAAAACTAGCACAAAAGTAAGCTTTTTGTCACCTTGAAAATTTATAGCTTCTAAAATACTCTAACCAATTTCTTTTTTTCATATTCCTACATCTGTAGAATTATGTCTCTTAATAGAATATAATTCTAAAGAAATCATTGCTAAAATTTTATTCTAAAGGCAGCAACATAGCATAAAGCAGCAATGAAAAATTTCGCCATTAATTTGAATATTGTATAACATGCCTCAATTCTCTGCCAGTTAACGTTGGGTTTTCTAAAGCTTTGCAAACATCAGGAAGACAAAGTATAGCTTCAGTTCCAAGAAGTGTACTGACAGTAAGATAAATGTGAGTCTTCCTGAATGAGTGCCAACTCGCAAGTGTCCTTAGTGGGGAGATAACAGCAACAGAGTGCTAGACTCACTCACTGACTATGTTGACAAATTTCAAGAGAACAATGACCCACTTGCCCAACAGTGATTTTTTGGAAGAAAAAAAAGGAGCACATGGTAAAATTTTAGTAAATGCATTTTATTTATTTTTCTAGGATACAAGTTCTTTCTTTAAATCTCTTTAAATGAATTCTGAATAGGTTTCCATTGTATAAATAGTAGATATAGAAAGGTTAGCTCTTGTTTTAGCCTTATGCCCAAGTTGATCAATAATATCCTAGGGGCCGTATTTTTATTACTGTATATTTGTACATATACAAGACCCCAGTCTCACAGGATTTTATGAATATTAATCATTGGTTCAGGAAACCCTCTTATTGTTCTATGTATAGCCTACTTTATAAAAATTTAATTTCTTAATTTCTTTCTAAGAATGTAATAAGCAACCATAAATCTATTACCTATAGCAAAAGTTGGGATCTTGAAAATAATTTATATCGAACCTTGTGATATCCCATCCTGTAACTCACCTTCCCTCTCACTTTCTCCAAATATCATTTTAAATTTTAGGTTCATCATTAATTTTCCTTTTTAAATTGTTTTCCTATATCTGTATCAATTCTAAAGATAATTTATTCTGTTTGTTTAATTTTATGGAAAAAAAGCACAATGCTGTGCTTAAATCTTTAGAGGCTTATATTTTCCATGTTTTTGCATGTATTTTCCTTATATTTTGCATATATATGTTGCAGGCTGGCTGTAGTTCGTTTCTTTTGACTGCTCTTTTACATGAATATACCACAATTTACCTATTTTCCCATAATGGGCATTTAGGTGACTTCTACACTCTTGTTATTGTGGATAATTTTGCTATGAACCTTCTTGTATATGTCCCCTGCTATAGTAGCACAAGTGGAATTGTTGAGCCATAGAGGATATGCTTGCTCAACAACAGAATAGAATATCAAATTCCTTTCCAAAGTGTTTGCAGAAATTTACATTTCTAACAGCAATGTATAAGATATCGTGTGGATATACAGCATCTCCAATATGAGGTTTTATCAGATTTTTATGTTTATCAATCAAAATGATAGATAATGGTACTGTAGTGTGGTATTTATTTGTATTTACAAAACCAATTATCATTCTTATAATGTTCGTTAGCATTCGTATTCCCCCTAATGTGAAATGCCTGCTCATAAGCCTTGCCCTTTTCTTTTTTTTTAAGATTTTATTGGAGAATTGAGGGAGGGGAACAGACAAGTTGCTATCCTTTTGTTCTTCAGTCTAGTTGTGGGAGGACGTCTCTTCACTGGCCCATGTTGGTATTATCATTGTGCTCTTCCCGGGTGAGGCAGATTGGTCGCCGGCCACTGGACGACAGCTCACAGCGGCTCTTGGCAGCTCACGCTGGCTGCTGGCCACTCACGATAGCTTACGGCAGCCTACTGCAGCAGGGGCTGCAGCCTACACCACTACTGGTGACTCATGGCAGCCCAGCTCCATGTCGAGCTGTTGTTCACCATCTTAGCTGTAGATGGCGCAGTGTCACTGGCCCATGTGGGAACTGAACCAGCAGCCTTGCTGCTCAAAGCTGGTGTCTGAAGTGCCCAACGTGCAATCTTACCCTATGTGCCACTCTGCCGGCCCCCCTGCTCATTTTTTTTTAATGGACTGTTTGTACTCATCTTATTGAGTTGTAAGAGTTCTCTATATATTCTTAGATCTGATTTTGTTAGTTTTGTCACTATAAAAGCAAAAATATCCTAATTTATATTTGGTCTTACCTGTTACTTTACTTTTCTTCCTGTTTAATCCTTTGTTACCTTGAAATGTTCTTTATAAAATGATGAAAGCTTTATTAAAAAGGAACTAAATCACTAAATTCATCCTACACCTTACAAATGGGACTCCTCCTCACCTGTTTTATCAGTCATAAATAAAATGCCACTTCAAATATTGTGGCATTGTGCATTTTATTTACCGGAAAGATAATTGAAGGAAGATTAGTGCTTTGATAAATAGAAATCAATCAGTGCCAATTGCCAATTCAACAGGAAACATGTATAAGTGCTAAACGTTTTTACGGCTGCATCCATAGTTTAAGAATGTAGCCACTGTTCCACTAATATATAATACAATGACCACTTTGCCCCAAATAAAACATCTTTGGAGAGAATATGTGTTTATGCTTCTATAGCATAACAAGACATTGCTTCCACTACTGCTTATTATGGCTGATTACATCTCCTGAAGTATAGTAACCACATAAAGCAATATCTGGAAACAGCATTGATGATGCTTTCCCATTTACCTCAACCATAGCATCATAATGGAAATCTTGTGGGTTTAGATTTGGATTGAGAAATGTAACATGTGCTATTGAAAATATTTCTCCCCAGGCAGTTAAATCTTTATATCTTTCAAAAGCTGGTTTGAAAAATGGTGTACTAGAATTCTACTCTCAAAGCTTTCAGTCGTTCATACATTTCGGGGAAATCTCATACCTGTTATCCACATCTACACTTCCTCCCATGCTTAAGATCATTTTCCCAAACTTCACGTCTTGTGCTGGTTTCATACTTACCTTGATAATCTGAAATCACAACTTCTCATAAAATTTCTGGCCTTCTAATGTAGACAATAGTAAAATGTGTATTAATTTCCTTTATTTAGTATCCTGCCATTTTAGGAAGTAATTTATGATAGATATAAACAAGAGCTAATATTACAAAAAAGCACTAAGTGGGAAAGAAAATTTGTTATGTAGTTTCCATGCTCTTAAATTCAAATTGAAGATTAGCAAACACTAATTTTTCTGGCTTTAACACTTATGGCTCATTTATCTTAAGAATTATTTCCTAATTTATTAAAGAAAATAATTAATTTTTCCTTTTTTTTAATTTTAACTATCATAACTTGTAATATCTATTCTCTATTTTTAAAACTATTCAGGGAAAATCTAAATTCTGACTTTATTTTGTTTGAAAATATTATGCTTCCCTATAGGAATGCAAATGCAGCATATTCTTTTTTTACAGTATTCCTGTCTTTCCTGATAGAGCCGATCATGTTCACTAGTGCTATCTCTGTATCTTAAGCATGCATCTATTGCTATTTTTATCATCTCCTATTATTATGTAATATACTTATTTAGATGTCTAACTCCAGAACAAGATTGTCTCTTGAGCCATGTGAAGGCAAGGATAATCATACATTTATATTTGTTTTTCTAGTTCCCAGAAAAATTCTTGGCACTTAGTAGGTGCTTAGTGAATATTTAAATAACTCCCTGACTTGCCAAATGAATGTTTATCAGCTATATGACAGTTAAATTTGTTTTCAGCATTCTAATATATAGAGTGCTGACATTTTGTATGTATTGATATTAATAGAAACACTTTCTCATGATAACAGACAGCTCCCTCTATTGTAACCAATCACATCACTAACCGATACTGATAGAAAGGGTCAGAGCCACATGAGTGTAAGGGCCTTATGTGTCATGACTTGGGTGACTAACGTTCATTTATATGTAGCAATTTGTTAATTAGTAAATCTTCTAATGGTATCTAATACCATTCAGATTGGGAAGACCTCCCTTCAACTGCCATATTTTATAATTCCTTACTCTAGAATTGTTTATTGTGCTTATGCTGGATCAAAAAAATGGCAGGGCCTAAAAATCATATATTTTATACCTTGGGTGAGGCAGAATGATATTTTGTGAGCAGAGGTTTTGCAAATCTTATGAGAGTTTGTATGAGATATGCCTAAATTCTGCTTATATTGATCCTGTCAAAATCGGAATAGTTTAATTAATTAGTTTCTTCTTTCCTTTAAAATTTCCATCTATTTGTTCTCTTCTTGCAATCATTTAAATATGATGAGCTTCTAATTGCCTTTCCACTTCTTTTTAGCTGTGTAGGTTCCCTCCACCTTTAGTATAGCAACATGCAGAAAATCAGCTTTAGTTATAGAGGGATTTAAATTTGTAAGTTCATTGAATTACATTATCAAAGCACTTGTAATCGTGACTTCAGAGCTACCCTTGGAAAACTCAGAAATCACAGAGGACATGAGAGGGAATAAAAAGAAAAATTAGCAAATGTTTTGCTTTGCCAAAAGGGGTGAATCCTGAAGCAAGTTGGTTAAGACAGGTCCCAACCACAGAAAAAAACAAAGCAAAACAAAACTCTCTCTCTCTCTCTCTCTCTCTCTCTCTCTCTCTCTCTCTCTCTCTATATATATATATATATATATATATATATATATATATATATGGTTTATAAGGAAATTTAGAAAAGTATAGGGAGCACTAAGAACCTATGTATATTGTCTAAGAATGAGTAAATATACCGTTTTGAAATCAGAGAGAGGCTGATAGATCTGATGGGAACATAATAAAGGTGTATTTTAGTTTGAAAAGAGCAATCCCAATTACCTACTTTAAGATAACAGGGCTAAATTTTGCCTGTTTTCAAAATTGGTGTTATAACTATACTCCAACTGTTTTTGTTAACAACTTAATATCTAACTGGTGAGAAGGCTCTAGGGAATTGACTTAAGTTTTTGTGTTTGGCCTTATTTAAAATTCAAATTCCAGCATTTTCTGGGATCAAAACATTTAAGGGTGATAGATGACATAAAACATTAAAGGATATAGATGGCACAAAAACATTGCCAATAAAAAAAGGATAGAATGAAAAATGAGAAAGATCGTGATAATCTCTACTCCTGTTGAAATACGACAGGAATTCTAAATCCTGTCTATATGCTAACAACATCAAATACATAGAAAGGAAATGCTTTGGCAACTCTTTCACTGGAGGGGACATCTGTGTTTATCCTGACTGATGATGCAATCTGTTTCAAACACATATAACATTGTCTTAAATTGTTTCAAAAGGAATGTGAGTTCAGGTTTACATGAAATAATAGCCACAAAGTATATGCTGCTACTCAAACCGCATCAGAATTGTTCTATTAAATTATCTGCCATATTTTAAATGTACATTGTCAACTACACATACACTAATTTTGTGAAATATGATTGAGTCTCGTGTTTAAAAAAAAAGAATGTAAGTGTTCCACTGTAGAAGCAATTTTAAGAACACAATGGTAATCAAAATAGAAAAGGTTTGCTTACTGGAAGACATCTCAAATTTTGCTAAGGTGTCTGTTAACTTTTTAATGGCAGTTTATTGAATGTGGTATTATCCCAAGTTATGTGACCTGCCCTGGTCAATGAAAAAAAAAATACACTGTAAGAAGAAATGGTAGTTACAGAGAAGTAGCTAGTGTGTTCTAGCCCCTATTTCAAAGGGAAAAGCAGGTAGCCAATGGTAGATTTAACATAAGAAAAATAAAAGATGTCTTTACAATTGTATTCAAAAAGCCTGAATGACCTGTCTGTAGGAAGTAAGGAGAGGCTATGCAACTGAAAAGTTGGGTGAAATGACCTTTGAAGTCAACAGTCAAAGACATCAAGTTGATGAAATTGTCTCCAGGAACCACTACCCACTGCCATTTATAAAGGTGGCCTCCAGTGATCGGCTGCTCCTAGATTTAAGGAAGGCACTTAGTAGGTGCTTAGTGAATATTGAGGGAAGGCCTCAAGACCTGTGAATTTTTCTCCTAAAATATACCTTGAAAAATGCTAATTATGTGGGATATAAAACTGAAAGCAGCAAAGGAGCAAGACAAACAAATAAAGAAACAAAAACTCATAGACAGACAATAAGTTCAGTGGTTACTAGAGGGCAAGGGGGGAAAGGAGGGATAGTAGATGGGGGTAAATGGGGTTAAATACATGGTGCTGGAAGGAGAACTGACTCTGGGTGGTGAACACACAATGTGATATATAGATGATGTATTACAGAATTGTGCACTTGAAACCCATGTAATTTTACTAACCATTGTCACCCCAATAAATTTGAATTAAAAAAAAGCTAATTATCATTACTTTTATTATGACCCTGAACTATATTGCTATCATTTCTCTTTAGGTTCTATCAGTTTCTTTCTGAATGCTCTCAAATTTCCATTCTTGCCTCTGCTTTCATTGCTGCTCCCTACCCCACTCCATTTTTTTTTTTTTTTTACACATGACAACCAGAGTAACTTTGGAAAACTCTAAACCATTCTACCCAGTTTACCCTAACCTCTAGCTATCCTGGGGTTCATTCTGTACTTGATCTTATTACATTCTCAATTATCTGCCTGGACTAATTCCCCCCAGGATGGTCTTATGGTTATTCACTTCACTCAGATCTATGCTCAAATGTCACCTCTACATTTCTGATCCACTCTCTAAATAGTAAGCTTGCTCCCTTATAACTCTCCTGACATTTTTCACTTCCCAGCCCAGGCCATCTTTTATGATTATATTGCTTTATTATTTTTTTTGATCTGTATTTGGCATATTTTTGGTCTATCTCCTCCATGGCATCTAAGCTCGAAAGGATGGGGACTTTGTTTTGTCACCACTTTATTCATTTCTCATGGAACAGTGCCTTACAGAGCAGATTGCTTAATATTATTGTTTAACAAACAAATATAGAATAGTTCATTCTTTAAAAAAGAAAATGAGGGGCCGGCTGTGTGGCACGTTGGTTAAGAGCTGGCTTGGGATGCCAACTCTGTGCAGCAGGACCCCAGTTCGGATCCCACATGAGGGCCAGTGACACTGCCCTTTACCACTAAGATGGTGAACAACAGCTCGACCTGGAGCTGGGCTGCAATGAGTCACCTGCGATGGCGTAGGCTGCAGCCCCTGCTGCAGTGGGCTGCCATAAACTACTGTGAGTGGCCAGCAGCCAGCGTGAGCAGATGGCAGCCGGTGTGAGCTGCCAAGAGCCGCAGTGAGCGCCGTCCAGAGGCTGGCGACCTATCTGCCTCACCTGGGAAGAGCACAATGGTGGTATCAAAATGGGCCAGTGAAACAACGTCCTCCACAACTAGACTGAAGTACAAAAGGACTGCAACTTGTCTGTTCCCCTTCCCTGATTCCCCCAACTCTGTTCCTCTTCCCCAATTCCCCAATAAAAAAATCTTGAAAGAAAGAAAGAAAGAAAAAAAGAAAGAAAGAAAGAAAATGAGTTAGAAACATTACTTGTTAGATAAGGTAACTATAAAATTACCATAACAACAGTATCTTACAGCTAAATTAATATTGCTGTTACAAAGCTAGAATACCAAAATATGGGTTCTTCAAGTCATTTTAAAGTAGTCTGTATGACACGTTTATTTTAATTGGTTTAGAATATGAGAGAGGCAGTTATTTACAATACACATTGCAACAAGTTGCTAAGGTAACTACAGTATGGCTAAAGCATTTCATCACTTTAATAATTATATAGATTTTCAGTAAGCAGCACACAAGACACATTAAGTAAGATATATCATTCTTTAAATTACTTTAGTCTAGAAACCAAGCTTCCTATCACATATTTATTTACAAGAGGTGTTTTTCAAGGACATTACCTCTTCAAGATGAAAGACTAAACATGCCTAAATATTAATAAATATGTCATTCACAGTACTGTTATTTTCCAAAACTTGCCTTCACATTTTCATAAATTGAACAGTGTACATATTAATAATTTGATCTAGAATTTTGCTTCACACACTATGTCAAGTCTAAAAGCCTTCAAAATGACATTGGAGGGGAGGTTTTCGATGTTCTTACTTAAAATAAAAGACCCCTGCATGCATTATTACCTAAGGTGGCAACCATTATTGACCACACTTTACACGTGAAGAAAGCAAGGCAATGAGAAGTTTAATCAGTATTTTTCTCAGTCACCCCCGGCACACACACACCCAGATACCTCAAAATTGAATAACAAAGCTTAGGTGGGTCTTACTGCAAGGCCTGTGCTTTTAATTGCTATGTTTTCCTGTCTCTTCTTCAGTACCTTCTTTCCTAGACATTCAGAATACAAACTGCATTTTCTTTAGAATGTTAGTGGCTAGAGACACCAGAGCTGTGCTCGATAGATATTCAATGTAACAGTCGATACAATGAATAAAGAAAGAATGAGAGAAGTCAGAGAAACTTGAATGATGTGGCAAAGGGCACACTGACATTAGCATCCATGGGCAGACATGGCATTTGCATGACCTGGGATCAGGCTCAACTTCCCTTTTGCCAATTGCCTTGACGGACAGCAGTTAGCTGGTCCAGCTCTCAAGCTCCACGCACCAGTGATGTCAGGACTCAGTCAGATGGAAATAGAGAAAGCACATTTCTAACAAGTCTCACAGCATCAAAAGCAGATGAAAAGAAAACGGTGCTGTGTGTGTGCTCTGATCAAGAAATCCTAGGTCCCAATTTGTTATTCAGTTCCTAAATAGACTGGAATCAAATCCCCTGGGAAGCTCAAGCTAGGGACCTAGACTACCCATCTTCCTTTACAATTTCCTTGCAAAAAATGGATTAAAACAGCAGCAGCAGTGGCAGCATTTATCTTATAAATGGTAACTGAATTTAGGATTCGGCCAAATGTGATATTTAGGTATCTATCTATTAGGGACAAAAGTTCCAAAACTGATTATTGGTTAGTCAGTCATTTGGACTGATTTTGATTTCCTAATAATTCATTGCTTATCTAAATGTTCAAAAGGAGAGTAGGCACAGGTCCCCATTCCTAGTGAAAAGCTTCTGTATCCCACTTCTAGCAAGCATTTTGGTAGTTGTTCATGTTCACCCAATATCTAATATTTTCAAATAATCATATTAGCAATAATTCTTTGTCTAATAGCACTTAATTTTCCAACATAAGAACCATTTTCTTATTGGATTTTCACAACCCTCAATGCTAGCATTTTTAATGGACATTTTTTACCCAGGAGAAAACAGACTCAAGAGTTTAGTTTATGAGTGGAAAGGCCAAGACTGAATTCAAATTTTCTGATTGGCATGCCTATGCATCTCTAAAATGTCATTATAGTTAAAAACAAACAAACAAACAAACAAAAAAACAAAAAAAAACACCTCACTTGAGCAGTCTCTTTTGGGCTATTGTGGTTATCTGATTTGACAATGGAGTAATCAATGTATGAGGTGTGATAAAAAAAATATGGGCAAGGGGCCGGCCAAGTGGCTCAGTTGGTTAAGAGCTTGCTCAAGAGTGCGAACTCTGAGCAACAGGGTCACTGGTTTGATTCCCACATGGGCCAGTGACGCTGCACCGGAGCTGAGCTGAGGCTGGGTTGCCAACAGGTGGCAGGATGGCTTAGTTGGTGAGAGCATGTGCTCCTAACAAGACTGCCTGTTTGATGGTGGGCTACACCTGTCCGCAACTAAAGACTGAGCTCAGCACCCTGAGCTGAGCTGCCACCCGAGTGGCTCAGGGGATAGAGCATGTGCTCTTAGCAACAAGGCTGCTGGTTCGACTCCCACATGGGATGATGGCTATGCCCACCAGCAACTAAGACTGAACTTGGCACCTTGAGCTAAGCGGCGCAACTGGACTTGGAGCTGAGCTTGCTGCACCCTCCACAACTAAGATTGAAGGACAACAACAACTTGGCTGTTCCCCTTCCCCAGTTCCCAAAAAAAATCTTAAAAAAAAATACGGGAATATTTAAATTAAAAAATATATATGTATTACAGTAAAAGATACATTGTGCTATCACAACAGTTTCCTAATTGGTGTCCCTGCCTAAAATCTAAACACCCCCCAATTTTTTCTTCAAAATGGTCTCAGAATGAACTTCTTAACATGCATGTTTTCTGACAAAAAATGTTCAGTGATTCCTGGAAAAAAACACCCACATGTTAAAACCCTCAAACATCTACATGGATTAAAGATCCTTCCTGATCAGTCTCCTAGCTCCTTACCTTTGCTCACAGGGTTGCCTTTCTTTGGAATACTCTCTCCACATTTACCAACACAACAAACTATTCCTCATCCTTCAAGTATTATTATCAAACACTTAAATAACACTATGTGTCAACTACTATCCTAAGTATTTGATGTGAATTGATTCATTTAATCCTGGAAAGCCCATGAGGAAGGTGCTATTACTATCATCTGAGTTTCTGAGTGACAGAAAGATTAAGTTACTTGACTTATCACAAAGATAATAAGTGGCAGAGCTGGAAATCCAACCTAGGTGTTCAGGAACTGGAATCCAGGTTTGTAACCGTAAAGCGTACTGCCTCTGTACGTACACATGTCATTCATTTTCTTTGTTAAGCCTTCTCCAAATTTACCAGAAAAATCTCTCATGTTTTTTTCTTCCATGAATCTCTGTATATTACTCTATTTTATAAGTTATTCCATTTTAAGTCTCTTCTATCCTCCTTTACTAAACTGAAAATTCTTTGAAAGTAGATACCATGAATTTTCACCATTTTTTTCCATTATCAGTGCTTGCTACATGGCTAATATTTAATACATGATTGTTAGTAGTACTATTTTAACATTTGCAGAGATATTAAAATATTTTGCATTTTTCTTTGAAAAAATACAATCACAATTCTTTCTTTATCATCTTTTACTTTTTGGTTTTATAATTTGCAAGGAAACAAATAGTACAATGACAGAGAATAATATATGCAATGGTATTTGTTTTCATCAATTATAACTTGTTCTTAGGATTAAACAAAATATATTTTTTTGTTTGTAAAACAATAGTCTGTTCAAAAGGATGACACATGATATTATCTTGAGAATATTCAAACATCGCCTAAAAAATAAAAATTATGAGCTGCATTATAAAATCATCAGATTCACAATTAGTCATTTTTGGTGTTACATATGGCTTGAAATTAAATGAAAAATTAGTGAAAATCAATATTGTAAATAGTATTTTAGAGTTTTAGACAATTTAAAAATGAAGTGCTTTTTTCAAACAAGCTTATTATGTTCCATTTTATTAACTATGAGTCTAAAAGATAAATACTATCAAATAGTATTGATAGATACTACATAATATTCATACGATGCTATTGAAGTTTCCCTACCTGACCGTCATCTGTTATGTAAAGAATCATTAGGGCCGGCTGAGTGGCTCAGTTGGTTAAGAGCTCGCTCAAGAGTTTGAGCTCTGAGCAACAGTGGTTCGAGTCAGCCCAAGCTGAGCAGCCTGAGCTTGCCAACAGTTGGCGGGATGGTCAGCTAAAAAAAAAAAAAAAAGAATCATTACCAACAGGGTTGGGCTTATTGAAAGAATAACAACGTATCCAACCAGTAGCAGGTCAAGGTCTGACTGGATTCTTTCTGTCAGATGCCCTCTTCTTCTGACATAAGCAATTGTTCACTAATCTTTATGGAATCTTATAAAGGATTCTATGTGTTTTCAAATTTGTAGCGAGGATCCCACTTATTATACTTGCAAATTCTAGGAGGAGTAAAGTGTTTGAAAGGCTTTCCAGGCACTTGTGAGATTTCCTAAATCCACGTATGGATACATCCATTGGAGAAGAGAGGTAATAAAGAGTCCTTGTCATATGTACATATGTATCAACACACAAAAAGTGTAACTAAGCAAAATTAAGGTAGTTTCCACATTTAGGGAATCATTTTTGCCACACTTGGTGAAATTCAGACTAGACTGGTTGACTCTCATGAGATAATAATGTCTCCCCACCATTGTGCAGCCCAGACATCTAGTCCCTTGATCCCATTCTGCAAAAGGGAAAATTCATGTTTTCCTGCACTTGTGCTTATGGATAGTCATGAGGAACATCAAATATATTTTCATTGAGCCAGTAAACTGACACATTAAAATATTTTCCAAACCACTAGAACTAAGTTGACAGTTTAAGCTACTCCCTCACACTTTTCATAATTGATTCCTGCTTCTTCTCATGTAAAGTCTATAAAATAGCACATCATAATCTGTCAGAAGGTTATACAGAAATTAGATTTAGAAACTAATTCAGTAATACAATCATGGTCCCTTCAAGCTAGCCTCTGAAAGACAAAATAAGGTAAGGCAGCATGGTTTGGACTTGTACTTAAACCTAAAGAGCCTGAGATTGTGATGACTGAAAGTCACACCCTGCATTCACACACATTGTTGGGAGAGTTTGAGGTTTCTACAAACTTCACAAAAATGTGAAAAAGACTTATTTGTCAATATAATCTTTTAGCACATATTCATTTTTATTTTATGAACTACTTCATGACACCCTACTAACACTCCCACAAATCCTAAATTATGGAGGCTTTTCATCTGTGTGAGAGTACATTCAATTATTAGGGGATATAATTTTCATTCAATATAAATGGAGTATAAGATCACAAATTAAATTTAAACAATTAGGGCAGGAATTCTTCTAGTGGTGGAGACATAAAAACTGCTAAATGTCACAAGTAGTGAAATTGTCCTCGTTTGTGTAGCAGGTTGTTCAGGAGGTTAGTCTGCTTGTTACCTGATTAGAGCTTTCAAATGTCACCGAATGCCTGTGTCTTCCAATCCTGACTAAGCCTTAAGAACGATGGAAACCAAATTATATGTAATGAAGTTCCGAATCATACCATTATATTAGTCCCAAAGGCCCTTTTGTCTGGTAGCAGCATATCATAGTGATTTTAGTGCATTTCTTAGAGTGAAATGAGAGGCTGCTTTTGTTCCCCTAGTGCAAGTGGTTTGCAGCTTTGAAAGTTCTGCAGCCAAATAAATGTGAATTAATTTAGAGCTTAGCTGATGCTATATTGTTGATACCCAAATGTTTGCCCTGAGGAAAATTTATAGTAATTTGCAAAAAGTAATGTAAAACACAAAACACTTTAATGCATTGGAGATTATACCCAGTTTTTAAAGATTTCAGTAATTCCTCATGCTCCATATGAGCCCAGGACACATTTCTGCCGCTTTGTGCCTCTTCTTAATGTGGGGCAGTAATTTCTAAGAGCTGATTCTATGTGAGGAGTGGGGGATTTGCTACCTTAGCTACTGATTCTTGGAGTGGATACAGAACCATATACCAAAGGTTGGACAATTAAGTTTGTGAACTTGTTGCAACGATGTTGGTAACCTTTTTTGATATCAGAGGGATTATTCATTATGAATTTGTACCAACAGGACAAACAGTTAACCAAGTTTACTATTTGGAAGTGCTGAAAATGTTGCGTGAAAAAGTTAGAGGAAAACAACGTGAACTTTTTGCCAACAATTCATGGCTCTTGCATCACGAAAATGCACCAGCTCACATGGCACTGTCTGTGAGGGAGTTTTTAGCCAGTAAACAAATAACTGTTTCGGAACACCCTCCCTATTCACCTGATCTGGCCCCCAATGACTTCTTTCTATACCCAAAGATAAAGGAAATATTAAAAGGAAGACATTTTGATGAGATTCAGGACATCAAGGGTAATCCGACAACAGCTCTCATGGCCATTCCAGAAAAAGTTCTAAAATTGCTTTGAAGGGTGAACTACGTTCTGGCTTCAGTGCATAGCTTCCCACAGGGAGTATTTCAAAGGTGACTGTGGCGATATTCAGCAATGAGGTATGTATTGGGTCATCGAAAAAGTCATGACGTATTTTGTCTATGTTTTTCAAAGGTCATTTATTTATATAAAGAACAAAGATCAATCAATGATATATTGCCTGTTTGGTTCAATAACCTTTTGCCATCTTTCAGTGAGCTTCATAATTCCTCGTTCATAGAAGGACCTGTCTTTATTTGCAAAAAACTGAACAAGGTGCTGAGTTACAGCTTCATATGAATTGAACATTATACCATGCAAGGAGTTTTGAAGAGAGCAAAACAAGTGGAAGTCTGATGGTGTAGGGTCAGGCGAATATGGTGGGTGTGGCAACATTTCCCATCTAAGCTCCAATAATTTTCTTTTAGCTGAGCCATCCTGCCACCTGCTGGTAGCTCAGCAGCAGCTTGAGCTGGGAATTGAACCGCTGTTGCTCAGAGCTCAAACTCTTGAGTGAGCTCTTAACCAACTGAGCCACTTGGCCAGCCCCCAAGCTCTAGTGATTTTTGACGGGTGATCAAACTTGTGTGTGGTCTCACATTGTTGCGATGGAATACAACTCCTTTACAATTAACAAGCTATGGATGTTTCTGGATGATGGATTCATTTAAACAGTCCAACTGAGGACAGTACACATTCGAATTGATTGTTTGGTTCCTTGGTAGGAGCTCAAAAAACATGACACCTTTAAAATCCCACCACCCTGAGAGCATAACCTTCCTCTGATGAATGTCTGCTTTCGATGTCTTTTGAGGCGAAACATTACATCGGGACCAAGACTGTTTGTGCACCACATTGTTGTAAACAATCCACTTCTCATCACCAGTTATCAGTCGCATCAAAAAAGGATCGTTTTCCTCACATTTAATGAGAATATTGCAGATGTTCATATGCGCCATCAAATGAACTTCTTTGAATTCATGCGGAACCCAAATATTGAGCTTGCTTACATATCCCAGCTTCTTCAGGTGGTTGTGAACACTTGAATGATGGATGTTCAGTGTTCCTGAAATCTCTCATGTCGTGTAACATGGGTTTGACTCAATTAATGCCTTTATTTTGTCATCAACCTCGGTGGGCTTCCCTGACCGAGGAGCGTTGTTGAGATCAAAATCACCAGCACAGAATTTTGTGAACCATCGTTGGCACTGATGTTCTTGTAGAGCATTGTCACCATAAACTTTATGCAACTTTTCACATGCTTGACGTGCGTTCTTCCCTTTATGAAAGTAAAACAGTAAAATATGGCAAAAATACACAGTTTGGTCTTCCATCTTCAACTTGTAAAATCTCCAAAACTCAACCAAATCGCTCAATTTTTTTTTAGAATGAAGCTAGAACTGTCAGCTGTCAAATGACATAGCAATAACCTAGATGCAAATGACTCTAGTACTTCCAAAAATGAACTAGCACCATCTGTTGCAAACATGTGTTATGACTTTTCTGACGACCCGATAGTACTTTTTCTAGGATGAGTTTGTGAACTTAATCGTCAGACCGTGTGTGTGTGTGTGTGTGTGTGTGTGTGTGTTTGTGTGTGTTTGTGTAATAAATTTTGCCTTCTCATTAATTTTATATCGAGAATTTTTTAAAATCAACAGCATCAGCATAAGGTAACACTTTACAGAGAAAAAGCTGTGAAGTCAATTATGGTACAAGCAAATAAAGCTTGTGTAGTGGCTCCCAGCCTGAATCTCAGAGAGACAGAGAAACCAGAAGGGTCAGTCCTTAAGAAATAAGTTTACATGAGCAATGAAGGTCTCTATGTACACCCAACCTGAGATTAAAAGGAGAGGGTCACATAAGTATAACCCAGGAAGGAAGGTTTAGTTGTGAAAGGGAAGAAGAATTTTGAGAACAGTGTGGTGACTTTTCTGTGTTCTTGCACTGATTGATCTCCAGGTTTGAGGAAAAGTGGGGCTGACATTCATTTCTGCAAGAACAGTTTCAAAAAGCTCTGTGAAATGTGTAGTCACCTGTAACAGTGCTTAGCGATCCTTCTAACAGGTTTAACACAAATGGAAGAGAGGATTTTGCTCCTATCTCCCCTTCCCATACATTTCTTTAAGCTTCATGTCCCTCAGCAACTATGGATGTCAGTGCTTTGGTGCTGATGCCCACTGAGAAAGTCACAGAAGCAATACCAGGAAGGGGAGATTTTAAGCTAGGGAAACCTTGCTTATTATCGCTATGTGACTTCACATGCGTAGAGAGCCCATGTAGTTCTCAGTAAATTTAGGTGGCACATTTTTCTACAGGTCCCTATCCTGCTGTTCATCATGTACATACTCATATGCAAAAGGACTTTTTTTAAAAGTCTTATAGGTCTAACTCAGCATAGATTATTGTGTTAGGTCAGGTTCCTTAGAAGTGGCACCTGCAGTGGGGATTCTTACCCAAATGAGTCATTGAGACAGTGCTTTCAGGTGCAAACTGTAAGAGAGTGAAGCAGGTAACGACAGGGAAGGAGAGAGGTAAGGATGTGCCTTCAGCTCAGTAGTTTTCAAAATGTGTGGGGACCACATTAGCAGCATCACTTAAGAACCTGTTTAAATGCAAATTCTCAGGCTCATATCTACTGAATCTGAGGGTGGGGATCCAGTAATCTGTGGTTTAGCAAGCTCTTCAGGTGATTTTGATACACACTAGCGGTTGAGAATCATGGGTCTAACTGAAGTCTAACCTCAGTCTGATCTTGCAGAGAATTCTGGGGCATTAATGGCACAGCAGACCTGTCCATCTTTGGGGCAGTACAGGCAGTGTTTATACTCCCTGTAAGTTAGGTATTGACTGCACACATTTCCTGGGGAGAAAAGCATAGCTTTCCAAGCATTTCTTGGGGAGGTGGCCACCTTGGACCATTCTCAAGAGAAGGATGCAGCTGTGGATTCTTGGCAGCTGGCGTTCCTACTTACTGAAGAGGGATGCACTGGTCTAGTATAGAGCATCTAAAAGAAGTACCAAGGGCATCTGGTACAACTGTGTGTTCTGCCCAATGGGATTCCTGTAGATAGAAGAGGTTTGTCACACTCTGAGTTCCAGAGTTCTAAGGGGACTCCCAGGTATTGACAAATCTTATCCTGGTGTCCTTTCCTTCCTCACTTTATCTTCTTTTTTTCTAACAAGCATTCAGATGTCCAAGTCAAAGTGAATATTTCAAACCTAGAGCACTGTAAATGGACAAAGACAGAAAATGGAATAAAAAACTAACTAGAATATTAGAGACATCTCATTTCTTTAAACACCCTATTCAGTAAATATTTATTAAGTGCCATTCCCCCATTTATGGTCATGGGGGAGAGGACAGGAAAGAGGGAATAAAATGGGACAATAGTAGTTCCCTGCAATCTGGAAGAAGCATTCTGAGGAATTCACTGATGGAAGAAGAAATTCCAAGAATTGGTTGCATGGCTGAAGAGAGAAGACTGGTGGCCTGAAGAGGATATGGAGCAAGCACAGGTCCCAAAATGGGAGGTATGGTGAAGGGAGGAAGCCAGGCAATGAAAGACACCTATGGGGCCGCCCGAGTGGCTCAGTTGGTTAAGAGTTAGCTTAAGAGCACGAGCTCTGGGCAACAGAGCCACTGGTTCAATTCTCACGTGGGCCAGTGATGCTGTGCCCGAGCTGAGCTGCCACTGAGCTGCCAACAGGTGGCAGGATGGCTCAGCTGGTTAGAGCATGTGCTTCTAACAAGACTGCCTGTTTGATGGTGGGCTACACCCACCTGCAACTAAGACTGAACTTGGCACCTTGAGCTGAGCTGCCATCTGGATGGCTCAGCAGATAGAGCGTGCACTCTTAACAACAAGGCTGCTGGTTCAATTCCCGCATGGGATGGTGGCTACGTCCACCCTCAACTAAGATTGTAACACAGCCCCTTGAGCTTAGAGGTTACAAGCTGCGATGGGCAGCCAGATGGTGACTGGTGCCCTCCACAACCAAGATTGAAGAACAACAACTTAGCTGGTCCCCTTCCTCCAATCCCCCAATTAAAAAAAAATAATAATTAAAAAAAAAAGAAAAGACACCTATGCCCTGACACTATGTCCTTTTGCTGGGGCATTCTCCTGCTGGCTTCTTCCTCTGTTTATATACTCACTCTTGAGACCTGTGGCATGACAGCTCCAAAAGGGAGTTTAACATGTAGATATCAGTTATCCTTGATCTGGCCTTGCAGCTACTAAATCAGTACAACCTTCAAGGTCCGTGTCTTAATGGAAACCTCTTTTGAGAAAAGCATATATCTTCTCAGAACCATATATTTTGCTCCTTGGTTACGTTTAACTCTCCACTTTGATGTTTATTAACTTTGATTGTCCACCGAATCTGTAGGTTCTTCAAAAGTCAGGGAACTTCTTACATGTATATTGTATTTATGTTCCATTAAGAATCTATCAGTGTTGGAAAAAAAAAGTATATACTCTAAAAGGAATTTGCTAAATTGATTTCTTTGATTCTTAGTTTTCCACTTCTCTGCTTAAAAAAAATAACCACACTGAAATAACATATAAATATAAATCAACTCTAACCAGCGCAAGTAGTAAAAATCTGAATGATACTACTTGCTATTCTCCAAGCACACACAAAAGCAATGTTTTAACACTTATGTGAGTCTTTGGGCCTTTTATCTCTGACACCATCCTTATATTTCAACCCAATGCAATTACCTTTCTTTCTCAGTTTCCCACTGCTGCTGTATTGTACAAAGCTTAGGAAATTCACGGGCCATACATAAATTGTTAGCCTAGAAGTTTGCATCCAGCTTTGCTTTGGTGCAGGTATACATAAACGGAACTGTTCAAAGAATGAAAGTATGTATCTAACACTAAACTGTGCTGAAATTTTGCTCAGAAGTGCTGGCAACAGTCTCACAAGCCAAATGAAGCTTTGAGTCATCTCAGGCCTCATCAGGCAGACCTGATAAATGGTTTTTCATGTTCAAGAGGAAGATGCTAGAGGGGAGTGCTGGTTTCAGACAATTGAAATGCAATGACTGTCACAAATCATCAAAAGCCAGTGGTGTTACTTTGTTAGCCCTGAGATTAAAGAGGCCAAGGCTTGATATGTTGCTCTGAGACACAGCTATTTATACAAAAAACAATTCTTTTTATCTTGTAGCCCTTCCATCTCTTTAAGGAAAAAAAAAATTTTTTTTTTTTTGTATAAATACAAACTCAATTCTGTGGTGTTTTCACACAGTTGATTCCTTGCTGTATTGCAAAGAGCAAACAAAACTATTCTGACATAGCATAAAAGAGATATTTTCTCTTTAGTGAAAATGACATCAATTCAAAAGCAGACAAAGGAATCATCCAGCTACCAAACAAAGTGGGATGTGCAAGGAAGGAACACTTTACAAAGTATATTTTATTGCTATGTCCCAGTTATTACTTCCTTTGTAGATTGGAGTCAGCTTGAAGGCAAGAACTATCTCCAGGATTTTTGTAAGTGCTCACACAATGCCATATATTAATAATTGCAGTGTTAAATTAATACCTTAATTCTTTGATTTACTAATTGACCCTGCTGGTTTGAACTTGATTGCTAATTCCTTGGTTTATTTTGTCCCCCTTAGTTGGTAAATGCTTTAGTGACTTTAATTGTCGTATTTATTATATTTTCCATCATGCCTACAATTGCTTTCAATGATATTTCTAGCATTCAGCTTGTGTCCAGCTCCCTTATAATGAATTTTATGTTAGAACATTTTTATTTTTTTAAATTTTAAAAATATTTTTTATTAAATTAATTGGTTAGTAAAATTATATAGGTTTCAAGTGTACATTTCTATAATACATCATCTATGCATCACATTGTGTGTTCACCACCCAGAGTCAGTTCTTCTCCCATCACCATACATTGACCCCCTTTACTTAACTCTCCTACCATCTCCGCCCCCCTTACCCTCTGGTAACCACTACACTGTAGAACTTGTAACATTTTTACTTTCAGGGACATTGCAGACCACCAAATCACTTCAAATACTATGACGGTGAGCCTTATTCGTTTACATAAAATTTTTAGAAGCCCCCTTTATAACTATATGAAAATTATTATTATTATTTTTACATTGGAGGAAATAGGCTGAATTTCTTCACAAGACTGTTTTAGTTTGTATTCCTTTGACATTTCAGCATGTAAATACTAGGATCTCATAATCATAGCCATCCAAACCAATGCAAGCTTTTGTTTTCTTAGTAAATGTTGGAAAAGGCAGATAGGCTATTTGAATTTGGATTTGAAACAAAGACAGAAAACTTCAGTAAAAATAAGGTGGTTTAAGGGCTCAGACTCTTTGCTATCTATTTCATTATCCTGTAAGAGCGGTTCTCTTGGGAAAAAGCAATGGCAATAGAAGGGAAGAAAGAAAGGAAAGCATATTTCAACCCCTACCTGTCAGAGGCCGGACAACTATGTTCACTAACTTAATTGTCTGGCCTTTTTTTATTCTCTCCTGCAGCTTCTCTGAGTCCTGGATCAGACTTGAATAAAGTCCTATAGCAAAAAGCTCCAGCTGCTTTTGCAGGTCACCTGTGTTATTGAGAGGGAGCTGTGAGAGACAGGCATGGATTTCAGTGTGTCTTCATGGGCTCTACTCTGTCCTTACTCTCCTTCCTGCTTTCTGTCCAGGCTTGCTTCCTGAGAGATGGCCCTGTCGATCTTTAGTGATTTCAGGCCCAAAACCAGACATTCAGGAAATAGCATTCTGTAGACTTTTTCACCAATTCCAACAACTGTGTAAAGTCCAATCTCTATAATAAATTGCTTATTCTGTACCATTCCTAATGGCTGTGCTTCCTCGATCAAATCTTAACTGGTACAGAAATTGGTAAGCAAAGTAATTTTAAGGAAAATAAAATTTATGGGTGGGTTATGTGAATGAATTCTGGGTTATCTGGAACTGGTTTTGGGATCTGATTAGATTTAAAGGCATTAGTGACCCTGTTGCAACTGATAAAGAGGACACAGAGTTTATGGCACCCAGTGACAACAAACTACTTAAATGGTAACCTGTAGATACCTCTAATTAAGTGCCTATAGAAGGAAAGCTTTGATGTGACAAAGTATTTGTGTTCACAGACCATTTTAGTTAAGAAAGAAAAGAAAAGAAAGAAAAAAAAATGATGGTATTGGCTGGTTACTTCTAAATGTGCTGGAGAACTTGGGGTAAGAAAATGGTCAGCTCAAGGCTTTTAATTCCCAGCATGAAGAACAGATAAAGGAACAGAAATATGCTATGACTGCTTTAAAAAACAAAACAAACAAACAAACAAAAAAACAACTTTTATCACTGGTTGCTTCAGGACCAATATTCGAAATGATATAAAAACCAAATTCAAAGTCTGTGGGTAAATGAATTTGATTCAAGCAAATGGAATTTCCAGTTTCCCAGTTTCTCTTATGTGAGGATTAGGCCTTAATCGAGAAGGAGTTTCTCCTTGAAAGTGGTTGGAGTTATATGGGCACATTTGAAGCTATAGATCTTGTACCTTTTGCCAGCAGTAGGAACCCTTACTCCCCTATCTGAAGAGGAAATTTCCCTTTTCCTAAAGAATCTTTAATGGTTTCGCAGAGGACTCTTTATACTCCTTAAGACCTACCCTCACCACCTCTCATTGTTTCTGGAACTGCAACCAGACTCCAGACATGTAAGACCCCCATAGTTGAATCCCAGGGCCAATTCTTTAGGTACTGAACAAAGTTATGCTATCCTCTCTAGATAACTATTATCCTTTTTTTTTTTTTAAGATTTTATTGGGAAATTGGGGGAGAGGAACAGACAACTTGCTGTCCTTTTGTTCTTCAGTCTAGTTGTGGAGGACGTTGCTTCACTTGCCCATGTTGGTATTATCATTGCGCTCTTCCTGGGCGAGGCAATCGCTCACCGGCCATTGGACGGCTGCTCACGGCAGCTCACAGCAGTTCATGAAAGCTCAGGCCCGCTAACAGCCAGCCCTACTGCAGCCTACGCCATTGCTGGCAACTCACAGCAGCCCAGCTCCAGGTCGAGCTGTTGTTCACCATCTTAGCTGTAAAAGGCACAGCATCACTGGACCTCATGTGGGATCCGAACTGGGGCACTGCTGCTCAGAGCTGGTGTCCCAAGCAACTCTTAACCAACGCGCCACTCGGCTGGACCACGATTATCCTTTTGAGAAACACTTTCTGGCTTTCTACTGGGCCCTTGTAGACATTGAATGTTTTCCTATGGGCCATTATGTAATGATGTGACCTCAGTTGTTCAAAATGGAGTTGAAGTTTGCAGATGTATCGAATCTTAAAGCTGGGTATGCACATAAGCACTCCATCATCACGCAGGTATGATATGAGCTCAAGCAGGTCAAAAGTCATAAGTAAGTTGAATGAGCAAATGTTGAAGATAGCCATGACCCATACCGCTGCTATACTGCTTTCTTGCTCTCAACTTGCACATAGAGCCTCACAGGAAGCTCCCTGTGACTAGTTACTGAGGAAGAAAAGAATGGAGATTGGTTCTGCATGATATGCTGGCATCATGGCCAGCAGTCCCATTATAATCCCACTCATGGGTGATCCTGAAGAAGGGTGCAGTAAAGGGAAGTCCCCTCAGTGAGCTGAATGCCATGCAGCACACTTGATGGCTCATTGTTTCCAGAAAGAGAAATGGCCAGAGATGTAGATGTGCACTGATTCATAGGCAAAAACTCATAGTTTTGATGGACAATCAAGGACTTGGAGAGGACAATAACTGGAAATTTAGTGATAAGTTACAGGACAGAAGTATGTAGAAAGATCTCGCTAAATAGACAAAAAGAGTGGAGTAATGTGTATCCTATAATCCTCATCAAAAAGCAACCTAGCAGAGGAGAACTTTAATCTGATATACAAGATGATCAACAGGATAGGCATCAGTCAGCCTCTTTACTCAGCCATCTCCTCCTTGTTCAAAGGGCTCCTGAACAAAGTGATCATTGTGGCAAGGATGGAGCTTATGCATGGACTAAGCAACATGGCTTCCATTTTCAAGGCCAATCTGGCTACAGCCACTGCTGAGGACTGAATCTGCCAGCTGCAGATCCTAACATTGAGTCCCTAATACGGCATCATTTCTTGGGGTTATTGCCCAGCCACTAGGTGACAAATTGATTATATTGAACCACCTTTATCATGGAAAGACCAATAATTTTTTACTCACAGGAATAAACACATACTCTGGATATGAATATGCCTTGCCTGCCTCCAAAGTGCTATGAAAATCAATATCAGTGTACTTGCAGAATGCCTGATTCACCATTAGGATGTTCCACAAAGCATTGCTCCTGACAAAAGAGTCAACTATAGAGCAAATAAAATGGGACCACAGGCTCAAGCTTTTTTTATTCACCAATCTTAACATGTTCCTCATTATCCCGAAGCAGATAACTTAAGACTCATTTAAAGCATTAGCCAAGTGACACCTTGAGGAGATGGGTAACGTCCAGCAGAATGTGGTATATGCTCAAATCGGTGATGATTGTATAATTCTATTTCTTTCATGGCCAGGAATTATAGGATATATACAGCAGTGGTTCCATTTCTGTTACCTTGAGTGAGTTACTAATACAATTTTTGCTTCCTTTTCCTGAAATGTTAAGTTCTCATGCTTCCTCCAGGAAGACATTTGGTCTCCTCAGGTCAATAAACAAAAGGCAAAGGGAAGGGTTACTATCCCGGCTGATTCATCTATACTTTCAAGGGGAAATTGAGTTGCTATTTAGAATGGAGGAAAGGAGGAGTATGTTTGGAATACAGGAGATTTTCTGTGGTTAATGTTAAGGGGAAATCGTTAACAACCTAATACAGGTAGGATTGCTATTGACCTAGATCCTGAAGGCCCTTCTGTAGACACTTGATCCCCCTCTGAAGTGAAAGTTGGGTCCTTCCATCAGACAGGAAATCATGGCCATCAAAGAGTCTTGCTGAGAGCAAAGAGTATATGGCATGAGGAGTGAAAGGAATCGTAGGTACCAGCCAATCATGTGGCCAGTTGCAGTAATGAGGACTGTAATTAATACTTTTCCTTATTTTGATATAAATATATGTAGGTGAATGCTAGCCAAATCCTTTTTTTTGCTATCTCCCTACTATCCAACATAATATGTAAATCAATAATGGTTAATTTTCTCAGTATTTATGTTATAGGCTATCAAAAAGGATGTGTGTGACTTAGCTAGATATGGAATGAACAACTCCCAAAAGTTTTTAAAATGTCATAACGGATTTCATTTTTTATTTTGAAGAATCATATTTTTAGTTGTATATCTTTATTTGACAGTTAAAAATAGGTAAAATATGTTTGCATGGTTGTCAATTTGACAAAGATGGACTCTAGTTGTTTTTAACTGGGTCAGTCTGGCTAAGCCATACCTTTTCCCCAATTCCCGCCTCGTTATGGTCTCCAATTAGGGTTGGCCAAAAGAAAAAGTTGCACAAGTTTGAAAGGTAGACGTGGAGCACCCATCATTATATAGTGAAAGTTGTTGTGGGACACTGGACAGCACTGCAGCTTGCGCGAATTGTTACTGACTTATTGATCTCCCCTTCTGGTGTGGGGCAGCTGCCCACCTTTGCTTTCACCAGATCTCCTCAGCACCTCTTAATGCTGGGTCAGATAACGCTGGGTGCAGCTCCACAGTGAGATCTCCAGCATTTTCTGCAGGTCACCCATGTCACTGAGATTGGAGTTAGTTTCAGCTTGTTCTTGGGGAAACAATCTTATTATTACTTTCTGCTGCCTTGTGCTCATCCATTTATTTTCCTGATTGATGGACCTCATAACCTACCAGCACTTCAAGTACATCACCATATGTAGAGGCAAGCATTTTTAATGAACGGTGTTAGGTCTACTTCCTATAATGTGTCCCTGATTTCATATCACGTCTTGGTAGTTCTGATTCTTTGGTAGACTCTTAACTGAAAGAGTCTGCAAAAAACATTTTTTTTTTTAGCTGAGCCATCCCGCCACCTGTTGGCAGCTCACGGCTGCTCAGCTCGGGCTGACTCGAACCGCTGTTGCTCAGAGCTCAAACTCTTGAGCGAGCTCTTAACCAACTGAGCCACTCAGCCGGCCCTAAAAAACATTTTTAAATAAAGAATAAGAAAGACATTTCCCAATAGTTATTGGTAATCTACTCCATGTAGTCTTAACGTGCTAGGAGTTAACCAACTGCTGAACTTTCTCAATTTCTGATATTTAGAAGTACACATTTAAAGTGCCATAGCAGCCATTGCAGTGAATGTCTCTAGGCTATAGAAGAGCTATGGGGTCAGGCTTTTAATAGTTTCACTGATACAGCAATTGCTGACTTGGTAAGTCCAGGCATCCAGGATGCATGTGGCAAAGAGCGTATGCCTTCACATCTGCTGTTTCCTGCTGTCTGGTTGGTCTAAAACATCCTACTTTAGAAAAGTATACTGAGGAAGTGACCATGTTGCCTTGTTTGATGACTGTACCCCCAAGTTGGTTTCTATTTTAGGAGCCTAAGAATTGAGAATGTATTTTGAACAGTTCATGGATTGGTTTAGAGAATTATTTCTACAGGAAAAGCAGTGAGGGCTCTTCTAGTGAATGAAATGAAAATCCCAAGGTGGGGAGAACTGATGTTTAGACAGGAAAACTCTGATCTAGATCAGAATTACAAAGAAGGTCTAATATTCCCCATGACACAAATATTGGTGCATAATGTTTGGTGTCTCTATGACTCCATATTTTGTGGTGGTGGTAGGGAAGAATAATATCATGAATATCTTCAGTGTTTTGCTAAAATACCCTTAAAGTTACTTTACAGCACTTCAAATTGGTTTGACTTTTTTTTTTTCATGCTGTTCTTTTTTTTTTTTTTTAAGGATTTTCATTGGTGAATTGGGGGATAGGAACAGCCCTGGGGAATTGGGGAAGAGGAACAGACAAGTTGCTGTCATCTTGTTCTTCAGTCTACTTGTGGAGGACGTTGCTTCACTGGCCCAAGTTGGCACCATCATTGCGCTCTTCCTGGGAGAGGCAGATCAGTCGCCGGCTTCTGGACAGCCACTCACGCTGGCTGCTGGCTACACACGGTAGCCCATGGCAACCCACTGCAGCAGGGGCTGCAGCCTACCTGTCACCTGCGACTCATGGCAGCCCTGCTCCAGGTTGAGCTGTTGTTCAGCATCTTAGCTATAGAGGGCAGTGTCACTGGCCCTCATATGTGGGATCTGAACCGGGGCCCTCTGGCGTCCGAAGCCAGCTCTTAACCAATGCGCCACTCGGCCGGCCCCTAAATTGGTTTGAATTTTATTATCTTAGGAATCCTGTCCATATCTTTGACTACATGATTAAATTTTCATCATGGAGCACATACTTGGAGGAACTATGTATTTAGTTCTGTATATATATATATATATATATATATATATATATATATATATATGATTTTACCAAAGAAATACCTTATTAAATTAGAGAGCTAGAAGGAGAGGGAGTGGAAGAGGGAGAGGAAAAACCTATACTGTTTTGTTATACACAGAATTTATCAAAGAAATACTGGTCTTAATGTTCTCCATTTTGTACTTGTATTTCATCTCTTGTCTTTGAAAGTTGCATATTGACAGTAAATAATTATCTGCTCTTCTCCAGAAACTTTTTTTTTTACATTCAGGATAGTATTTAAAATGCAGATAATCAAAGTTAACAAGGCCTTAATGAACAGAATACAATATGGGGACTACTTTTCTACATTATTACACAAATAAGAAAACATGTATTACATATGGAAACTAATAGAAACTTATTAGCAATCCTGAGTCTTGAGTTTCTCTGGACCAGTTATTCTCTCAAAAGGTCTTGGAGGCTATATGATTCATTGTCCATTATGATAAAGAAACTATTTTCTAGTTCTTCCCTGGAAAATAATTCCAAGAGCCAGTGTAGGTCACAGAGCTTTGTGCTACTTTCCTTACACCTTATTTCCAGTGTTAGGAATAAGAAATATTTGATATAAGTAGAATTTTACCAAGCTCACGATGACAAACTTATTTAAAAAGAAAGTGAATTGAGTTTGCTATATATAAAAAAGTAACATGTAATAAATGATGCTTTAAGTGTTAAACCTACTAAAAAATTATTATTTTCTCTCCCTCCTAATAAATGCGATTATCTGTTTGGTGCATTAACAAAAATAAACTCATTTCATAGAAATTTGGTACATTCACATAAATAAGCTCACTTAATAGGGTGATGTTCATAGATTTCAAAAGTATATTACAATAATTATGAGATATTGATGCAGCTACAATTCTAGCACAACTTTAACAGTTTTGTTCCATTGAATGCACTTCTCCTCCCCTACACACACCCCCACACTAAAGCCCTATGGAATGACAGTCATTTGTAACTAAGGTAACTCAGTTCTCATAATGGAAAATTCTAAGCAAATAGAGGTTACAATGTGGAATGGAGAAACATATATATAATATTGCACTTAATTTCTTGTGACGCTTTGCTTTTTTTTCTTTTAGCTTACAAAAGAAAGCGAAGGGATCCAGAACGCCAAGTATTTCAAGATGAATTCTGAAATATATATTAAGGCACTTTTTATGACACACACAAGAGAAATCAGAATGTGTGGTCTCATCTGAGTTCAGTTTTAAGTTTATCTATCACCTTACTATGTTCCCTTAGGAAACTTGATTAAGTTTATGGGTTTTCACCACCTGTAATATGGGAATACAATGTATGATACTTAAAGCTCAATGACTCTGTGAAGTAAAACCAGGTTATATTTGTGGCATATCATCAAATCTTACGGGAAGAAAACATTGAAGTGCGAGGTTTTATTATATCTTTTCTTTCAAGATGGAGAAGTACTGAAATTTCTCTGGGCTAAGACAATTAAAATGGATCTATAAAATCCATATTACCAAGACATATTTTTAGACATTTCATCTTCATGCCCCTACAAGGATTGGTAGTCTGAAGGTTGTATCCAATGACAAATAATTTTTTCTAGGACAACACACACAAATTGATTACCTTAAATAACGTTTAAAATCATGACTTACCCCTGGAGTCACTTCAATAAAATTGTTTGCACTTCAGTCAGGAATATGAAAGAAAATCCCCATTCTTTCCATTGATGGGGGCATAGTTCTTAGAACCTAGAGAGGCAAGAGAAAAACATGGTCATCTCATCTCTAAGAATAAATGGGAAAAATATAGATGTAATAAATTAGAACTTTTCCTATATTTTTAAAATGTATTTTAAAGTGGTATTATTAAAGGAATTCTTACTTTGTTTTCACATTAAATGCTTTACAAAATGATGTGTGGGAGAACTCAGCAGAAGAAAATTGTTTGTAGATTCCATGAACAGGCTTACTGCATTTTTGAAGTGTGGCAGATAATTGGAAACTAAAAAAAACCCAAAAAACCAAAACAAAACAAAAAAAAACCCAAAAACGATTAAAACAAGAAATACCCTTCTCCATTTCCATTTCTGATTACCAAGTTGCCTTTAGAGTCACAACACTTGCACAAACAGAGCAACATGACTAACATTCAGCTTGAAACAATAGCACCTGAAGTCCCCAGGCATTTAACTGTGTGTCCTCTTTTCACCTAAACTATTTTGAAAGTTTGACAAGCAATGAGCATCTGATTTGGGCTGTCTTCTATCAGGGAGGTATTGTTATAAAATTTAACCAAGCAATATTTACATCATAATCCCTTTTGATTACAAGCTCAAAATTCAATGCTTCAACCTGCAATCTCATATTCACACTATGACCATATCAAATCCGTCATTAGTGAGCATTCTGTTGTTGCTACATAATTTAATTCAGGGTATTTTCCTATCTATGAAGAAGTATACGCTATCTGATGCCTCAGAAGTAGATTCGTCAGAGTAATGGTTTGACCACGGTGACTGCCTCCATGGGTATCTGGATTAAAGAGTACTGAGAGTCGAGACAGAGGAAGAACTGAGGGTTGTTAGTTGGGAGGGGGTGGGGATGAAGGAGAGGGGAAGGGATGAAACAATACAAATTGGTAATTGCAATATGGCCTCAGGGATAGAAAAAGACAGTCCGAGGAATACAATCAATAATGTTGTAAATATTTCTTAGGGGGCCAGATGGACCCATGTCCTGTTGGGGAGTCTACTTCATAGTCGATGTAGATGCCTGACCACCGCATTGTATTTCTGAAGCTGATGTTGAATAATAATATAGTATGTCAACTATAATTATATATACACAAAGTCTCGGGACATGGAGTAGAGAGCGGGAACGGATTCAATGGAATTGTACTAGATAAGCATGATATCGGGGGTGGGAGGGCAATAGATGGGGGAGGGGGGTTGTTCTTTGTGAGGGTGAAAAAGGTAACCATTGCATTGTTCTGTACACCTGAAACTAACAATAAAAAAATAAAAATAAAAATAAAAGAGTACTGAGAGTCAACAAATGTTGATTGAACATTTCTTGTATGCAGAATACATCTCTAGTCAATACAAATAATAATAAAATAGACACTATCTTTTCTTTTAAGGAAAACTATTCTTTATGTTAATGAAAAGACTTACATAATTCTTTTCTTATTATCTAATTTAGTACTCACAGTAACTCACTGGAGTGTGTACTATTCTTATGACTGATGTTTGGATGAACAAACTAATGTTTAGGAAGTTATACAAACATGGCAGGTTGACAGATTTTAAAGTGGCAGTGCTGAGACTTTAAGCCAGTTTTGTTTGACGTGAGGGTCTGCACCTCAGCTACATCAATAACAGTACTGTGCATCTCCACACAAGGTTACAGGTAAGCCCCAATTTACAAATAAATACATTTTCCAAAAGCTTCCCTTAGCCTATTAGTTAAGTCTCAAACTGCTTGAAGGATTTTATCAGCTATGTGGCCAAAATGTATTGATTGGATTAACTAGTGTCACTAAATATCATTTTCAACATTTATGTGTCAGATAAAATCTGGCACATATTTGGGCTCCTCACCCCACTTCCTCCCCTCCAACTCACCCTTCCGTTCACTGCTTAATGAGAGCTGTAAGGCAACATACTCCCAGCAAAAGCCAAAACCTGGGCAAGCGACAGCCAGCACTTCAGAAACAGGGTTCCTTGGGAAAATCACTCATTTCTTTGGAGAAATCAACTCTTGATATGAAATAAATAAATTCTTGATCTCCTGGTATTTCTATTAATGAGCATAAAGAAGGGGAGCTTATATTTCGTTCACAAAGGAGGAACACATTAATTACCAGCAAGTTCCATTTTTATTAATTATGTTGCTTTGAAGTACATTTCTTTATGATTTCCTCAACATAATGCCGCCCCACAGGAATAGGAAAGACTTTTCTGGAACTTGAAGGGAAAGTGGAACAGTGAGAGGTCTGTTTCTCTATTATTTATTCCTAAAATGAACTAGATATTGGAGAATGGGTTAACTTTGAGAATTGGGCTTTAGGCCTTCCGTGGTAACTTCTATCTATCTATCTATCTATCTATCTATCTATCTATCTATCTATCTATCTATTTATCTATCTTTCTATCATCTATCATCTATTTAAAGGATATATTTTTTAAGTAGTTTTAGGTTTACAACAACATTTAGAGGGAGGCAGAGAGATTTCCCGAATACCCTCTCCTGCTTCCCACAGGCATAACCTTCCCTAATAACGTTATTCACCAGGATGAACGTACATAATTACCCATAGTTTACTTTAGGGCTCACCCTTGGTGTTGTGCATTCTATGGCTTTGGACAAGTGTAGTATGACATATTTCCATAATTGTAATATACAGAGTATTTCTAATTGCGGGAGACCAGCTCCCACAGGTCCAGGGGTTCCCTCAGGCGGAGGCGGAGTCCACGAGGAAAAAACGCATGGAGACACAGGAGCGCTTTTTCAAGAAGTGTTTCACTTTATTTTACAGCATGCCCCTTTTTATACCAGGCAGTTTAACCATTGTTCCATTAGTATCAGGGATTTACTTCCTCATAATTCTTATGCTCCAGGGTACAGCTATACCTTTTCTATGCTAAAGACTAACTTATCCCAACTACGCCCAAATCCCTCCACCTTCAATGACTGTGACCAAGGCCTGAGCCTTTACATAATCGCCTAAAGGATGGTTACCATGACCACCTAACATTTATTCTAAAAACTATTGTCTAAACAGGATCTTAAGATTTACACGGTGTGTACTTTGACCTTTACTAAGAGACCAGTAGTGTGACTAAAATCACCTTTAGTGTATAAAATATAATTATTATGATATATCTATTAGAAGAGGTGTAAGATCTTCGTCCTACTGAGGGGCATCCAAAGGGGAATTTAAATTCTTTAAGATATAAAGCAGTATCTGTTTCTCAGTCAGAGCTTCAGAATTTGTCACAATTGCAGTGTTTGGCCATGTCAGATACTGAGGCGCAGAAGGCTCCCGGCATCCAATGACTCAAATATTCTCTGTGCACCACCTATGTATCTCTCACACTTCCCTCTTCCCCCTGGCAACCACTGATATTTTTATTGTCTCTATAGTTTTGACTTTTCCAAAATGTCATATAGTTGGAATCATAGAGTATATGTCTTTTTGATATTGACTTCTTTCACTTAGTAATATGTATTTATATCTTTTCATGGCTTGATAGCTCATTTCTTTTTTTTTTTTTCTGGTAATTATGTGCTATGAAAACTTAAATGCACTTGGCAAAACTATACAAATTGTGATGAGAAAAACAATAATACATTTAAAAAATTAAAATAACACAACAATACTCAAACAACTGACTCTTTTTCAGTTTCCAGCCAGTTTTCAACTGAAGAATCTAGTGTTCCTGAGAAACACTATTGACTGACTTACCAAATAGTGAAGGCCTATCAAGTTTGATTTTCTTAAATACAGTTACCAAACTTCATTTGAGCCACAAATTTTAGGAGCATTTTTGCCCAGCAATGGTTTCAAACCAACAGACACCAAGCTGTATAATCAAGAACTTAATAATGCAATTATCACCCACAGAAATGCCAACATTAAAATCCGATAGTCCTAATACTTGGAGGGAAAATTCTTGAGTGAGAAGAAGCTGTACATATTTGCACAAAGAGAAATAATTAACATTTCTGTGAATATAGAACAAGTCACTCAATATTTATATATTTATGCTTGCCACTGGCACGTACACTGCAGTCTAATATTCTCAATAACCCCCAAGTCAATTCCTTTTTCCTCTCTATGGAAGGATAGCTCATTTCTTTTAACTGTTGAATAATATTCCATTGTCTGGATGGACTACAGTTTATTTATCCATTCATGTACTGAAGGACACCTCAGTTGCTTCCAAGTTTTGGCAACTATTTCTAACAGTGTTATAAATATCCTTGTGCAAGTTTTTGTGTGGTCCTAAGTTTGTGACTCCTTTGTGTAAATACCAGGGAGCATGACTGCTAGATCATATGGTATACTGAGTTTTGTAAGAAGCCACCAAACTGTCTTCCAAAGTGGCTGCACCATTCCCACCAGCAATACAAGAATACCTGTTGCTCCATGTCCTCACAGCATTTGGAGATGTCAGTGTCCCGGATTGTGGACATTCTAATAGGAATATAGTGGTCCTTCATTGTTGTTTACATTTACATTCCCCTGAGGACATATGATGTGGAGCAGCTTCTCATATGCTGATAGTCATCTGTGTAATCTTCTTTGATGAGGTGTCTGCTTAAGTTTGGGGTCCTTTTTTTTTTTTGAATCAGGTTGTTTGTTTTCTTATTGTTTAGTTTTAAGAGTACTTTGTATATTTTGGATAATAGTCCTTTATCAGATGTGCCTTTTGTAATTATTTTCTTCCAGTCTGTGGCTTCTCTTCAAATTCCCTTAATATTGTCTTTTGCAGAGAATAAGTTTTTAATTTTAACGAAAACCAGTTTATCAATGATTTCTTTCATGGATCCTGTTTTTGATTTTATAACTAAAAAGGCATCATCATACCCAAAGTCATCTAGGTTTTCTTCTATGCTACCTTCCAGGAATTCTATAGTTTCACATTTTATATTTAGATCTATGATCCATTTTGAGTTAACGTTTGTGAAGGCTGTTAAGGTCTGTATCTAGATTTTTATTTTTTCATATCAATGTCCAGTTTTTCCAGCACCATTTGTTGAAGAAGTGGTACTTTCTTCAGTGCAGACTCCATGCACTAGGTGGTGACATCTCTGATGACAGCGATTCATGCAAATGTTTAGGTCATTCTTAGCATTTAGGTAAGACAAAAAGAGACTACATTTCCATAGACTGAAAAATCTAGCTTTAATAACATATGTGCAATGAAGAAACTATTCCGTTTTAACTTTTATGAGACAAGCTTCTAGCATAAGGCAGACTAGCCCACAAGTAATGTAACACTGTAACTTTCCAAAGGAGAAAGAAAAAATAAAACTTGTATGGCTTATATCACTATGATAACAAAACTAGCAGCACATCTTTTTATTCACTCCTCTTTTTTTTTTTTGAAAATGACAAAATGTAAAGTTATCACAGAGAAGTATTTCTAATTCCTTAAGGTACATTATAAATAGAACAGCCATGGAATGTGTCTTAGAGACTTATGAGTTTTGGTTTTCTCTATCATGGTGAGTTGCATGAGTCATAGAGGTCACATAATGGAGATAAACTCAATTAATCCCCTGTTACAAAACTAAGATTGCTTCTTCAGTGTCAAAAAGGGGAGCCCTGCAACTATCAATTCACTAAGCAGCCAAGTGAGGAGGCATCCTGTCACTTCCTTAATATTCATCTTTTGGGTCTAGTTTATTTTTTCTTCTAATTTATAATAGTTATGAGCACAAAGTTTCTAGATTCTTCTTTGAAGTCCATTTCTGTAAGAAACAAATAAGTAGAGTAGTTTGTCATGTCATGTACTGGGTATTTATAAGCTTGTCATACAAACAAAAAAGAAGAGTTTCTACTTACAGTCCTTCCATCCTGAAGTAGCAATTTCTTTCATTCAGTTTCAAAATTTAATAAGCTGTTCTTTAATTTTATGGAGGCAATTGCATCATATATCCTTTACTTTTTCCTCAACACTTTCTCCCTTTGAAAGATGTTTACTTTCAATAACTCATAGTTTACCATGAATTTCTACATCAGGCAATTTCTTTGATTTACTGTTCTTAAAGTTTTGTTTAATGTCCTCCTAAGGATAGCTGTATGCTTAAAGTTTCATATGCTTTACCATAAAACAAAGAAAGCTATGGAAGAATTCAGGTGATAAAATGATAGTATAGTAATAACTTTTTATTATCTCATCTATTTGGCAAATTTAGTTTTTTTTTTTAATTAAAGTTTATTCGGGTGACAATTGTTAGTAAAGTTACATAGATTTCAGGTGTACAATTCTGTAATACATCATCTATATATCATATTGTGTGTTCACTACCCAGAGTCAGCTCTCTTTCCATCCATATATTTGATCCCCTTTATCCTCATTCTTACTTCAGCCCTGGTTCCCCTTCCTAAAAGTGAAAAACTTCAGTTGAAAAGAAAGGAAGGAATGAGAAGGAGTAACAAAGCAACCACAAACAAGATGATAATCTAAAGAGTGCTATAGTTTGACTTGGTATTAGAGAAAAAAATAAAACTGTTTTTAGTCCACAAATAAAAAGTCAAGCATTTGTAAACCTAGCTGACCCACACCTTGCTCAAAAAAAGAAGTTCAATGTTATGTAAACTTGATCTTATTCCTCAGATAGCTTTAGCTCCAAGATAGCATGCCTCCAGGTTCCAACCTAATCTTTACCAAGTATAACTAATGGTAATGAAATAATATTTTCCCATTTTAGAATATCCCAAATTACCTCACCTTTAGACAAAAGAAGACATTTTGTGTATGCACAGTACTTTGAAAAATGTAGTGCTGTAATAAATATTCATTGAATTGGTGAATAAGAGACCCATGCAATTTTCTATACTATCTCTGTCCAATTAAAATATAATGTGAGTCACATGTATATTTTTAAAGTTTCTAGTAGCCACATTAAAAATAAAAAGAAGCAAGTGAACTTAATTTCAGTAAGACATTTTCTTTAATCCAATATATCTAAAATATTATCACTTGAATAATCAATATAGAAAATTTAATGAAATGCTTTACTTTTTTTTTGTGCTAAATCTCCATGCTTAACATTTTACACTTGCAGCCCATCTTAATTTGGACTAGGCACATTTCAAGGATGCAATAGCTACATGTGGCTAGTGGCTGCCATATTGGGCAAGAAGGTCCTATAAAAAATAACCACTTATTGAAAAACTTGTTAAATAAATGCATCAATGAGGAATGAAAATATAAGAATTATGAGATAATAGTATTCAAAATTCATACACTTGAAAAAGATGATTAAAATGATAGAGGAATTTCCATAAGGTCTGTACCAGAAGGAGTATTAGACCAGAAAACAGGAGTTATGAGTTTTGGTGACAATTCTTCCCCTCATTGTATGATTGGTTAAATAAGTGAACCTCTCTAGATCTTATTCTTACAACTAGGAGGCCAGGCTCAAAGGTATCTTTGGCTCTTTCTAAAATTAATACAATGATTCTATGGTCAATTTTTGGTGTACAGAAATTCTAAGACGAAAGGCAAGCCATCTTTATATTTGGCCAACATCATAACTAAGGTCTGTACCATGGAAATGTCATCAGCATCTCTTCCAGGAGGTCTCGCAGGGTATTATTAATAATCTTGGTAAAGTTTGATAAATTATCATATACAATCTATTTCTTAGTTCTTCACTCCCAAACACTATATTTTGTCTGGACAGCTAGGATGGATGTTTTAAAAGCACTCTCACCTTTAATAAGTTCAAATGACATATACAAAACCAGATTGATTAATTGGCATTGACAGGTATAAAATGAACCAGGTTACTGGAGAGTGCATGGCCACCTCATTTTCTTCCTTTGTATTAACTTAAGAATGCAATGTGTCCATTTAAGTCGAAAAGCCAACATCACCGTGGACATGCACAGTAGAAAGTTCGTGAACTTAATTGTCCGACCTACTCAAAGTCCACATGACTTGGCATGGTGACCATGAAAATGTACCTTTCAGATGTTCTATTCAGGAAACCATAATTGACTGATGACCCTGGCTGCTGTACTCTGATTCCACCACCTTGTTCATATCAAGTCACTTCTAGAAGTCACTGAATCAGTGTGGAGGATATCAGGGCAAGTTACATGACATGAAGGGCTCCTCTGACAGATTCCCCATTGGCCTGGCCAAACCTTTCTTGGAACTACATGCCAATTGAAGGATCTTTCTATCACTATATTCCTTGCCTCTGTCTTTCATAGAGGTTACACCTGCATTGTATGGTTGCCCAATCTTCTTTTCACCATCACACTATTTGCGAATGTATTAAAGCACGTTTCAGTTTAGTCTTACAGATTTAACTGTTTTAGGTGAATATGTATATTTCTGTTCTAACTAAATATATATTGTGGACCATAACATTTCCAAGTTCTTAAGAAAGACTTTACTGTGCTCCCCAAGTAGTAACAAAACAAGACACCAAAAGGTGTGATGTGAAATGAATAGGGGTTTTATTATTCCTCAAAATTAAAAATTCCCAAGAATCTTTGTCTAAAATATTATAATTATAAATCTCTTAAACATTAATTTTTAAATATTATTTGAAAATAGTTATCTTGTCAGATTTAAATAAGTATCCACATAAGTATACACCTGAAATGTAACATTAGAATAAATTAAAATAAAAATACAATTTTGTAATTTTGAGAGATAATCTCTTTGATATAGCATACCAATTAGAAAAAGTCTACATACTACCTTTAATTCTGCATATAGTTTAAAAAGAATCCTGTGAAACTAAAATTTGTATAAAGAAAGAAAGAAAAATAGTGAAGTAATTTTGCATGTTCAGTCAAAAGAAGATATCAAGGATAAATGTGGTGAATATTTTTTAAAAGTTGGAGAGTTGTCATGTAGAAAATTGTCAAGTTTTTTTTTAAAGTACCTTCAGAGGACAGAACAAGAACTAGTGGCTGACAGTTGTTAATAGATAAGATTTTACTCAATATGGAGAAAAATATTCTCACAATAAGTGTTAGTCACTTTAGAGATCCAATTATCTCAATTTAATATATTTTAAGTGCATGTGAATCCTAATTTGGAAAAAAAATAGACTATATATATATATATATATATATATATATTCTCTTTTAAATTGGAATGTGAATATATCTTTTATTAGGTTGCTCACAAAAATGACACATCGTGCGAGAATGAGTTGAAGTTCTCAGTACAAAATATCCAGTGAAGAAAATCCTCACCAAGATGTTTCTTCAGATTTAATAATTTTCAGTGTGGTCTCCAAATGGTTCTCTATGAATTTCCCAGAATACTCCAATCTAGCATCAGCTGACACCTTCACAGAGACCCAAAGGCCTTTGCCCCTATTTTTCTTGTCTAGATCCCAGCTTTCCTTTAGGGCCTAGGTTGATCATGTCTGTGTCTCACTAGCTCGGGTCCCCTCTGAAATTCTGCAGCACACTTGTTCTGTGCACCTGCCACTATCCTCAAAAGTAAAGAATGAGGAAAGAATGGGACATTATATTAATAGAGGAAAACAGTAAGGATATTTATTAGTAACTAGATACCTAGACATATATATGGCAGACTTACAGAACATACTTCTGTATGTTTTTATGCTTCCTCCTCAAATGCTCTATACTCCATAGAGAGCAAAGGAGACCCTCCCCCCATTCATTTATGCATTGGTAGAATAACTCTATATCTTATGGGTAAGGGATACAAAGTTGAGCGTGTTTACTTTCAAAGGACTCACATTTTAGATGGAGTATACAGGCTAAGAAATACTATAGTATGCCTTCTTGTGCTTTTGTACAATGTATTTCTGCATACAGGTGGCCAATAAGAGTTGGCTGATGAAAGCATGGAGAATTTCTTTTTTTTTTTTAAGATTTTTTTTGGGGAATTAGGGGATAGGAACAGTGCTGGGGAATTGGGGAAAAGGGGAACAGACAAGTTGCTGTCCTTTTGTTCTTCAGTCTAGTTGTGGAGGACGTTGCTTCACTGGCCCAAGTTGACACCATCATTGTGCTCTTCCCGGGCGAGGCAGATCAGTCGCCAGCCTCTGGACTGCCACTAACGGTGGCTGCTGGCTGCTCACGCTGGCTGCTGGCTACACATGGTAGCCCATGGCAACCCACTGCCACAGGGGCTGCAGCCTTTGCCGTCACCAGTGACTCATGGCAGTCCAGCTCCAGGTCAAGCTGTTGTTCAGCATTCTAGCTGTAGAGGGTAGTGTCACAGGCCCTCATGTGGGATCCGAACCGGGGCCCTCTGGTGTCCCAAGCCAGCTCTTAACCAACGTGCCACTCGGCCGGCCCTGGAGAATTTCTTTATCATGGCTCTGCACTCTTTCTCCTTGCTCTTTCCTGAATCTGAGTGCAGCCACCACACTCTGCTCAATTTCAAAGGGGGGAGGTGAAAAAACACAAAAACTTAATATAAGCATCAAGAAACTGGATTTACTACTGCTATTTCTCACAATGGTAACCTGCTAACCACCTTATATGCTAATCCAAACATTAGTTACACACACACACACACACACACACACACACACACACACACCTCCAGTGGGTAGGGTCCAATGGAAGGACTTAGTGGAGACAACAGTTTTAGACCCAAAGCCTCTCAATGAACTGTTGATGAAGGATATCTGTTGATTCAGCTGCAAAGTCTTCTTTTTTTTATGATAACAGAGCATGCTCTGATCATGCTACAGATGCTACAGTCCCACCTCAGAGCATGTTTGGAGCACAGAGACTCATAGGGCACATTCTTGTCTTCACACGGCAGCTGAATGCATAGAATTATCTCCAAAGCATCTGTGGCCATCATGATGATTTGGGAGATGTCTATTTCGAAGGTCTTTGGCTCCTTTACAAAGCTGATTGCAGTTGTCTGACTGCTGAACTGATTCCAGTAGTGGTTTATCGTGTTGTTGTTTTTTTTCAGAGTCTGTAGGCTCTTAAATTCATGTCAGCCTCGGTGTGGCTCTGCTGTTTACCCTTTCTTCAAGGAACATTGCCAAATCATAGCAGTAGAATCCATTTCCTGTTTTTTTAATAGATAAATCAAGGCCAATTTCTCCTAAGTAACTTTTAGATTACTTTTATTATAATGCATTACCTTGAACTATCTCTACTACAATGCAATTTATATACTGTTTCTGGCTACCCATATGGTCTCTTGAGAACTTTCACCAGTCAGTCTGACATTTCACTACTCAAAGATGCAGCCATCTACTAATTTGAAGATTTCAACATCTACACTCTTTGTTCACATCCATTATTCAGAGACTAAGTTAAATGTATTCTAGGGCAACATTAAGCCACATTCTTCCAGGTAGAGAAGTATATTTTATGTATACCATTTTTCTGACTTTCTCTTTTATCATATCTTTTCTTTCTTGAAAATATCCTGTGTTAAAATCAAGAGTTGGGGTTCAGGAACGGGACGTGGAATTGTGTTACAAAGCCAGTTTGAAGTAGGAGTAGTATTGTTGACCACTATGAAATTCTCATTCTGCCATGAACTTCAATGATCAATTACCAGTTTCCAGTCATCAACAATTTGTAAAGAGACTACTTCAGATACCCAGTCAATCATGCCTAACACCTAAAAATAAATAAATAAAACAATTGCATACTTTAGTACCTCACCAAGGACTTTTTAAATATATAAATAACCTAAGTTTGCTTTTTTTTTTCTACCAATGTACTTTTTTATTTTTCTATAGGGGAAGAACAACAACAGTGGGGCACTTATTTAAGTTTGATTACTTTATGAAAGTGATACCTCTTAAGCATTAATTTATGTAGCATGTTTATCTCACAATTCAGTAATTGTATTCTTTATAATGGAATATACCAGTTTTTAAAATGTGACGTTAACTGATCTCTGATATTATGATTATTTTTTAGAGGAATTGAAAATATCCTATAAGCAAGAATAGTTTACATTTCATGTAACTGAAAACTTCAGCTCAAACAGTCTTAATAAGGATAAGCTTTATCGCACACAATAGGAAGTCCAGGTCCAAGATGGAATCAAGTTATGGAATATGGAGGCTGTGGTTCAACTCCTCTTGGCTCTTCCTTCCATGTCTTGACTTCAAACTCAGGCTAGTAGACAGGCAAGTTTAGAACTTTCAGGTGTTATATCTAGTAGACAGGCAAGTTTAGAACTTTCAGGTGTTATATCTAGAGTTGGCAGTATCTTCTCTAAGCAGCAAGGACATATTTCCCAGAAGTCTCTCAGAAAAGTTTTTACACATATCATTGTCCTGAATTTCATTACATGTCCTTTTCTAAATGTAGATTGGGAAGAAAAATGTGACTGGCTTAGACTAATCATTTAGTCAACCAAAGAATTTTTTGGTAGCAAAATGTACATATAAGGCTAGACATTTTTGATAAAAGTGTAAAGTTTTTCATCTATAAGATATCGCAAAGCTAAAGGAAATATAGATTTCACTTGGACAATAAAATATACATTAATTATCCAATCTACATCATTTTAAAAGAATCTACACAAAGTAGTAATCTTCTACTTAAAAATTGTTGTTACTTGTATTCTAAAACAAGATGTGATTTAAAATCTTTGATTAAATTAGATTTGATTGGCTATATAACCACATCTTTTAAAATAAATTATCTAATTATATTAATGAAGATAGATGAGATTTAAAAAGGTATGAAAAATTAAACATTTAAGGCTCCATCAAGTTTCTTTTATGTTTAGATTATTGATTCTCTCTGTTCAGCTTCCAAAGAATAAAAAGCATAGCGTAGCCTTATAACTCTTGTTACAAATTGTGTTTTTAATTTTCTGTTTGAAGTTTCATGGCACTTATGAAATCTTATTTCTGCTCCTGGAAAAATATAAGAAAAAAATCACCACATAACTACTTATTTTCCAGAGAGATTATCACTGGCAATGGATGGAGGGTTGATGTCTTAGGAATTCACTAGATGGAATATATATGTAAAGTTTCTTTGCAGTTCAAATGGTCTGATCACGCAGTAAGAAAACTCACTTAACTGAGTCTTACCCAGCATTTATCAAATTTGATCATGGATTTCTACTGTGGTAGAACAAAAGTTGATATCTCGATGGGATCTTGTTTCTTAGGAAGATACTTTGGGAAATGATGAGTTAGAAAATGTGGAAATGAAAACACGAGAATCAGAAATAGAGGATTTGGTCTGGAAAGTTTTGAAGGTTAAATCTCAGTAAGCAGAAGGTGAGGCAGAATTTCGGGTGCTAGATATTCATTAGGTTATCAACACCTGTGAAATAGGGGGAGGAAACAGAAATTGGCAAAATAAATAGTTGAATTGTGAACCAGGCCAGTCATAGCCCTGGTCCAACTGACATAGAACTTTGAGCAGTACTGTCAGAATTGTTCCATGTTGAATCAAAACTGCTGGGCCTTATAGCTCCACCTTGCTCAGTTACCAGACGGCTTCTCAGGAAAACTGTAGGACCTCAGGTGGCTCTCAGTAGCTGAGGAGGTCCTTGAAAGCGATGAAAGCTGGAGGCTGTCTGCTGACCTCATTCCCTACAGCTAGGCAGCAAGTCCTTCCTTGAAAGCCATTTTGGGTAGTTCATCTCTATGTCTACCATAGTGCTCAGTAGTTCTGCTCAGTTCCACTTCTCCATATACATTCTGAGAGCAGCTCCTCCAAGATTTCTGTGACATTCTCTTTCTGAGGACCAGAAAGTGGTAGTCCTTAAAAACATAGAGCTCAAAATGTGTGCTCCTTTTCAGATTGGAATAGAAACAAACGCACTGGCAGAATCAAAGCAGCTATAGTTTATTATTCAGTGGGGACTCTTACTGTTTTGTTGGTGAAAGTGAACTCCTTTTGTAGAGCAGGACTTTTAACCCTCAGGACACACATTGTAGGTTCAGAAAGCACAAAGTACCCCAGTGAGTCATCAGGAGTGAAGATAAATGAGACAAGTCCTTCTTCTACCACAAGATACCCGCACTTATGTATTTATCCTATTTGGTGACAACATGCCATATAAAATTATTTCTTTCAATGCATTCTGAAGGAAGGTATTCCTTTTTTTTTTTTTCAGAATAATGCCATGGAGCTGGTGCTTCATCTGTACCTTCACAGTTATTCCAGCAACTTCTGGGTAATGGTGTAGGTGATACAGCCAGTGGATCCTGTGGTCACAAGCCCACCTCACTTGCTGTAAAATGTTCTCGTGGTAAAATTACATGCTGTGGGCTTCCATGTCAATAGATCAAACGCTTCATCAGAACTCACATAGTTATGCTAAGTTCTGGGGGTAAATAAGGGAAACCCATACTCAGATTAGGTCTCCATTCCTATGAGAACAAATGTCTGGACCTCCTAGGATGGAAGGAGCCCAGTTGGTCTCCTTGAGGAATGGTGTCATATTGGGAGATAAGAGTTGTTTTCTGTTGCCAGTAGCTTGGGCCTTAGGTTGTAGCAATAGCTAGATCAGTCTTAGTAATTGGAAGCCCATGTTACTGGGTCTATGTATAGCTTCTGCTATGATCTACATGTGTGTGTTCTCACCAAATTCATATGTTGAAAACCAAGGTGATGGTATTTGGAGGTGTGGCCCTTGGGAGGTGGTTAGTCATGAGGGTGGAGCACTCATGAATGGGATTAGTGCCCTTATAAGAGAGGACCCAGAGATCTAGTTCATCTTGTGAGGATTCAGCAATAAGTCTGAGGTTCAGAAGTGGGCCCTCACCTGAACCATGCTGGCAACCTGATCTCAGACTTGCAGCCTCAAGAACTTTGATAAATAAATTTCTCTTATTTATAAGCTACTTAGTCTATGGCATTTTATTATAACAGCCTAAATGGAGCTTCTATATTTGCCACCATGGCCTCTTCATTTATATGCTCATTATACTTACTTTGAGGTGGCTATTGGTGACAATCATCAACAATGTCAAATGTTTATTTAGTTTTTCCATGGTGAATTTTTCTAGAGACTGTTACTATGTAACATTCTGATCTTCATACTTCATGTCCACTCCCATATATTCAATCACTTTTCTCCATTACAAGACCTGTCTATCTCTGATCTTGCATTTTTTCCCTCTCAGGATCCTGATCAGCTGACTAGGCCATTCATTATTATCCCATACATCTTTATTTTTTCTTATCTCAGGCCATTTCTTTTTCAACATAAAGCAGATGACCAGTGGCACTGCCGAAAGCTCAGCCCATTGGAAGGAGTTTTCCTCCTGTCAGTCTTTCAGGGCCACTCCTAAGTGAGATTATAGTGCAACTAACGTCCATTTTTGGCTCATACCCATGTATTGATCCAAAGTACTCCTAATCCAAGTTGTGGCTTTGTACTCATTCTTTAGCTGGCCTCATGCAAACCTGATATGACCGAAGTGTAAGCTCATGAGTAGACACTAGTGCACCAGTGATGAATGCCATTGTGGTATGTATTTTCGACTTATACATGTTTCCTGGGCCTTGTGGTTCTTCTCATGCTTAATTTGAGATATACCTCTTCCATCTTTTGTTGAATTGTTGCTGGGCCCACCTTGACTTAAACCTTCATGGCTGACAGACCTAGCTCTGGATGGACAGTTGCAGATCCCTGGTCATTTAATGTCCATGGCCAGTGTTTTTTCTCTACCAGGCTTTCAACAACATTTCACAAATTATTTTTTTAAAGGTGGTAATTGATTACTTCATTTTGGCATGATCTTGCTCCAGAATCCATGGGGTTTCTCAAAAGACATATAATGTTCTCTGAATACATGACATAGTCTCGCTCCAGAATCCCAGGATCCCACATTGTGGGAGATTTTCCCTTTGGGCCTTGCCACAACTTCCACACTGCATCTTTTTCATTCACGATGCTGCCAACACTCAAGAATCAGCACAGTCATGTGGCTCAAGTATCAGGGCTTCCTGCACTGTAACCTGGTTCTGCTGCAGAGCCCTTTCCTGTTGTGAAGTTTTTTCAAAGCAGGCTGCTTTTCATTTCATTCAAATGTATGTGCCTAAGAAGTATTCTTAGGTGGGTAATATGCTGTCACCAGAACCAGAAGAGATGCACCGGGTACCGTGCTTTGTTTTTCATGGTAGGATATACAAAATGAATTATGTGTCTCCCATTTTGGAGGGGATGACACAGCATGCATCTGACTCCTGTGTCTTTAAAAGCTGTATAGGATTTTCGGTCAAGATGGTGAAGTAGATAGATGCTGTGCTTGCCTCCTCTCACCACTCCATCAAAATTATAACTAAATTATACAACAAACATCACTGAGAATCAACTGAAATCCTACAATTAAGGACATACAGAAGAAGCTACCTCGAGACTGGTAGGAGGAACAGAGACGCTGAACAGGCTGGTCCCACACTTGGTTGTGGAGGTTAAAAATTGAGAGGGATATCTCAGCTGCAGAGGTACCTCCAGAGGAGCGAAGGCTCCCAGCCCACAACAGGCTCCCCAGGCCAGGGTTCCAGTGCTGGGAAGAGAAGTCCCCACAACTCCTGGCTGTGAAAACCTGAAGAGATCGTGGCCGAGTGAGTTGAGGGTGGCTGCAGTCCCAGGTGCTCCTTTTAAAGGGCACGCATATGGTCTTACTCACTTTGAGATCCAGTGCTGGGGCAGCAGCTCTAAAGGTGCCAGTGACATAGCATGGCAGTTCTGTCCTTTTAACTTCCTTAAATTTGAATATGACTTTTTCCATGTTCCTAAGCATTATCCTAGGAGAAAGTGTCACCCATTCCTTGTCAGAATGTAAAATCTAGCTTCTTGTGAATGCACTGCCAAATTCCTTCCTACCCAACTGTATGTTCTAATACCTTTCATCAAGCACCTTCAGAATCTGGTCCTGGCTTTACTGTCTTGGCTCCTGCCATTATGTGCTGGCTAGGTCTTCCAACTACTTTGTGATATAATCTCCTTTCTCCAATATCAGCTTTAGCAATGCCCCAGGAAAATGATGTTAAAACTTAACCCCAGTTATTGGCATAGTAGACAAGAGGAGGAAACCTCTGCATTTTCTTCTAGCATAGGGATAGGAGGTAGTGGTGTGTGTGTGTGTGTGTGTGTGTGTGTGTGTGTGTGTGTGTGTGAGAGAGAGAGAGAGAGAGAGAGAGAGAGAGAGAGAGAGAGAGAGATGATGATGATGAGATAGGGCACTTCTTCAGGATCAGAAACTTTGGGGAAAGCTGGCAAGTCAAAATATATAAGGGCATCCACTGAGATATCACTATCCCAACTAGGGGCATCCAACTAAATGTCAAAATCTCTAATTTTTCCAACCAAGGCCTTGAGCTTGGCATAACAGGCTTGCCTTGGTCTGACATTTAATTTTCTTTGTAGTTCAGTCACTCAGACAATTAAATCATGGGCTTAGTCCTCAACTGTCCTTGCCCCTCTGCTGTAGGAGATGAGAGTTTCTTTAATGCAACCAAGGAGACCAGTTAGTTTTCATACTTGTTTTTCTTTTTTTTCTTTTTTTTTTTTTTTTTTNGTGTCACTGGCCCTCATATGTGGGATCCGAACCGGGGCCCTCTGGCATCCCAAGCGAGTTCTTAACCATCGCGCCACTCGGCCGGCCCTCATACTTGTTTTTCAATTACTTGTTACTCATTCTCAGCTGTCTTTTATCCTTCTAAAGGGCATCAATGACCTTTAGAAATAATCACCCAATACTCAAGCTCATTAGGGCATCCCCTTTTATGAGTATAACATCCTAGCTCCTCTCTGGTAAAAGTTTTAACAGTTGCCCTGCCACCTTCTGTCAGGGACTATTTATGCCCCTGCCCCTCAACCCTACTGGTGATGAGGTCCACATCTAACAAGAGAGTGAAATTTTAAAATCCCATTGTATTGCCCACATTCCGGGACCAATCCTGGTATTTACTATCTCAGTTTGGATGCCTTTGAAGTGGATGCTAAGACAATTCAGAATAAAAGTTTATTGCTGTTCGATACCTGTGAAGGGAACTGTATTGGATGGAGGGAGAAGCTGGAATGGGGGCCTGTGAAAGCCTGGGCTAGCCCTGTGGGGAGCTATGGAGTGAGGTGTGCCTGTTTGAGTTCCACATCAGACTGAAGTGGTTCACGGCAGCTAAAGTACACCCTGAAGTAGCTGATAGCTGGAAGCCACTTGCCAACTACATTTTCTGTATCTAGAAAATAAGTAACCTTGAAAGGGGATCTGAGTGGTGCAACTTTATATCTATCACAGGGGTAGAAAAAATTCTCTAAGGGAAATAGTACCTTTTATTTTTATCCTTATGTAAAGCCAGACCGATGAGCTATTACCTTAACTCTAAAGGACCCTGTAAAGGAATTTCTAAAAGCTTTTTGTAAGCTTTTATTTCAAAACTGTGCTGGGGTAAAACTATGCTAGGCTGAAGAAAGCAACCATTTGAAAAGCTGGTCTGGAAACATTTATTTCTTCTCTCTCATGATACAGAGACTCATATGGCTGAATACACTGTGAGTGTAATTCCCCGGACTCTTATTGTTAGATCAACCATCTTGGCAAGCCAAGCACTAGCTGTGCCTAGAGATAATCTTTCGTTTAAGGGCAACACTAAGTTGCTGCCGTAAAGACAGGTAATGGCCTTACCAAATGGAGCACAGACTTTTGTGCGGGGAAAATGTTGAAGAACCAAAAATAAATTGACTTAGTATGGTGGACTTTATGAACTTTCATGTGTTTTCCTCTCTTTTTGATTTAGATGTTAGTCTCAGATTTGTATATTATTGTTTCAAGTAAAATAAGGGTGAGTTTTTTGATATTTACTTCCAGGTATCTCAAAAATCATAACCACTTACTCCTTAGGGGAATATTTGAGTCAAGGATTTTTACACTGAGTTTTATAAATATAATTTCATTGATTGGATGGCGTTTTGTAATACAGAAATTTTAATGCTTCATGATTCAATAGCATATGAGAGTCCCTCTATTGTGTTCAGTTCAGAAGCTGAATTTTGTTCAGTTCAATTATCTGAATTCTCTATACCTTATACTAATCTGTGTACATTATTCCTGGCATACATGATCAAACACGAATCCTTGTTGTCTCTGTAGATCTAAAGGCTGGTCCTCTTAGGACTCAAGCTGTGACACATCAAAGAGTCTAACCAGAAGAGAACCATGGGAGTGTTTGTAGCCAAATCCCCTCCAACCCTCACTTCCTTAGTCCTTCATCGGGAAAGAACAGTTGTGTGTGCATAGTATGCCTTGGACCAGAACCTCTCTCAAAACCAAACATAAATGTTAATAGTATCACACAAGTTCCATCATGCTTTTTACTTTTTTATGTATTATGACTTAACACATGGATTTGTAGGCAGGTTTGAGTCATTGATGTTACTGAAGTTTCTATTTGGAGCTACACACAGATACGAAAAATGGAAAGACAATCATTCATGCACTTTTCTCTGGGATCAATAATTTCAGAGCCTGACTGATTAGTGTCTTCAAATGCTGTCACAGTTGATTGCACCTGAGAATAAAGGTGTAGGTGGTGCAGGAAAGATTATTGTTCTCACTGTGAACTCTTTTGAGTTTTTCCTTTCAGGTCACAGAAGGGAGAGCCTAAAGGGAAACGTCAGTCAAGTGGTTTTACCCTTTGCAACTTTCAGAAGAGCAATCACAAAATCACAGTGACTGTCCCTGATTTCCAATGATGGGGAAATAGGTGAAAAAGCAATGGGTAAGTGTTTTTAACTCATATTTTTAAGTACAAGGAGACATAAATCAGATTTTTTAAAATGAGGGATATATTGATTGACTTAGCCTAATTTGACTCTGGCTGTTAGACTCAGCTTTTTATGTGACTACTTCTGGTTATTATTATACTAACATGAAAAACTGAGAAAAGGAGAAATTGAAACATATGTTTATAAGGCACCATTTTTAATGTGCTCTAATTCTCTAATTAACACACAGTCCTTCACAAAACTATCATTTCCTAAACATGTGGAAATTTAAGAGAGTAGAGCTGCTTTGTTCATTAGTGTAATTATGGTAAAATCAGATCCATTTAATTTCTTGTTTATAGATGTTATATTAATTAAAAAATAATTTACAAGCATTGGAACACTTTCTATTATCTCAAAATCAGATATACTTGTTATCTAAATTAACTTTTCTCACATTTCAAGAATAATATTATTTTAATTGGCACAGTATTAATTTAATTAATGTTATAATTAAATATATAATGAAACTTCCTATTGTGTGAGACTTGGCTATGATGAATCTGCAGAGCTAATTTATCAAGTTAGAAAAGTGAGTACATCTAGGAAATTGACTTAAAAATCTCTATGCCTCAGTCAATTATTTTAGCACTGACTTCAATTTTCAGCCAGGCCTAAATATTTAATTTGAATTTTTAGGATACAGAACATTGACAAAAAATATTTTAGCTTGAAAAAGTGATATATTATAAGATTGAATTAACCATAGTATAGTTTTGAAGGCAATCTGATGGGAAGCAAGTGTTTATTGGAGGTTGAGAGCACAGGTCACTGGTAGTGATGGAAAAGCAGAAGGGACACAAAGAATATTGAGTGGGAAGACTCGTCTTATTTACATTTTCTTTTATCTATTTTATTATTTTGCCTCCAACTGACTCAAAAGACACATATCTAGACAAACCTGTTGGAAAATTGGAATGCAATGGAGGGATTAAGAGGCAATACAAAATCAGTGGAACAGTTGAGAAAATCAAGCGCTCTCCCTCTGAGGGTCCAATTAACTCATTAGAAAATAAAGGTGTTGTACTTGTTTAGTGATTTTCAACTATAAGGTTTCTGTATAGTAGCATATCACAAACAGGTATAAAATATATCACAAGAATTTTGTTCCCTAAGTAGTGGGGTAACATTTTGAAACATTACAAGATTTTTCCCTTATTGATATTTTTCTTCTGCCGTGATGACTGTTTCTTGAGGCTAGGACTTGTTTGTTGCCTCGGCAATGGGGAGAAAAACTACTACCAGCATGGGATAAAGGATAAGACATAAGGGCGATTTCTATCAGAAAAAGGTGGGGAGGGGGTACGGGGGATAAAATGTTCTGTTTGTGCTGGGGGAAGAAATTGGAGGAGAGGGAATGAGAGAGATGCCAAGTGTCTTCTTGTATCTTAGCTAATTGATCCTCCACCCTTCCCTGGGGTTAAATCATGGGGAGGGGAAAGGTAGAAACAATCTAATAAGTTATGAGCTGATGACTTGCTTCTCAGGGTAGCCTGGTAATATTGTAATGAGGCTCAGCACTCACCTCTTCCTCTTCCTATATCTTGATAGTTTGAATCTATTTCTGGAGAGAGAGAGAAAAAAAAAGTAAGAAAAAAGGGAATTTGAAAATCCAGAGTTAATTGAGATTAAAATAAATTGCTATAGATCAGTGTTTTTACATCAGTGTCTTTTAAACTGCTGGTCATAATATATTTGTGCATCTTGAAATTAATCTGTGGGTGAAAATAGCATAAAATAGAAAACACAAGTGTATCCCATACAATGATACATGTTGCCTGGTGAAATTTGAGGTTCATTTCTTTATTAACAGCTAAATTTCTCTCTATAGCTCTCTATTATCTCTATCTCTATCTCTATCTCTATCTTCTCTATCTCTATATCTACATGTATATCTTTATCTATATATCACACACATACATATTCATACTTTTGTTGTACTAGATCACAATAAGAAAAAATATATTTCTTACTGTGGGTGAATTGAAGTGAAAATATTTTTAAACATAAAACTGGAAGTGAATAAGTTACTTTGAATTGATATTTAAATTTTCTTTTTCATACCAAATGAAAATAGGCGCTCCAGAATAAAGATGAGACCAGTTATTGAAAATAAATTAATTTTTCTCATATCTGAGTTTTCCTGTGTAAATTTTGACCTTCTTACACTAAACGTAGTTGAAGTACTTGGATTTGTGTATGATTTACTTTTTAAAAATACAGTGTAGTCAAGATTACCCTGTATCACTTTCTCTTGTATTTTGATAAACCTTGATTGAGAAGAAGTAGTAGCATTACAGACAATTTATTGGGAACTGTTCATACCCTGGAAAGTCCCCATAATTTTGTATACAGCAATCTATTATTTGCCACTGGAGATATAGTGAAAAATGTTGATTCTTCTTGCATGAGGAACATCTTAAGGACCCATCAGCTCTAGCCTATTTTGCTTTCGAATTCTGGGGAGGGAAGGAAGCATGGGGAGACTGTGTCAAGGTAAAATTAGGAAGGCGTTCTTAGAACTCTGCCAGCGCTTCTCCTCATTAGTTTTCTTGAGACAATCAATGCATAGTCCCCCACTTGGTGACACATTTGCTCGTTTAGATGTCTTCAGGACTAAATGAAGATCTGAAAAATATAGGTAGAGATTACTTAGCCTCTAGAAGTCCCTTCCGTACTTCTTCCCTTCTTAATCACCATGCTGGTGAATTACAGTCTAAGAAGTGAATCCTTCTTAGGCTGCTTCTTCTGGATATGGAGGATAAAGCCTTGAACTGAAAACTCTTTTGGCAGGGCTTCTGGAGCTGAGGCTCTTTGCCCTAAAGCACACCCACCTCCATTATTCTTGAACTCACAGGGTTTGACACAAACTAGGATCTGGCCCACGGCAGTAGAATCTTTGCCTGACAAAGTAGCAAATATCCCCAGAGGAACCTGAGGGCTCAGGCTATTCTTGGCACATTACTTTTCCAACTAAATGTTAGGATAAATATATCAAATTCTCTGGAAAAATTTCCAATTTTTTCTTGAAATTGCATTAAACGTGCAGATCAATCATCTTCCTATCAGTAAATATGGTGCATGTCTCCATTTTTGTAGGCTGTTCTTTGATGTTTCTTAATAATGTCGTGAGCTGGCTGAGTGGCTCAGTTGGTTAAGAGCTCACTCAAGAGTGTGAGCTCTGAGCAACAGGGTCGCCGGTTCAATTCCCGGCCCAATCTGAGCTGGCACTGAGCTGCCAAAAAAATTTTTTTTAAAAAATCATAAATTTCACAGTAAAATCTAGGCCTGCCCGGATTTACTAAAAGTATCTCTAAGTTAGTAGATATTTTCTAGTGCTATTGAAAAAAAAAAAAACAAACCAAAAAACTTTCATTACATATTCCACTTATTTGTTGAAGGTGTACAGAAATGCAATTGGCTTTTGTATACCAACCATTATCCAGCTATCTTGACAAAACTTTCCTGCCTTCTAATGATTTATAGATTATTTTGAGATTTCTGTATAAATCATAATATCACGTGAAAAGAAACAGAGTTTTATTGTCTTTCCTTTAATACCCAAACCTTTAATGTTTATCTTATTACACTGTCTATCATGTCAAGTAAAAGTGAATAAAGGGATGCGAGTGAGCAATCTTTTCCTGTTTTAAAAATTCATTCATGCAATTTTGATCCCATTTACATTAACTTAACACATGTATTCTTAACAATTATGCTTGGATTGACATTGGAAACTTCATAAGACATTAAACAAACCTGTATATCATGTCAGGTTATTTCTCTGTTAACTATTTTTATAGTCATGCATGTACAGCACAAAAATTAAAAAGAAAAAAAACTAAAGAAAGTTAAACACATTTTTTTTTTGTTTTACTGCTGTGGTTGACATATATGAAGTAATGGATATTTGGAAATTCATTTTTATTGCATCTCAACTTGTACACTTGTTCTGAGGTTACCTAAAATATTTAGATACAAGTAAGTGCAGCAAAAATAATGAAAGTAAACAGCAGGTAAATTTGCAGATTATGGAATATGAACCCTTTCTACCCTTATCCAGAACAAACTTTCTCTAAAGAAACACTTTTATAGCTGTAGCCAAAAGTGTGCAGATTGAAACAGTTTTAACACTGACCCTGTGAAGCCACAAACTACCAAAAGTCTGAGGCTAAACATTTACAACTTGTATGAAAATTCCACATCCCCATATGGAGCACCTACAAATGAAAGCTGGTAACTCCCTAAATGTTAACTGGCTCTACTCTAATATTAAACATGAAAACCACATGAGAAAGATAGAAATTCAAATTGAAGTAACATGAACCTATCATCACAAATTATGAACAAAAAACCTATCTTTGAGACAGCTTGGATGACCAATGGTCAAGGTCAGACAATTAAGTACGCGAACTTATTGCAATGATGTTGCTAACCTTTTTTGATATCAGAAGGTTTACTCTTTATAACTTTGTACCAACTGGACAAACAGTTAACCAAGTTTACTATTTGGAAGTGCTGAAAAAGCTGCATGAAAAAGTTAGAAGACAATGACCTGAGCTTTGGGTCGACAATTCATGGCTCTTGCATCACAACAATGCACCAGCTCACATGGCACTGTCTTTGAGGGAGTTTTTATCAGTAAACAAATAACTGTATTGGAACACCCTCCCTACTTGTCTGATCTGGCTCCCAATGACTTCTTTCTTCACCCGAAGATAAAGGAAATATTGAAAGGAAAACATTTTGATGACATTCAGGACATTAAGGGTAATATAACAGCTCTGATGGTCATTCCAGGAAAAGAGTTCCAAAATTGCTTTGAAGGGTTGACTAGGAACTGGCATCGGTGCATAGCTTCCCAAAGGGAGTACTTTGAAGGTGACAGTAGTGATATTCAGCAATGAGGTATGTAGCACTTTTTCTAGGATCAGTCTGTGAACTTAATTTCATACTGTACAAATTTTATCTTTTTATTTTATTTTTTTCAAGGTTACACACAATTTTTTATTTTATTTTTTTACTCTTTTAAAATTCTTTTTTATATTAGTTTCAGGTGATCAAAACTACATAATGATTAGATATTACACCTGTCACAAAGTGATAAATCCCCCCCCCCAAGTCTATTACCCCTCTGACATTGTATATAGCTGTTACAATACCATTGACTATATTGCCTAAGCTACATTCATATATAGTCATGGGATGTAAAGTACAGCATAAGGAACACAGTCAGTGATATTGTAACAGCTATATATGATGTCAGAGGGTGTGTGTGTGTGTGTGTGTGTGTGTGTGTGTGTGTGTGTGTAGCCAAAAAATGTATACACATTTTAAGAAAGGAAAAACCTGTATTAAAATTGTAATAGTCAATATATACCGATAACAAAAGATGAATATAAGTCATGTGTAATCTTTTTTTGGCACCCCCAATGTGTGTGTGTGTGTGTGTGTGTGTGTGTGTGTGTGTGTGTGTGTATACATTATAGTTAGCATTCAGTATTATTCCTCTTCAGCTTCAGGTTTAAATTTTAGAATGAGGCATACAAAATTTGGAAGGCTAGTTAATTTTCCCCA